>NC_054708.1:64415750-64770750 GCF_016097555.1 Gigantopelta aegis | reverse complement strand
ATTTATTAACAAAATGGTGAAAATGTAGAATAATATACAATGTATAATAGGTATTTTGAGGTGTATTTTAGGATTTGCATAATACTGAAGTATTACTTTTATCAATCCCTTAACATACATTTCTTTTTTCAGAATTGCAGCCACATGTCGACACACACAGTGGCTGTATTAAAAAAATTGCTGCCCTGCGAATAGAAAACCAGCAGCTATATGAAGAGTTAGGGAGACTTCAAAACAGAGAATGCGATTTTAAAACAGAATGAAAGTCGACTGAGTTTTGAGGAGCAGATGACATCCAGTGATCAAAGAATTCAGTTTTATACAGGTCTACAGTCAAAAGCTCTATTTGTATGGCTGCTGTCATTTTGCTCCCTGGTACTTCCAGCGTGCAAAGTTCTAAGCCCAACATGTGTAATGATGTGTATAATAATGAAACTTAGGTTGAATCTCCAGCACCAGGACTTGGCGTATAGGTTCAGTGTGTCTGTGACCACAATATCCGACATTCTTAACCAGGGACTGCCAAAATTAGCAGAAAAACTTTCATTTCTGCTTCAGTGGCCTGATAAAAGACAGTCTGATAAGAAACATGCCTAATGTTATTAAAATAACCTACCCAAAATGTGTGAGCATCATTGCTTGTTTTGAAGTTTTTATTCAGAGACCCGGTCAACTTACAGCTAGGGCTCAAACATGGTCAAATTATAAACATAACAACACCATTGAATTTCTTGTGTCTATAACACCAACGGGGGCAATTTCTTATGTATCACGGGCTTTTGGGGTAGGACATCGGATAAAGTTATTACTCGGAGAAGTGGTTATTTGGATAAATTGGAATATGGGGATCAAGTTTTAGCAGACAGAGGATTTCTGATAGCAGAAGATTTAGCAAACCGTAATGCAACACTAGTAATACCAGCCTTCACTAGGGGAAAGTCACAACTTAGTGCCAGAGAGGTTGAGCAGACCAGAAAAATAGCAAATGTGCGGATACATGTGGAACGAGCCATTGAAAGACTGAAAAACTAATATTTTGAGTAGCAGCACGAGTTTATGCATGGTTCCACATGCAGACAGCATAGTCACAATCTGTTCAGCATTATGTAATTTACAACCAAAACTTCTTTCTTAGGTTTTTACCTGTATTATGCTTTCAAATGGTACATATTGTAATTCTCCTTTTTAGTTGCATGAAATGAGACTAAATAAATGTAACTTAAACAGAAAAAGAATATATTGCATTTTTTAAAATATAAATTAAATAAATAGTTTGGCATATTTCATTTGCTGTTGTTATGATTTAGTCACAGCTGGCACAAAACCACTTTCCCCTAGGCTTTCTGTGAATGTTCACACACTTGTAGTGGAACCACTGGTAGGGACAGTCGTCATTGTCACATTTAATCATCCTACCATATTCCAGTTCGGAACAGATACACCACCATGTCTGATCACCATTGTCAACTTGCTTAATGCTTGATGTAGATACAGTCCGGTTTTCAAGTTCGCAAGTAACCAATTCATTTATTATGAAATTCTTTACAAATTGCTCACATTTTGTAATCATGCTTTGACAAAAGTCTACATCAATGGATAATCTTACTATGACCATACTTGGAGCTGGTTTACACTTAAGGAAAACAACAAAGTCACAATACTGGCATTCAGCAATATACATCTGAAGCTGCACTTGACTGTAAAACCTATGGTTTCTTTTAAGGTACAGCGAGGTGTCTAGACAAAAGTCCTTATCGGTTGTTGCTGCATCCTGCACAGTCTTGTCCCTGTGTTTGAAAGGACATTTAATTTCCAACGTACCATTACCGCAACACTGACAATTGATCATGCCATCGGGACTAGCTCCAAGAAATGGGTGATCAGTGTTAATAATAAAGCCTGATGCATTACAATGAAAATTGACATGTGACCCAGTCTGGTGTTTAATAGTCTATTCTACATTCTTCCTCGTGGTCAATTCCCCACTTCACCGCCTCTTTTTTTTGATAAATCATAGGTTGAATAACCGACAATACGTTTTAGGAGATTATCTGGGGATGTTCTCTCTCTACGGGTCAAAATATCATGTGCTTTAGATGCAGTAACCCTGCCTTTTCTATGCTGGAACCAAAGGGGACTGATAGCTTGATTTTTGGTTGCCATTTCCAGATTGATAGTTTGCTGCTTAGTAATCATGTAGGAATCAAAGGTATTGTTTTCTGAAGTTGGTTCACTGAAACTTGTTAGCAATGTAGGGTATTTAGCAGTTTGGAGATTCTGATCAATAGGGGGATTTTTATCTGTTAGACCGGGTATGGAGACTGATGTGAAAAAAGAAGCATTTGGGACTAGAAAAAACAACTTGTGTAGATCTTCGGAAGGTGGTAAAGCTGCAGATCCACTTGCTTGAACTGTCTGGATCTCCTTTGTCCTCTTGCCTTTAATGTCGTGAAATATGTCGGTGATTGTTGTCGGAATTACCTGAAAATAAATGACCCACAAAGACATGAGGAATACATTGTAAATCCAATATCAAAGAAAACAAACAATACTATATTTTAACCAAATACTACAATATACCTTAACATAGTTTGTAAAATGCCTGGGGCCTACCAGATATATGACCCAGCAAACACTAATGTAAAGGTTGTAAGCCCAGTGGGCTATCATATGCTATAGTTCATGGTAAAAGAGTGCTCTATGAATTTGAATATCTTTAAAATTTAGATTAGCATAACATGTTGCTAGGCTATAACATTTCAGATACATTGCAGCCCTCGGGCAATCAGTCAAATATAAAATATCCAACCCTGAAAGTTTCTGCTCAAATTACCTCTTTTCGGAAAGTACTATTCCACTGAGCTGGTTTGAGTCATACCCATCTTGACACCCATCTCAATCTTAAACAAGAGTGTTCTAACATGGCTGCACACTTCACCTAAGCTAAAATACAATAAGAAAATATATGTAAAACCTTGTTTGTTCGCATACTAATAACACTTTCGATATATGTATATGCTACATAAAAATGTATACCTATTATTATATCAGTTTAATTGGAACAAAATTTTCAAAGAGGAAAGATACAAAGGATATTTATTTAAAAAAAAGCAAGACACTTATTTTATCCATTTAGGAATGAAAGTTTAACAAAAGAATAAATGAACTTTTACTATAATTTAAAAAAATACCATAAAACAATGTTGACAATAAATGTACTACATGTAATATTAAGTGATTTATGTATACATTATCATTGCTGTAAATATCTTATGTGGTCTATAGTGTTGTGTAACCCTGTTAATTTTGTTAATAAAATATTCAGAACACATATATGATTTCTATGGTATTTAGACAACAAAGATCATACCCGGCCATACAGGTACAATGTGCACAGTAAACTGTGCCACTGTTTTTCTCCAAGTAAACCCATGGGGCTTGTCTCTCGCTCTCTGTGAAGGAGTCACCTTTGCTTTCATTGCCATGAATGGGCATTTATCGTCCACTGGATTCGACAGCACAACCTGCACATGCCCACTAACAACATACCTATAAAAAGAATTATATATATAACGATTAATTGAATATAAGTTAAATGAAAACATAAAATTAAATACAATATTTGCAAACCAAGAACTTTTCAAGATCAGAGCCATTTTTTATACTTCAACTTATAGTGTATTGTTTAGAATATTCAGTTTCGCGCCCCCCCCCCCCAAAAAGAGCATGTTTTAATAATTCTCAAAACGCACATGCCGTTGGTCTTTGAAGTTGGCTGCTAGATTTAGTCATAGGTTAGTACAATGTGTGTGTGGGGGGGGGGGGGGGGGGGGGGGAGGGAGGTTATGTGAAAGGACTCGGTTTCCTAAACATTTTAATCAAATTCAGCCGTCTGGAACATCACATTTTTCAACCCCAGCCTGCTTATAATGTCTACATGACATTAAAAAATTTAATACTAAAATAAATTAATTTGATTTAAGAAAAACATTAACATTCGCGTTTCTTTCTTGTGTTGTTCAGTATAATACATTATCATATATTATCATTATATTATTATTCTACAATATCTTATTATCTCCTCTTTAGCCCGTCTTGTCACTGTAAAATACAATCTAATTAAAATTAGCTCCACTGGTTAATTACTATTACCTGTGGATCTAACAGCACCTCATTGGAGCTCATGTGCAGTTGACCTTTCATTCGACCAATCAAAACCTTACTTGCAAAATCATGCCAGTGATTTGAAAAGAATTTGAAAACATTCGGGATTATGCCGAGGGTATACGAAATGCAAATGATTCGGGTGAATTACGAAGTATGCCGGAAAATAATTTCAATATAAAATAAAATTTAAAAAACGTGATTGTATAGCCATAAAATCTGTTTATACTACTATACAATCCAGAGTTTATTACTGCACTTTTCCCTCTGTTTTTTAATGTTGAAATAGACCAACAAGTTCGCCTATTGCATAAATAGTCTCGTCCGATATTTTTAGAATTTGTTTGCTCCCGAATAACGCTATAAGACGCGAAGTGTAATTGGTCGATATTTAAATTGTTATTTATAGATGAAATGTCACCTGGACATGATAGTTCACGCCATGCTGTTAGATCTACTGGTAGACCAGTAGAGCTAAATTTAATTAGATTGTGTAAAATATTGCTATTGTATGTTCCTCATATGTCGTTGTAATATTCGCGTAATAAAGTTCTATTCTGTTAGTTCTGTTCTGAAGCGCAAACATGAAGTTTTTATCACAGGGTGGAGAAAGGCTGGGATACTTTAATTACACGTAGTTTCTAGCAATTCAGGACCAACGTGAGTAAACGGACATTAGTGGTCATAATTTTGTAGGTAACCCGAAGTGGACCGTGCGTGAGGTCACGTGATGTTGTGCTTGGGGTGGAGAATAAAGGTATGTTGTTGGAGAGTATGTCTCGTGTCGTGTGTCGACTACAACTAACATCTTACAATTTATAATACTGATTGTGTATGACGAGTTAACCACACCCACCGTGACACGTGATGCAAAGTTAGACAAACTTTCAATAATGGCTGCCAATTCGCATAGGTCAATAGCAAAATCAACCGATCTGCCGATTACGTTTTTGCCTTAATTTATTTACAAATATCATTGTTTAAATAAAAAGCCGACAAGAGGAGACATTCAAGTATTTCACTACAGGGTACATTTACGATGGCAACGTGATTTAAATCGACGAAACCATTTTTCTTTCAGTAAATTTTATCGAAGCACAAGAACTCGGAAGTGAACGTCGAATGCAACCAAAAGAACATTTAAAACATCCTATGCTCGTTTTACTTGTCAGAACTGATAAATTAAAATGTCTTGTTTGTTTAGTTTTTTCTTCTTCTTTTTCATCTTAATTTTTGTTGTTGTTGTTCGACTTTTATATTAATGGAATCTCGATATGCCGAGGAACAAGAGAATAGAATGCGCGGCAACGACCCGGCCTCGACCCGCTTAAAACCGTGGCGTCTTTATTTTTGGTCGGGTTGCGTTAAATGTTTTGTTTAAAAAAAACAAAAGGGAGGGACGTGAGCAGTAACATTAAAATACAAGGCGTGTGGGAATGCTATCAGTGTACCATAATTTTATGCACGAAAGGTTACAAAACTATAGCAGGATACAGTCGCCTGTGCCAAAATTATGCAGGCAGTGGTTTAGATTGTGGGATTGCGATGTTTATGGGGGTGTATTCTTACATAGCTGCACTGCTTGAATCAACCGATATACGGCACTTGCCCTATTTATGAAACCAAAGCCATACACGAAATTCCAAAAAAAAAAAAAAAAATCACAACTGGCTTAGCCAGAGGGTGGGTTGGTGGGGACCATATCTTTGGCCCTCCAGTTATGTATACTGACATATTGGCCCGTCTCCGTTCTGACAAGACATATTAGGGATGTTTACGTTTGGGTGCCCCGTCCCTTCTTTATAAAATCAGGCTGTCTAGCACACTCTTTTGAAAAAGTTGGACACAATTAGTAATGAAAATACAGAAAATGTAGGACAAAAGTAGGAAAACGTAGAACAAAAGTAGGATTGAAACAGTACGTAGCGACATTATTCATGCTCAAAACACCTTTTTATGTGGTGCTTAGTTTGTACATGTATTTTGTGTTCTATCAAAAATAATGTGAATCTTATGTAACGGTCACGTTATACAGTTATTTCAAATTACTGTACACTATATTAATCAATATACATATTTACATGCATAGGAATGCTGATGCACAGTAGAACAGAGTTAACATGATTAATTTAAGTTTTCCATAATGTATTATAGATTCTGAAGTCATACATACACATTGTACATTATAATCATATTAATCATTGGAAAATATGTTGGCTTTGAGGGTGTAATTTTAATATGTTGAGATTATATGGTGCCACAAATTGGGAGATCTATCTTGCTGCCAAGAAAAATTTAAATAATTCCCATAACTAATGACTTTTATAATAACCAAGGAATATGCACACTTTAACAGCAATTCGTAGCATTTTCAAACAAAAAAGTAGGAAAAACTAAAAATAGGACAAAGACCAAAAGGTACGAACAAGTAGGATAGCTGGACAGTCTGTAAAATATTTGCCAATTAAGCTAGTAGTACGGTTTCATATATATTCCAGCTAGATTTTTGTGCCAAAATGGATTTTATTGTCCTACTTTATTAATTCTGGTGTGCTGATTTCAAAAAAGTTAGGTGCCATTTTTTTCAACTACATCTTCAGCCGCCATTTTGAATTTCAAGATGGCGGCCATTTGGGGATTTTTTTTCTGGTATTAATCGAATGTACGAGTGCCTAAAACCATTTTTTCAAATTCTTTTGATCAATTTTGACGTAGAGGCGCCTCGACATAGAATGGACATTTGAAAAATTCAAAATGACCGCCATTTTGAAATTCATAATGGTGACCATTTTGGATTTTTCGGGTATTAAATGATGTATGCGTGTCTAAAACTATTGTTTTTTTCCAAATTATTTTGATGTAGAGAAGCCTCATCATAGAATGACCATTTGAAGTATCTACACTGTTAAGAAGGTTGCTTAAAATTTAACCAACACTATTTACTATATGAACTCAATATCTGTCTGTAAAAATTAATGTTAAAACAAGTTGCGCTAATTTTAACAGAAGTTAAAATGTACACAAATTGGTTGGCATTAATTTATATAAACAGTTGGTGGGTTCATATTGTAATCAGTTTTTGTTAAATTTGAAGCAAGCATTTTAACAATGTAGGTCACAAACATGTAGCTGTAATACATATTAAATCGTACTATATTATCTATAAACTTAACATACACAGTTTATACATTTTGAGTTATCTTTTCAGTACATGAATCAAGGTTTGATCAGAATATTCCAATTCCAATCAATAAGCATTTAAGCCAGGGCCTACTGGTCACCTAGTCAATATCTTCTTGACTTGTTATATTGTAATCAACTGTGTCACTACAGTCAGTACATTTGCAAAGTGCTGTACATGGCAAGTTATTTTTCTGGCAGGAGCAGTTATTGGCACATTTGCCATGGCACCCACACTGAGGTGCAGGTAGCTTAAGGCATTTCTTAAGGGGAATTGTCCCATCTGATGTTTTCTCCCATCCATTGTCAGTAAGCGATGATATGTTTGGCCGTGGCTGTTTGTACCCTTTACCGATTAGCGATATGAGATTGGTTCTCTGAATGTGTGTGGTTTTAGTGCTCCAAGAGTTAGTGGCAACTTTTTAGCTTCAATGTTTTTGGATTTGAACAGTTCTCATCTCGGTTCCTTTACTGTGCTGCATTTGCTGTTCTTGGCATACACTGCGGATACAAAGCTTTCAAGCTCATTTGACATGCTGTCCCAAGTCGAAACAATCCTCACCGAATTGCCGGAAAACATCAACTACTTCGGAACTGGATCCAAGGCTTAGATAATGCTTTATCCACCTACTCATGGATATACCGGCAAATTTTCCTCTCCAATTAGCACCAGTAAAAGCATGAAGGCCTAGTAGTCCTTTACTTCTCTCGCTTCCAACTGCTATACATCTTGGCTGTATGTCAATTGTCCGTTTCGCTTTCTCTTTCCCAGTGATGAAATGAAGCTTGCCTGGAATGTTGTAAGTTGAAAACAAGTAAATTAAGAAAATGAAGACATCTGTATCTATATCCGTCAGTCTTGGATGCATCAAATACATGCATTGGGATCAAGGTATCTGCTTCCTCGTGTGAGTGCTCACCAATATTGGGATCAAAGACATCTGGTTTATTGGAATGCCTTGAGGTTCCATAGACGACAACTATATTCTTGCTGCTATCTGAATATTCGTGAAGTAGAGCTTTCGTGAAGTGAGCTGTTAGTTGAGACTTTGTGTCAATGTGAACCATCAGGGTTTTCAGTGGTACTAATTTGATATTAGTCGAGTCCTTGGTGTCAAACTTGACTGGGTCAACACCAGCAGACCTTTTGCCACGTGTCTGAGCTTTCAGTGAGTTGTCAATATATCTGTCAAAGATAACTCTTCCTCCTTTATACTCATGAAATCATTTTACGGATGCTTCGAACAAAGGCTTGTGCAAAATCGGAGCAATTTACCATCAATGGATCCTTCTTGATGGCTTGGACAACTGCCATTGCATCGACAATGCACACATTGTATTGGCCCTCACTCTGTTTGATGCATCGGTTATAACTAGATCCCCTCCAAATTCACTTGAAGGTTCCATTTTGTACTCTTCAATAGCGTGGACAAAGTCACTCTTGTCAGTTGGGATGAGAAGAAGACCATCTGAGGAGAAGAGTGACTTGGAGATAACAGAAAACTCATATTTTCCTACTGACTCACTTAGAGACTGTATCATACTAGTGCGTGATTGCTGAACTACAAGAAACCTTGCCAACAGTTGTCGATCTTCTCTTAACTTGACCAGTTTATTACCGACTTTGCAACTTGTCTTCTTCTGACACGTACTGAATGTCTTCAGCTTTATTTTTTTCATCGGATCCCAAATTGACTTCTCGGCTGTAGATGCAACTAATCTCTCTGACACAAACTCTACATATGTTTTTATACCCTTGTCATCTCTGAGGAGTATGTCTTCTTTGGCAGTTTCTGGAACCTCCATATTAGATGCTATGTAACATAATGTTCATAAGCTTTGTGACAAGAAGGGGTTTTCACCATAGTGTTTGACAGATCCCTCCTTGATTATTGTTAAAAATGCGAACTGGTATTGAACCACTTAGTTGATAATGCTCCTTGTTTATTGAATGGTCACCGTTGGTGCAATAACAATCTTGGAATTCTTGAATGAAACTGATTAGCTCAGGAACAATCAAGAAGAATCTACTGAGTGCATCTTCATTTTGTGTAATTCCAGTAATTCCTCCTGCAACCTTGAGTCCTCTGATACGTTGTTCCAATGTTTGATCCACGAACAGATTTGTGAATGAGATGCCTGATTTAGTCACTATGAAATCCCCACTTTTCAGAGCTTTCCAGGTTTCTTGATCAGTGTTCTTCAGCAACTGTATTTGGGCAAGATAAACTGGCACAAGCCGAGCATATTTGTAGAGATCACGAGCAAAGTAGTACTTCACTTGCTTCTCAAGAGCACCAAGATGAAGCTCCCACTCTCACTGTCTGCTCGCTCGAATCAGGTGAAGTAAACTCTCTACCTGCTTCATATAATTCCTGAGAAATTGTGCTATCTCTCCAAGGTCTTGGTCAAGTGTGCCATCAAATTGGTCTCAGAAGATTGCAGATACTTCTTCAAAGATATCAGTAATGTCGTCGTGTCTCGTATGAAGTTTTTTTGCGGAGTTCTTGGCATTTCAGGCTATTATATTGGTGATGTGGTACTCTACACCACGCTTAAACCACTTTCCAGTGAAGATTTGACGGATTGTCGACGGTGAATAAAGATCAGCTTCAATGCTGATGGAATCAAAACCACTGCCTTCAATATACTTTCCTATAGCATGAAGTGAAGCAAAACAAGCATAAAGCTCACCCACTATCAAAAGCCTGTGGTTATTAAAGCATTAAAAATATATGTTTTTGTTACATAATCGAACGCAAAATGCAGTAGAACATGCTTTCAAAATTTCAAAATAAAGCCCATTATTTATTCAAAATGGCCACCAATTATATATATTTATAACAAATAATTAAAAATAATGCTTTTATGAATGTTCCCTATCATCAAAATTTAGCAATTTCATCCAAAAAACAGTTCTCTGTAGTTAGTAAGTTACGGTATTTTCCCCCCAAATAATAAAAATGGTGGCCATTTTGAAATCCAAAATGGTGGCTGAAAATGCACGTGAAAAAAATGGCACCCAACTTTTTTGAATTCAGCATATCCTAATTAACAAAAGTAGTCCAAAAAAATCCATTTTGGCATGAAAATCTAGCTAGCCCCAAATATCTGACATTTCATACTGTACTACAGTACAAGTGTTTAAATAAATTATAAACTCATGTGTTGTGGCAACAACTGTTGGGAATCAATCTTGAAGCTTCTGCCCCCCCCCCCCCATCTTACACCCCCCACCCATTAGTTATCCTACTGTCACACAAAATGTACTCACAAAGCTTTATCTGTTCTAGAGGCATAAGCAGATAAAAAATAGTAATAAATATTATAAGACAACCCATGCCTACAGAACAATAATAATAATACAAAATAAAAATTTTATTAAAAAAATGTACATATTTATACCAAAATAAAGAGAGGCAAAATTATATATATATATATATATATATATATATATATATATATATATATATATAAAACATGAAACTAAACCACAGATTGCAGTTTGCACAATTTGTTTAATATTTATTATGAGAATACGTCCTAACATTTTCTTTTTTCTCTCAAAGAGAGGGTCTTTACATATTAATCCCCATGCAATCTGGTACAGGTAAATATATTTATTCAAAAATGTATCTTTCTGTGGCATCCATCTCCAAATCATTATCCTCGAAACTTGTAGTCAGCTGAGCAATTAAGGATTACCATTTGATGGGTGGTGTCAAACTGAATCCCAAGTCTTGGAAGTCTGAATTACTCCTTAGCAGCAATATGTCAAACACACAAAAAAAAATATTGTATTAAATGAAATTGTTGAAAGTGTTTCATTTTCAGCAGCGATTCCATCCCCTGCCCCATTTTTTTTTCTTTCACATATCAGTTGAAACTGTTCTATTATTTTTATCAGTCTGTTCTCAATATCAAGATGCAATGTAATTTGTTTAATAGTTTGTCTTCAGAATCCCATTTTCGACATCTAATCAATGACTCCACATCCATTGGTCCAGTTGCTGAAATATATAAAAACAAACATGTTAAGTATTTCACATCCATTTGAAGAAGTACGTTAGTCTGTAACTTAATTACATATTGTTGTATTAATTTAAAATTTAATTTAATTTTAGGAAAACATTTTTTTAACAGGAAACAAAATCAATGTGACTAAACAAAGTATAAAATTAAAAAGTATTGCAGTAAATTAAGAAAAGTAGTGAACAATGTATTTAACTTTGATGATGTTATTTGATTTCTCTTAGAAAGTTGCACAAAGCTACATATAAGATGACATGTGAAAGAAGAAAAATGCCTACGCTTTGCTCAAATTTGGGGTATAAAATAATGATGAAAAACAAAACTACTGTCTCAAAAAGAAAATCATATTTAGGGTAGGTAATAAAAACAAAACAGATGTAAGTGCCTCATATAGGTGGTTATGGGTTTGAAATGTTTTGAAATTAAGGTTAGGACATTACATTTTAAGCACATGACCATTTATAAACAGCAGTTCTTTTAATACTATCATTTATCTAAACATTAAAAAATATATCTATTAATTTCCAAGATTTTAGGGTACATAAGTTTAACCTCAGTAGCCTCTGGTAGAAACCATTAAGTTGAAAATTCTAAGAATAACAAGAAAGGAATAATAAAATGTCTTACCAGTATTTATTATAAATTACCCAATATATATTATGGTAAAATTGGGTTGTTTTAATTGAGGGGTGGGGTGGAGGGGGACTAATGGATAAGTTAAAGTTTGTTTTGTTTAAAGACACCACTAGAGCATATTGAATTATTAATCATCAGCTATTGGATGTCAAACATTTTGTACTTTTGACATGTATAGTCTAGAGTGCAAACCTGCTACATTAGTAGCCAGGTATCTTTTATACATATACATGTATATATATATATACACCACCCAACAGACAGAATAGCACATACCACAGCCTTTGATATACTAGTCGTGATGCACTGGCTTAAATCGAATCAAACTGAGAAACCGTAACCGGCAGATCTGTTCTGATTGCTTCAAAACATTTCAGGGTCCCTACATAAAATTTGCCTAATTTATAACTTTCCAGACAATACTTCCTTATCCCCCTAAAGCTCACAACCATATAGGTTACTCCCTCACCACCACCCCCCCCCCCCCCTCCACACACACACACAAAAGCACATACACACACTCACACCTACACATGCAAACAAAAAGAAAAGGAAAAAAAGCTAACACTTCCAAACGTTCCAGCATGCTTGTTAATACTATCACTAACCCTAAACCTAACTTAAGCCTAAATTAACTGAATGCAGGAACAATCGGAAGTCTTGCCAAAACTTTTATTTTGGCCATTCGTCTGACTTAGTCCATGGGCCAGATACCGAAACCCTCCCCCCTCCCCGGGATTTTTTTAGACAAGTATTTTTAGATACCTCATTATATATGAATTTAATATCTGCTTGTCTGCAGCAAAAATGTTCGTGGATTAAAAAAATATATTGCCATTTGAATGGGGGTACCGTTGCACATTTTGTATTCCAAAACACTATATTGAAAAATTAAATATAGTGATAAATTTGTCATCCATATAAATTTTTAACAGATATAAGGCCAAAATTAATGATATTCATCCTATACTAGATGTTAATAGTAACAAACCAAATAACAATGCAATATGTGGTATGAATAATGATATACTCATTGGCAAAAGTTAAGCAATGCCTGAAATGCATTATTTTCTATATTTACACATATTTTGGGCTGCTTGAATCTTTTACTATTAAAAATTGCACTTATTTAATATACTGAGGCAGCATTATTCAAATATGGTTCAATATATCTGCCTATACTATACTCAACAAAATTAATTAAGGTCCAATACATATTTTAGCATTTTCCTTTAAATATGGGGGAAAATACAACTTCTTCCATTGAAAGTTGTCAGCATTGTGGCATGTTCTTAAACTTAATGACTTAAATAACAATTTTGAGGGAACACAATGACAAAAAACATTCTGAACAAATGTGTAATACCCAGTGTTTTTTGCGTGTATAACCAGTAAAAGTTTACTGTAACAATGTATAGAAGCCATATATATGACCAAAACATGCTAAAATAATATGACAGTAACAAAGAATTATATTATAATATAAAAAGGTTTACTAGCCCTTAATTAATTTTGTTGAGTATACATGTATGTGCATCAATATTATGAATATGTCCCTCTTTACTAAACACCAGTGTTAAAAATTTAAAGCATCAGTTTTGTGTACCTACCATAAGGCCAAAAACAAAAAGAAGTTTGTTTCAGGTAACATGGCCAAAAAAAGTAGGGTAGGTAGGTAGGATTTTTATTTTTTTATTTTTTTTAGTTCAAAGAAAGGTTATCCTACCTTAAATGTGTTTGCCAGAGAAAAACTCAGTCTCAAGATGAAAGACATGAAGGCAAGCTGTCTGAAAAATCTTAGTTTACTCTTTGCAGCCAGAGAGAAATAAAAACAATCTCACTGTCAATGTCAGTTTTAAGTTTCACATGCCATTTTCAAAAGACAGGGAAAAAAAAGTTCAAACTATTCCTTTCACCAATAAAAGTCTGTAGATGACTGCACAGAAACTTCACAGCTTTGTCCAGTTTTGTTAGAGGATGACTGCACAAATTTGTCCAAGTTGGTCAATAGATGTTTGCACAAAAAGTTCACAGATTTATCCAGTCAGTAGATGACTGCACAAAAACTTCACAGATTTGTCCAACTTGTATTGGAAATAACAAAAAAATACTAATTTTCTGTGCAATTTACAAATCAATCAGCTTAGAAATGAATAACTTGTAGTAAATTTCATAGTATTAAAATAGGCGTTCCTAACCCGAGTACTCTGACTGTAAGAGAGTTAGACGGACATTTGGACATAAATAATGAGAGCGTGTTTATGTTCAAATGTCCGTCTAGCTCTCTTACAGTCAGAGTACTTGGGCTAAGGCGTTCCCTGTGGGACGGACTTATAGTTTTAATGTTTATTAGCCTATTGAACAGACCCATGCTAAAATCACTCAAAATAATTTATTCCCAATTAACTGAAATACTTAAATAAATGTGAACTGTTTAATGTTAGTGGTTATTCTTGAATATTCCGTTTATTTAATTATTACCCATGCTCAGCAGTTGATAGGCCTATCTACATCACTGGCGTAGGAAGCGGCGTCGATGGTTTATATATTAATTTTATACGTGTGTGTACCCACCCACCCCACTTTTTTATATCTTCCTACAGGCTACACCCGTGTATATTAACAAATTCTGGGTACTAGGCCTAAGCAGTAGCGAACAACGAAAATTGTACCAAGTCTTCTTCAAATGACCTTCACCTTTGCATGTGGAAAAAATGCGATGACTTGTAGTCTGTGCATGTGGTACCGAGAAATCCTTTATTGTTTTGTTGAGATCGCACGTTGTTGTTTTTGGAAAATAAACCTACATTGTATGAGATGACTGGAGTTACGATAATACGATATATTTTCCTCTATAGGCCTACAGTATTTAGCAGTTTGTAATAAAAGCCGTTTAATCGCCACACACGTTACCGTACTGTCATGCGATCTCGTGTGTCACCAATTACCGTGGTACCTAATAAGAGCATGTGTTATTAATAGTGTTCTACACTCGGTTTTATAACTTACTCTTCTTTGGCTAGTGGACAAACAAAATTTACTAGCCAAGCTTAAAATGTTACTCGCCACAGTGCGACACTACTCATTTTGTATCATTTATGAATGTGTTGTAAGTATCTGGATTGTTTTCGCCAAATTACTAAAATCAACGATAAGTTCCGAATTGTACCGACAATTAATACGGAATTCACAGTGATCAATTGGACAACTTCGTAAATAGTGAAATGTTCCGACTGCACAATGATGTCAACAAATTTCATTAGTTTTCGCTGCTAGGACTCTGAACGCACATGGCAAATAATTTAATACTTAGACGTTTTTGGAGTCAGTCGCCAGATGGCGACAATAATAAATTCAATCGGTCGCCACGCCAACATTTTGGTCGCAACGTAGAACACTGGTTAATGATTCCAATTTCAGTGGGGGTGTATAAAAACCATCGCTGCTGCCCCCCCCCCCCCCCCATGCACACACACCCCTCAATCTCCATTTAACACACACACTGACGTGTAAGAGTTATCCTACTTGAGTACTTCTGTCGTCTGCTTTGTCGATCCGCGACCACAACTTCTCTGTGTGCTTCCCCCCACCCCACCCCACCCCACCCCAGCAGAAAAAAAAAAGTTCAGGGTCGGTGGCAAAATTTAGGGTCGGTCGGGCGACCGGAAACAAACCATTTTTTTTGTTTGGCCTAATGTCTTTTGCATTACATGTACAAGTCATCTATCTCACAGAAGTTCATCTTATACTAGTCTGTGTTTGTAATATTTTTAGATTTGCCTTTATATTTACATTGTGCTTAACTTATGCTCAAGTGTATATAATTAGTTTCTACATCAAATATTGTCTAGGAAAGTTTTGACTTCCTTTCATATTCCTTTGCATCCTTAATGATGCTGTGCACATCTATAAGATGCCTCTTGTTGCCAAATTGAGTGTATACAAATGTCCGTATCTGGGATGGTGAAATGGCAGCAATGTACAGACATTGCAGTATAATCTTTGTTTCTGCATCTTCTTGTGCACTTTACAACACCCTCAGACATGGTTTGCGTTTGAAACATGTACTTTGTCTCACAAATAGAACCCTCTTCCCAAGAAGCTGAGGGCAGAGTTTTCTTTTTTTCATTTAAAAGGTCTTCTAGTCTCTTAAGACCTTTGTAGGGATTTCTTAGATCAAGTGTGGCTTGGAAGAACCCCTTTCACATGAGAAATTTAGTGCCAAACCACGAATGCTGTTATTATGCTACTGTGGATTAGTTGCAAACCTTTCATCCAGTAGATATTCCCTGAAAATATGCTGTACCAATAGAGCAAATTGGAAGAGAGCAAATTGCCATGGTCTCATATGGTATTAGTCATATCACAAAGTCCAGGGTATTCCTCAACCACATAGAAATGGCTGAGAAATGTCCAAAGAAATACTGAAGCCGAATTGGATGGTTTGTGATCTGACAACAAGAGCTGTTGACATACTGAGGGAGGAACAAGAGCAAAGGCCCAGAGGACAAAATAAGAAATTACAGATATTGTGAACATAATAGACATTATATTTGAGTCAGATGATAAGACTGAAATAGGAAAGAAAGTCAAGTACTAGATATGCCTGATGACTATATCTGATGTCAATTATATAAACATAAATTAAGCACAATTTAAATACAAAGATGTTTTTAAAAATAGTACAAGCTTCTGTGAGATAGATGAATTGTAAATGTTTTAACACACATGCCGAGGTACTTATAATTGGTTGGTACTAAGAACAGAGGGACATCTTCATAAATTTGTGAACATAGTATATAAACTCCATATACTTAACCATATTTGAATAATGAAGCCTCAATATGTTATAGAAAAAAGCCAGGCCAATTTGTATTTTAATAATAAAAGCTTCAGGCAATCCTAAGTATGTGTATACATAGAAATTAATACATTTCTGGCATTGCTTACTAGTAACTTATTTTGAGAAGTATATAATTATTCATACCTCATATTATATTGTTTTGTAATTGTTATTAACATCTACTTAATAGAATAAAAGGATGTAGAAATAGAAAATTGTAAACTTCACATATATCAGTTGAATTTTGATGGATTTCGGATTTTCGCAGGAAAACACCGATTTTACGTCAATCGTAGGCTCCGCATAGTTGTCATCGCTGTATATGTTTACTATGATTATAATTCATTTGGAGGAGACAATTATTTTAACTAATTTTAATGCTAACTATACAAAAACGTTACTAATCGAAAAGAATTATGTTGTCTAACCTACTAATGGCGTCCAAGCAAATTTGGGCCCGCGGTTTTTGAACCGCGAAACATGATTGGTCCAGCGCGGTTGTCAATCACGCCGTACGGAGGGGTCAATTGTCGAAACGGAACAATTTAGTGCTACTTGGCCCACTAGTAGCCTATTTAGTATTACTGAACATGTCTGTTACATCAATAAATTGAATAATTATTATGACTGTCTTTTTTTTTTTTCCTTCATGGTTTACTTGTATATAGAAAATCAGACACCAACTAAGCACACTCTAACCTGGGGCCTAATTCACAAAGCTCTCTTAGGCTCTGCTAGACAACAAAGCATCCTCTTTGCAAGTCTTTTAGCATTACACTGCGAGATCGCAAAGTTGCGAGACTTTAGTGAATTAAGCCCCTGGACAATAACGCGTGCGTATAAATTTCGCGACTGACGCGAGCGACGTGAAATTAATACGCACATGTTTTTTCTCCTGGTTTAATCATCTTTAATAACTTCAACTGAAGTAATTTATCAGTCAGAAGGCTATAGAAATTACGTTCATGCTTCTTAAACCTGGATATTAGCAGCCATGTTGAATTCTTTTTTACTGTTTTTTTTAATAAATAATGATGTTTACTAGTTATGTATTATTGATATCACATTAACATAGCTTTACAAACTTAAAACTAAGTAAATGCATCTGCTAGGAGGAAATGGTTTCTATAATAATGAACAAAAGCTTTTTACGTATGACAAAATCTTAAACTTAGTGACCATTTTTTAGTTTTGTCAGCCATCTTGGAAGTTGTTAACATTGACAGTTCATGTCAACATTTATTTTATTTAGAATTGTATTAAGCATAATTACATTAAAATAGGTTTACTAACTTAAAATGCATTAAATCATTTGATAAAAGGCTATAATATAATACCTACAACAGAGAAAAATAGGCTTCACATATGGCTAAATTCCAAGGTAATCACACGTGACCTTTAAAATGGGTCCCGATCTTTAAGTGATCGTTATAGAAGACACTTGCTACTCCGCTGTTTGTCTTACTCAAGTGTAACTATATACATTTATATTGCTTAAACACCTGCGTTTATTTAAAAACAAAACAAACAAAAACAAAACAAACAAACAAACCAGACTTCATAAATTCGGCTCGATTGGCCGCAATGTTCTGAAAGGCAAGAGAAAAACGGTAACGGATCAAGAGGGGGACCGGCTTCTCTTCTTTAAAAAAAAGTTACACACATTTTCAATAAATCAAAATATAACACTTTGCATAAATCAGATGGGTTTTTTGTTTCTTTGTTAGTTTATTTTTTAGTTTTATTTCCTTGAATTTTCCGTTGAAGCATGCGCCCTGACCTTGCATTTTACGACCCCAAAAACATTTAGCCACCACCCTTTAAAGGGACATACCCCAGATTTTAAACACTAAGACATATTTTTTTACTACCAGAGCCGTTTTTGATAACTGAAATCATACTTTACTTACATTTTATTGTTTAGATTATCCATTTCCGTATATTCGAAGTGTTTTTGGTCATCCTGGTGTTTTTAATATCACAAAAAGCATTTCTCATATTTTTAAAAACGCACGTGCGTCTGAGAGGTAACAATTTTAGTCTATTTTTAGAGGTTAATTTCACCATTTCAAAGTCACAGACTTGTTTCACTCAATTGTAACTTTATCCAAATGTGTTACAGGTTTGTAGATTAACTAAACTTGGTGTTAATTTTCATGGGTTGAAACTAGGGTCTGTCCCTTTAAAAATTAGTAGATCTGCCATTGTACGTTATCGTATTTAGATTAAGCTATTCACCACAGTATGTTGCATACGATAAGTCATCTGAAGGTCAATATTAGATTGTGGTACATTATAAGCATGCAGGTTGCTTTTCACTAAATCGGACACATCCGTATCATACATAGGTCGAATAGCATTTAGATTCAGGTAGACGGTGATATTAATATTTCTATTATCAAGGTTACCACATCCGAATTTTCTTAAATATTCGAAACTGGTGCAAAATATTTGGAATTGTTTTCAAATTCGGTAAAAAAACAACCAACAACAAACAAACAAACAAAACAAACCAACATCAACAACCAAACAAACAAAACAAACAAAACAAAACGTTTTTAACTAAATTTGGTCTAAATAGGATTTTATAAAACGTATTGGGTAGTCTACGTTTGGACTAAGATTGGTTCCTTTGGGTTTAACTCCTTTTTTAATGAAACCTGTTAAAAAATACGCGTAAACTAATGTGTATGATTTGTAGCGAATATAAGCCAGAGACAGAAATCCCATTAATCTGGTCGCTTTGTAATATAAACTAATGGCCTTTTATTTTGTATTATATTCTTGCAAATAGATTCAATTAATATGCCACGCGGTTTTATAGTGTAATGCATGGGTTACTTCATACAAAGATATCTGGCATTGCAATGGGGTTCGGAGTCTGGATGCCAACATTGTCGGAGATGAAATTTGATATAGTGTTATGGAACCTTGGAATTTGATAACTATTTTAGATGACAGCAGACTTCGTTCAGTAGAAGGAGGACTCCACAGTGACACGGATACTGTTAACTCCTTGCACTTGTTTGAAGGTAAAACTAGTAACAGGCAACATTTTGCGTCATAATTCACTATATGCAAATTTCAGAGATTGGTACACAGTTCGAACATTTTAAATAGAACTTGTTGATAAATTTTTTGAAAACAAAATATTCTTTAAGTATAAATACAGAATGATGTGAAATGTAAAAGTAATTGGTCTCAGAGGCGGATCTAGGGGGGTGCAGCCCCCCCCCATACATTTTTCATTGTTTTACGATTCCCCTCCAAACCTCCCCCAAAGTGGCATTCCACCTCATGTCACTGCCGCCCCCCCCCCCCCCCCCCCAATGGATTTTCTGGATCCACCACTGGGTCTTCTAAGTCTTTGTACTGTACTTCTCAGTGCCGGATTGACAACGGAGCAGATGTAGCCAATACAGCCGATTTTAGTCAGATTGTAAAAGCTCATAACACTGTATTGGTCTGACCTTGGCGCGTAAAAATATTAATAATACCGAGGTTTTGTTTTACCTTTTAGAAATACACCCTTTTGCATCTTCAGGATGTTTGGTAATTTACAATACACTTAATAGCTGATCATGTATATGTTACATTGAATACGTTGCTCTTTTTGTTATTGTTGTTGTTTATTTGTCTAATATGGTAGTGGACGAGGTGGGGAAGGGATGCTTAGGTCGTATTGATAGTCGTATTGACGTACGTAAGTTCCAGTTCGTTTTGATGAGGGTGGTATCAGGATGATGCCAACGAATCTCCTGTTTGGCAATTATCTTGTTTGCAGTTCTACACCTTAAAATATATATATACATGCACATATTTTTAATGATAAAATATACTAGTTCATTGTGAAAACAAACATCTTTCAGAATTGTCTAATGATACTCATGAAAAGGTAGTTCCCATCAGTAATAACTGGTTTAACCAGTGTTTGGTCATTAGTAGCATGACAACTACCCGATAAGCATTTCTATTCTTATTTCTTTTTAAGTAGATCATAACAGTCTTTTGAATCGACATCCGGAAAACGTAAAATTGGTTATGGCCGACCGGAAGCAGCTATTTGTGATCGACACGGACGCTGGAGTGGACGATGCGCACGCCATCTTGATGGCTCTAGCGGCTCCTCGGGTTGACGTCATTGGCTTGACGACAGTGACTGGAAACACTTCAGCCGCTCAAGTTGCTAAAAACCTGCTACGCCTGCTTCGAGTGGTCGACCGACTTGATGTGAGTCAAATGTTGTCGGTGGCGGTATTTTTTGGATCGGATGCAACGCATAATGGGTAACATTTGAACCAAGATTTTCAATTGTCTTTATCTCTTTGTAATAAAGCTCTCGCCTGAAACGCGGTCGGTCTATGATCGATCCCCGTCAGTAGACTCATTGGGATATTTCTTTTTCCAGCCAGTGCACCACGACTGGTATATCAAAGGCCGTGGTATGTGCTATTCTGTCTGTGGGATGGTGCATAAAAAAAAAAATCCTTGCTGCTAATGGAAAAATGTTGCGTGTTTCCTCTATAAGATTATATGTCAGAATTACCAAATGTTTGACATAGTAGCCGACTATTAATAAATCAATCTGCTCCAGTGGTATATTTAACTTTATAGCCAAACTAGGTTCAGGCACGTCCGGCCCACGCCCAGTCTGTTTGGGTCATATGTGGTTTAGTCCTTTAGCTTTGTGTGGGTGGCGGTATTTTTGTCTTTCATGCAACGCATTAAGTGGGTCATGTAAACGATGATTTCCGTCTGGCCGTCTAACCGCGTCAACATGTTGTGTTTTGTTTTGTTTTTGTTGGTTGAGAGTTGGGGTTTTTTAATTATAGTTTTTTTTTTAATTGTTTGTTTTATGTTCTCTTTGTTATTACCATTCAGATTCCGATCTACCGTGGGTGTGAGGTGGTACTAATGGGAGGAAAGAAAAATCCGGATTACAACTACCACGGCATTGATGGTTTCGGCGACGTCCCTGACCCCAACCCACCAGACGAGTCGATCATTAAGACACAACATGGCGTCCAGGCCCTGCTTCATCTGTCAAGAGTGCATCCAGGTCAGACGAGAATAAAACACTCAGGAAATACGAGTCATACCGGATGACAGAATAAGAGGGAGGCCACGTCTTCCCCCCCCCCCCCCCCCCCCCGCACGCACGCAGCAGGTGTTGCCATTACCATCCCATTACAATGGAATTTAGCATTTGTTTTCAAGGCAGAAATAGAACTAAGTTTGGAAAACTCGTATTATATTCTTTGGAGGTTTTCTATTACTTGAGAACTTGAGATAGGTTAATTGCTATTTAATATATATATATATATATATATATATATATATATATATATATATATATACACACACACACACACACACACACACACACACACACACACACACAGGTAATTATAATGGTCGATTTTGTGTTATTTAATGCTATATATAATGCTTTTAATGCGAAAATCAGGGCAACATTTTTAGAACAAATTCCTTTCGTAACAGAAAATCCCGACTTTGTCAAAACATCTACAGGTATTAGAATGAAGCACTATAGTATCGGATCTAGTTAACCCAAACTACATTTCTAGATGACGATGGGCCTGTGATATAATTCGTATGGCCGGTGATATGGGTAGTAACCATGTTTTGTCGATTTTGAACTTTGTTTTTATCTCAGGTGAGATTACACTGGTTGCTTTGGGGCCGCTGACGAACATTGCCATGGCGATTAGACTGGACCCGGACTTTGGTAAACGACTTAAAAGTTGTTACGTCATGGGAGGTAACTACAGAGGTAACTATATATGTCATTTCTGTCGGTTGATAGATAGATAGATAACAATTTAATGTGCCCATATACCACTAGGGTTTCGAACACGCCCATCCAGAGTCCGACCTCCGATAAGATCGGTGGCCTGACTCGGGGGGGGGGGGGGGAGTTGAAAATAGCAATTAGTTAAAAAAAGTTAATAGAATTAAAAAAATAATTAAATAAAAAGTTACAAGCCAAAAATAAAAGGAATTGACTGCTCGGCCGAATATTTATATAATTTGGAGCATTTTAGAAAGACAGTCCAAAAATAAATAAGAGAAAGGAGAGGATCGGACTATTTAATAATATTTAAAAAAAAGAAGTAATTGGGACGCCTTCTCCTCCTACTGTTCGTTCTCTTCGGTCTATTGTCACCGTAATACAAGGTGACAATAGCTGAACTCCCGTTGTGTTCAACGCGATACTTGGCCAAAGGACCAAGCCCGCGAAACACGGCCCCAAGGGTGGGGGAGGGAGGAGAGAAACCCCGATGCTCGCTGAACCCAACCGCATTCTTCGCTGTCTCGAGTAGGAATCTCTGTCGGTTGATCGTAGAAAATTAGACGGAAATAATTTTTCCTTCGTTTGGGAGTAGCTCCCATTGGTGGCGCTTTGGTATGGTTAATACTGCACGTGCAGTTTGTAGAACGTGTCATTCAGCCTTGGAGACCGACAGGGCAAGTGGTGTTTTTGTTATTTTGCATTATGGTGAATTTGAGTGACCGTGTGAAGCAGTATGTGTTACTATGTTACTTAATGTATACTCGGTCGGTCGGTCCGGCCTAGTGTGTTTACAATTAATGAGTTGATATTTATTGGTGTTTCATGTTTTCTATGGGAGGGCTCTGGGGTTAAGGGAAACGAACTAATACACTAAAACTCAATGTTTATAATAAAAAAAAATTAAAAACTCAAACAAGCAAGCAAAAGTAAACATGGTTAACTGGACGGGGTCTACGAAGCGATCATAGCGCTTTGACCAACTAAAGTGCATAATTTAGTTGTGCACTTAAAGTGATCTTATAGCTATGATCGCTTCATGGAAGGGGCCCTGGGTTGGTATATACATAAGCGTACGAGTCCTGGAGGAAATACTCAAATTCGGGCAAAAACAACGGAGAAATTCGGGTAAAATGAGCTAGCTTGAACACTTTTAACCCTGTATTTTCATTCTACCCAAACTAGATCAAACCGGACGCTTGCGATGCGAGAGGAAGAAGGAACTGTTTTATTTAATGACGCACTGAACACATTTTATTTACGGTTATATGGCGTCAGGCATATGGTTAAGGACCACACAGATATTGAGAGAGGAAACCCGCTGTCACCACTTCATGGGTTACTCTTTTCGATTAGCAGCAAGGGATCTTTTATATGCACAATCCTATAGACAGGATAGTACATACCACGGCCTTTGTTACACCAGACCGGCGTCGTGGTTAGGCCATCGGTCTACAGGCTGGTAGGTACTAGGTTCGGATCCCAGTCGAGGCATTGGATTTTTAATCCAGATATCGACTCCAAACCCTGAGTGAGTGCTCCGCAAGGCTCAATGGGTAGGCGTAAACCACTTGCACCGACCAGTGATCCATAACTGGTTCAACAAAGGCCATGGTTTGTGCTGTCCTGCCTGTGGGAAGCGCAAATAAAAGATCCCTTGCTGCTAATCAGAAAGAGTAGCCCATGAGGTGGCGACAGCGGGTTTTCTCTCAAAATGTGTGTGGTCCTTAACCATGTCTGACGCCATATAACCGTAAATAAAATGTGTTGAGTGCGTCATTAAATAAAGCATTTCTTTCTTTCTTTCTTCTTTCTTGTTACATCAGTTGTGGAGCATTGGCTGGAACGAGAAATAGTCCAATGGGTCCACTGACGGGGATCGACCCTAGACCGACCGCACATCAAGCGAACGCTCGAGTCGCACGCGTCTGGTTAGGATACAGCTTTAAGATTCCGTCATAGTTTCAACAATGAAAACCTATCTTCTTATTGACACTTCTTTAGTTAAAATTTGTTTTATTTAACGAAGGACACCACTAGAGCACATTGATTTATTAATTATCGGCTATTGGATGTCAAACATTTGGTAATTTTGACATATAAGTATTAGCGACCATCCCATAAATAGGACAGCACATATCACGACCTTTGATATACCAGTCGTGGCGCATTGGATAGAACGAGAAATAACTCAATGGGCCAACCGTCGGGGATCGATCCTAGACCGACCACGTGGAAAGAACGTAACGTCTGTTTTGTTTAACAACATCACTAGAGCATGCTGATAATAATCATCGGCTATTGAATCTCAATTTTTTTATAATTCTAGCAATAGTCTTCAGAGAAAACCCGCTAAATTTTTCCATTAGCAATAAGGGATCTTTTATACGCACTTTCCCAGAGACAGAACAGCAGATACCATGGCCTTTGATATACCAGTCGCTGGGCTGTGGTCGGGATGGGCCTTCTTCTTTACAAAAACCTCAAGCGAACGTTTTACCAACTGAGCTAGATCCTATCCTTTGACATTTAGGTTGGAGTTTTCTGTAAACCTGTTTTTTGCTTAATTTTAGTTATTGTTTTACCGATAATTTTTTTTATAATAATAATGACATTGCATAGGATTGGGGCGTATTAATAAGGTTCTTTTCTTGTTAGACCCTAAAAAGTACATGTAAACCAAAAAGGCGCTTTTTTATGTTGTGGTTGTTTTTGGGTTGTTTTTTGGTTGTTGTATTTTGGGGGGGAGGTTTTTTTTTTTTTTTTGGGGGGGGAGGTTTTTGTTGTTGATTTTCTTTAGTTGTAGTTGTTTATTTTTGTTGTGGGTTTTTTTGTTGGTTTTTTGGTTTTGTTATGGGGTGGGACGTAGGCCAGTGGTAAGGCGTCCGTTCGATGCGCGGTCGGTATGGGATCGATCCCCGTCAGTGGACCCATTGGGCTATTTCTCGTTCCAGCCAATGCACGCAGCTGGTATATCAAAGGCCGTGTTGTGTACTACCCTGTCTGTGGGATGTGCATATAAAAGATCCCCTGATGCTAATCGAAAATAGTAGCCCATGAAGTGGCTACAGCGGGTTTCCTCTCTCAATATCTATGTGGTCTTTAACCATATGTCTGACGCCATATAACTGTAAATAAAATGTTTTGAGTGCGTCGTTAAATAAAACATTTCTTTCTTTCTGTTTTTGTTGTTTGTTTGGGTTGGGTTGGGGTTTTTTGGTTTTTTTGGTTTTTGTTTTTTGTTGGTTTTTGCTTTTTTGGGGAGGGGGGCTGTTGTTTTGTTTTGTTTTAGTTTGGTTATTTATTTAGGTGACGGGGTAGGAGGTGGCAACTGCACTACTAGCTCGAGTGTGCTCTAGGCATGGCCAAAGTGTAGACCATGGCTAGAGGACACTCGAGCTACTACCCTACTTGCCACCATTGGCACTCAAACCTCGTACATTATATTAGATACTAAATTCATTCTGTCGGGTTCGGGTACGGTATTTACATGTTTCCATGCCACTAGAGCTTCGAGCATGTTTGGCTCGGGGCCGGCCTCTGGATAGCCAGGGGTCTGCTCCGGGTCAGATTCATTCTGTCATTAAAGTTGAATTAACATGTTATATAATTAGAACGATGCGTCTCATTATCAGGGATAGGTAACATCACCCCGACTGCTGAGTTCAACTTTTACATGGACCCGGAAGCGGCACATATTGTGCTGAGTGACCTAGGATGCCCAATTACCATCGCTTGTTGGGAACTCTGTATTGACCAAATGTTTCCATGGGTAAGTGGCCTAATTATTATAGTCAGGTCCCATTTTCCAGAAATATGACATGTACGGGCATTTGTTTTAGGATTTGGTCCAACATAGATTTTTAACCTAATTTTGATATGCTGAATTAAAAAAAAAAATATATAAATAATATATGTTGGCCATCTGAGAAATTACGTTTCATAATTCAAAATGGCCGAAAACAAAAAGCCGAAAAATTGCCTAATAAAAAGTATGTAACTGGTATCCCAACGATCTTTTTTTTTTTCTTTTTCTTTTTTTTTCTTTTTTTTTGGGGGGGAGGGGCGTAGCCCAGTGGTAAAGCGTTCGCTCAATGCGCGGTTGGTCTGGGATCTATTCCCGTCGGTGGGCCCATTGGGCCATTTCTCGTTCCACCCAGTGCACCACGACTGGTATATCAAAGGCCGTGTTATGTACTACTCTGTGGGATGGTGCATATAAAAGATCCCTTGCTGCTAATCTCAATACCTGTGTGGTCCTTAATCATGTCTGACGCCATATAACTGTAAATAAAATGTTTTGAGTGTGTCGTTAAATACAAACATTTCCTTCCTTCCCAACGATCTTTATAGGATTTGTTTTGACATTAACATATATGTGGATGTATTTAATTTATAAAAAAGTTGGAAAACAAAATGGTGGTCATTTGTCATAAAATTGATATTCAATTGATATATAAATGCAAAAATGTATCGCAGCATACAACACAAATGCGTTCAACGTGTTTGGTATGATTCAAGATGGCCGCCATATCATAACTAGTTGCAATGGTTGGAAATATATCGTCCAAAACGTACATTACTGTATTTTTTATTTATTACACCAAATATTATGCTAAGATTATTTTAACATGTATGGGTATTTAGTGAAAGGGTTGTTTAACAGCAGCAACTTTTCTAATACTTGAACACAAACTGGTAACTGAATCAGATGGCATTCATAGGTTATTCGTCCATACGAGTCAGTCCACTGCTGAAGGTGATGGAAGGTCTAGAGTGGTACATGTAAGCTTGTTTTGTATGGTAATGACATCACACAAGTAGGCTCTTTTATCTGCGAAAATCACGTTTTGGATCTTTCAATTTCCCAGGTAGAACATTTCCTACTTTGTCTCCACTGTCTACAGTTAGATTATACACTTTACTAATTAATTGTTTATTGCATTCCTATTTGTTCTCAGTAACCAACATTTTTTTTCAGAATTGTTTAATTTCCCTTGAAATACTATAACATATGAAATAATAATATTGTATTTCAGAGCACGAAAAGCAACCAATCTCAACATTCTGGTATTAAGAGGTGTGTCAATCTAATTAAAATTAGCTCCACTATTACATGTGGATCTAACAGCAGCCAGATGGAGCTCATGTCCACCAATCAAAACCTTACTTGCAGAATCCTGCCAGTGATTTGAAAATAATTCGAAAACATTCCGAATTATCCTGAGCATATACGACATGTTTTGTGTGAATTACGAATGCCTTAAAACATGTTTTATTTTATAAAATAAATAATTTGTAATATAAACCTGAAGACTGATTTAGTTGGGGTTTTTTTTAATAAATAAATAATTTGTAATGTAAAATTGAAGACTGATAACAAATCCCGTACGTATTGGTATGGTTCGCTGTACTGCGGCCACTAAAATAGACTCGCCCGATATTTTTAGAATTTGTATGCTCCCAAATAACGTTATAAAAGGCGAAGTGTGATTGGTCAATATTTAAATTATTATTTACATACGAAATGTTACCTGGACATAGTAGTTTACGCAGTGCTGTTAGCAATCTTATTAAAATTAAAACATGTCGTATACGCTCGGGATAATTCGGAATGTTTTCAAATTATTTTCAAATCACAGGCATGTTCAGGGGTTCAAAATATTTTTAAAAAATTACTTGCCACAGGGCAAGTGCCAATCAGATATTCACTTGTCCCATATATTTTTTCACTTGCCTATACTTCTTAAGGTAACCAATTGTGTTACTCCTATTTATTTTAATACAGTGCTTAATAGTGTAATAATCTTGAAAGTAATTGGTTTAATTGCACAAATAAAGAATTTTGCCAATAGATTACAACACTTACCTAGGAAATACTAAATGTATATGTCTGTCCAGTAGTATCAACGGTCTTCTCTATTTGTTGATTTAAATTTTATTTTTAAATAGTGTCCATTTGTTGATTTAAACTTTGTTATTTGTTTGGTAGTGTCCACTTGTTCATCTCAATATAATTATTGTGTCGATGTATGCCTTAGTGACCACTTGTATGGCCGTGGATGTTGTGAGATCCCTTTCCACTCGTGAGCCATTCTTTTATGGCTGGCATTGGTTCAAAAATGTTTAGGGATTTTGGCCCATGTGTCATTATTGTGTGTATATTATTTAACATTTTGTGCCCCAAAACACTTCTCTGGCAATGTCTCTCGCAAACAGTCGTGGCTGGGCTCAAAGTAAACATGAGCTATGTTATGTTGTTAAATAGTTCAGGCTTGGTAAACAACAACCGGGAAGGGGGTGTACATCGATTGCAGCCTTGTATTTTTAACTTATTGAGCATAATTTATTTGTTTAAAAACTATTAATAAAGCAGAAAAAAATGAGAATATATTCATGTATACTACTCAAAAGAATTTAAGGGTCAAACATTTATAACCAAATAAGTTTCAGAGTGTATTAGATTGATGATGTAAACTACACCAATTTTTTTATTTATTGTTCCATATTTACAAAAAACGTCACTGTATACACGAAAGTCACATGACATGCTGTCAAAGTTGAAGGTTGTCAAACATGGATTTTACACATTAGAACATTCGTTTAATAGTGTGTGAATCCACCCCTGGCGCGAATACACTCGACACATCGTTGCCTCATGCTGTTGATCAGACGTCTGAAGAACTCTTGGGGAATGGCCTGCCACTCTGCCATAAGAAGTTGACCCAGATCATGAAGGTTGGCCGGAGGGGCATGATTATCCCGAACTCTCCTGCCTAATTCGTCCCAGGCGTTCTCTATTGGGGCCAAGTCAGGCGAATATGCTGGCCAATCCATCCTGGCGATACCTTGTCTGAGAAAGTCCGTTACCACCCTGGCGCGGTGGGGTCTGGCATTGTCATCCTGCAGAACTGCCCCGATGCCAATCTGCTGAAGGCCTGGGAGAACCAACGGCCGGATAATCTCATTCAGATAGCGGATTCCATTCAGATTGCCATCCACCACATAGAGGGGGGTCCTGTGGTGGATAGAGATGCCGCCCCACACCATGACGCTGCCACCACCGAACCGGTGACGTTGTCGTCAGCGAAGCGCTCCCCAGGACGTCTGTAGACACGAACCCGACCGTCGTTGAACTGGAGACTAAACCTGGACTCATCAGTGAACATCACTCGACCCCACTGAACACGTTGCCACCGCAGATGAAGCGTGCACCAGTGACGTCTGGCCGTTCTGTGACGTGGTAGGAGTGGTGGTCGAACAGCCTGGCGACGGCAGCGTAGATTATTGGCTCTCAGACGATTGCGTATGGTTTGATCAGACACTCGAGTTCCAGTCGCAGTCCGCAGATTGTCACGTAATCGGCGTGCAGTGGTTGTGCGTTGACGTAGAGCCATATTGGTGATGTAGCGGTCCTCTCTATTTGTAGTGCTTCGGGGTCTTCCCGAACGTGGACGATTTCGAACAGAATTCGTTGCTTGGTACCGTTGCCACAGTCGGCCAACGACACTCTGACTGACACCAAGTCTAAGAGCAACATTTGTTTGCGTATTGCCATCCTGAAGCCAAGCAATAGCCCTTCCTCGATCTTCGATAGTCAGTTGAAGTCGTACCATTGTCGAATTTGGAGTTTGCACCGTACACGAACGCAAACTCCAGTTATACGGAAATTCAGCATTGGGAACATGGAATACACGTGCAAAGCGTGCAAATGAAGCGCTTTGTGAAAAAAGCAAGTTATGGGCACTTAGCAGACCTTTCGCTTTCGCCCTCATTTACGTGCAAATGTAAGCATGTTTTCGCCATTAGAACTAGTCGACAGTGTCAATGACAGTGGATTTTAATTCATTTATGGGTTGCTTAGACCCACTTTCGTCAAAATGGAACAATACCATGCATGACATTATGGTCTAGCTAATATAATTGACATTCAAAAAATAATGTCGAAAATATCGTCTGACCCTTAAATTCTTTTGAGTAGTATATGTTTAGAGGGTATCGCACCACACGATTATGACCTAGGGCTCATGGGCGTACATAGGATTTTGAAAAGGGGGGTTCCAAAATAGATTGCAGAGATATTGGGCATATATTTCTATGTTGAGTAAATATAATAATGTCAGATATCAATGTCAGATATATTAGATTATAAAAAAAGCGATTTCGGGGGGGGGGGGGTCGGTCGAACCCATCGACCCCCCCCCCCCCCCCCCCCCATGTACGCCCATGGGGCTAATGAAATATAACTTCACCTTACCCGTTAATTTTACACGAACGTAGATTTACATTTGTAAAGTACTGAAAAAACAAACACATTAAATATATTCTGCTACACGGTTTATTCTATCTAAATTAAAATGTCTTGCAACTTTTATAAGAATTACAGTTCATGATAATTATGCTCTGTTCAAGGTAACTCGGACATTATAAACTTGCTTTACGCCCCCGTTCATTTGCAAAGACAGATTCCGGAACCACGTTAATGTCTAATTTAATTTGAATATGTCAATTTTAAACTGTATCCCACCTCATTTACCATGTTTGCAAGTATTAAACATTATGATTGCACACACAAGGCATGTATACTTTATTTTTATGAGAGCTCTGTAAAGCGTATTGGATGTTATTTCTAAGTTTCAAGATCATCGAACCGATTGCTTGTATGAATTCAGTCGAACGTTCAGCGACGGAAATTACCGATCTTAGTCGATAGTAGAAGGGGAGTAACTCATCAAACTTTTTAACACATTGTTTTCCGTTTTGGTGTGTCAACACATTGGCAAGAGTTTCGATCGTTCCAGCATTTAGGATTAGGGTTCGTTCTCCTTACATCTATGTAAATGCTCGCACGATCGGAACTCTTTCTAAAGGTTTTACCGAGACTTGTAACAAAATTTTAAAAAGATGTTAGGTGTTACATTAGTCATTTGTCATCGGGCATATGCAGTTAACATAATTACTAGCCCGGCATGAAAATTCCACTTGGCACGGGCGTCGGGCGATGGGATTTTTGAACCCCTGATGTTTCTGCAAGTAAGGTTTTGATTGGTGGACATGAGCTCCAACTGGCTGCTGTTAGATCCACATGTAATAGTGGAGCTAATTTTAATTAGATTGGAGGTGTGTTTTCCAGTATTATATTTATAGGAATGGTTTTCCGAAAATTGTCCAATTGTTACATGGATATTTGACATGTGAAAAAGCAAAAACCAACAGGATATCAGTGTCTTATTAATTATTAATCTACAGCAATAATATTTAGTTGAATAGTTTTGAACAATGAATTGCATGAACTACTATTCTGGTATCGGATTCCCAGTGCTTGGTCTTTGGTTATTCAACATTCAACGCAGTGTTACTACTCTACACTGCATCGTCATCGGTGAAACCACCCACCCATTTTACATTCAATGCAAAGTTTAAAGAAAAGTTTCAAATAGGAAATTTAACATTGCTTTCTGTTCAGTGTGAGGCATTGGCATTCTTCTTACGGGTTTGTATATCACTCATTTGTGCATTGGGTTTGCTTAACAAAGACTTGTAGCGATCAAATACAATATGTCAGCATATTTCTCAAACATTTTATTCCCTTTGTGTTTTGGACTTTGAACTAATGCTTGTCCGTCAATAATCAAGACCGACTTCTCGAGTAATTTCTCAGGTACTTTTGAATCTTGAGTTTATTTCAACAATGGGTATTGGTATAGGTAGCAAAATATTCACTTCCAGGTCGGCATTGTATGCTGTGAATAGTCTGTGTAAAATATCTTATTCAACTCAAGGATTGTGATTGATTTTACTATATTGCAGTTTCTCGCCTTGGGCCTTTTGAACATAAAATTAGCACATAAAAATTCACGAAGGATTTCATGTAGCAACCGATGAGCATCTGCATGATAAACAGTGCACCATCGATTGTAGTTAATGTGATCATACAAATGTATCTATAAACTATGGCAACATTTACCAATACGAGTACAGATACTGATCCCAGTAATCGTCAAGCACTGCCCTTGTAAGCAATGAAACCATTAATCAAAATTTGAAATCGGCATTCTGGTTAATATTAAATTTTGTGAAGTAACTCGTGAAACAGCAATAAGAACATACATCGTTGTATTTCTGTTCTATGAAAATCATTAATTGCAAAAAGATCAAACGTTGGAGTGCTTAAGGTGTTAGCTTATGAGCTCTCATTTATCTCATGTATTGTTTTCCTGAACCTTACTGTATGTGTGTGTGTGTGTGTGTGTGTGTGTCTCTCTCTCTCTCTCTCTCTCTCTCTCTCTCTCTCATATATATATATATATGTGTGTGTGTGTGTGTACGTGTGTGTGTGTGTACGTGTGTGTGTGTATGTATGCGTATATGTGTATATGTATGTATATGTATATACATGTGTATGTATATATATGTATATATATATATATATATATATATGTATGTACAGTGAAACCCCTCTAAACCGGACACCCTTGTGACCAAGACAAATGTCCGGTTTTAAGAGGGATCCGGTTTAGAGAGGTTAATTTCTGTCTCAATGTTTAAAAAGGGACTGTAAAACATCCGGTTTTGAGGGAATTCCGGTTTACTGAGGGTCCGGTTTTGAGAGATTTCACTGTATATGTATGTATGTATATATGTATATGTGTCTGTCTGTGTGTGTGTGTGTGTGTGTGTGTGTGTATATATATATATATATATATATATATATATATAATATTAAAGAAGAAATTATATACTACTTACAACAAGTTAAGGGCCACATGAACACTGCGTCAATAAGCCTGTTGATTTTTGTATGCACCTTTGCCTGCCTGGGCCCGGTGAAACATATCCTGAAAAGGACAACCCCTGTTGTCCAGCTTTCTCCCAGGACATTGATTTAAATAAACACACCCACTAAACCCACACCCATTTTACACAAAAAAGAATTACCACAAGTCTTCAATGTAAACAAGTTACACGTTTGCAAACTGCATTCTCTCCACTGTCAACTTCAGTATAAAAGTTGCCTCTTCAAAGCCGTCTTCCATGAAATAATCACAGTCAAACAGCAGACTACTTGCGCGGATATATTTCCGGATGGGAAAATAACATAGTGTTATCCGTAACATAATGACATTTGTGTATCCGAAGAATTGCGTGTCGTCTTTGCATAGCCTACAGTGTATTTACTAGTATATTGACTAGTCAATATAGGCCTCTTGTAGGCTATGTAAAGACGACCTGCAATACAGTAGCGAGTACGACTGGTACTAATTAAACACTCATAAACTCCAATCATGACCCGAACACCCGTGCAGAAAACTGTTGTGTATAATGCGGCGATTTACTTTACAATAAAGCTACATACCCCGTACCTTTATTTCAGAATTGGTATGAGGAACTTGTGACGAAGTCATCAGAAGTTGCTAAGTTTATTAGAGTCGTGGAGCACAGCATCATACAGAGATGGTATATGGGTAACAAAGATCCCGACAGCAGCAACGGTCAGATTGATTATACGGACATACAACATGGATATCATTTGGCGGATGAATTTGCCATGGCGGCCGCCTGTCTTGATGACGTCATTCTAGATAGCCAATCAGCTTTTGCTTCAGTGGACACTGGAAATAGTGATTCACGAGGAAGAATGGAGATAGCCTGGAATGGATGTTGCGACAAGACCAAGAACGTGGATATAATTAAATCAGTAGATTTGTCAAAGATAAAAGGTCTGCTTGTCAAGGCGTTTACAATCCGCTGACACGTCTTTCTCGATTGGTAAAACGGGGTATGGAAAAGTAGTCATTTGAGACAGCTGGCTGTGTAGGCTAATTGAATTAATTTTGTACAATCTAATTAAAATTAGCTCCATTATTCCATGTGGATCTAACAACAACTAATTGTAATCAGATTGTATTTTATACTATTAGCCTACATATACACTTTCCCGTACTCGTTGAGAATCGATCCCTATTAAGGAGTTTGCGATTATTAATGAGAATGTATAAATGCAACAATCGGAAACGCGTTATATGTCATAATTTTCTGAATATCTTGCAAGTCAAATAAATGCAAAATGTTACTTACATTTTGATTATTAATGTGTACTTTAGTTGGTGTTTATACAGTAAGTCTATTTAAACTGCCGATCAAAAGAAAGTATACCAATTATTTTTTCAAAGTATTAAAAACAACACAAAACACAAGGTGATGCAAATGTTATATTTTGAAAGTATAATAATTTGGCGATAAATAAACACAATAAAATCCATAAAATGATAATATCACAGTTCACAACAGCACTAGGGGCGAAATGTGTGATTTCATAAAGGACCACTCGTAACGAAGGTGACTAAATTTGACCACAAAGAACATGTTTCAATAGCGTGTATGTCCACCATGTGCAAGTTTGCAAGGAATATTGGCGTTTTTATGGTAACGTCTTCGGCAATTTTCGTAACTTTACGGAAAATGTCGAAATACACAAATGCATATACGGCACGCTCCCACTGGATCCGCGGCTGACCGGGAATAAAAGTAGTGCAGAACTACCATCCATTGTCCGTCACAGGCAGGATTGATGATGCAAAACATTAAGTACATAAAAAAAAAATATCCGTGCATTAAAATAGCAGCCAGTTCTTTGTCAATTTCAAAAATTAATGTCACGTCTTAACGACATCCTTATTCGATGTTTAATGAAATTATAAAAATAATTTGTAGTAAATAAAATTGTTTATTTTTGGGTGGGATAGGGGTATTTAATTCAAGGTAAAATCGTTACATTTCACAAGAAAAATAAATCTTTTGATAATTATAAATTGGGCTATGTTCCGTTTCGGCCAATGCAACACGACTGATATATCAAAGGCCGTGGGATGATATGGTGCATACAAAAAGATCCCTTGCATGCCTTGGTACTAATGGGAAGATGTAGCGGGTTTCCTCTGAAAGATTATATGTCAAAATTATCAAATGTTTGACACCCATTAGCTTCTGATTAATAAAGCAATATGCTCTAGTGGTGTCGTTGAACTAAACTAACTTCTTCTTTTTTGTTATGCAGCTCTAATCTCGGGGTTTATGTACATGTGTATATTGTTTAACCATTTGGAATATACCTAGTTTTGTGTTTACATCGGCGAGAGTCTATGAGTTGTTATGATTTAGCATAATTTTAAGGGATTCCTAATTTAGGAATATAATATTATGTTGTTACTGTGAAACATGAATGAAAAATATTTAGGGGCCACAGCAGGCTTGTGACCGTCACTGGCGTAGCCAGGATTTCATATTGGGGGAGGCCAAACCACATTATGTATGTATGTATGTATGTATTTATGTATAATTTTATAAAATTAATATAGTAAAAAAAAAGGCAAAAAGTTCTGATTGGGGAGCATTGCTCTCGTGACACACACCCCCACACACCGCTACGCCACTGGTGACCTTTAACTTTCTTTCTGCATAAGAGGGGTCACGGGACCTCTGTGAACCTGTCCCCTGTACCCGCACCTGTTTAAAGCAATATACTCGTGTTTGTTAATAAATGTGATATTTTGAATATATCGCTTTCAAATGCTTTAAATGTTTAGGGTGTATACTACCAAATCAAATCCCATAGACGACTTTAGGGTGTATACTACCAAATCAAATCCCATAGACGACAATAGTAACATGTGGCTAAAACGCCTACCTACAGCGTATCAATCAACATAAACGCCACGGATATAAATACTACCACCCCTCACACTTAAAGTGAATCAGAAAAAATTAGTGGTCAAGCTGCTCGTTTCTGAGATAACGGGTAGCGTCTATGACTACCCTAGTTCCGCACCAAATCGAGTACTTTTCATATATGTTTCAAGCACAAGGCTACTTGACACATTGGTACTAGATGAAATAAAATTGCATATTTTTTTTTACCCAGATGAAACTATTACCGGTGCACCTCGAACTTTGACCCAGCCGGAAGTTATTTGGTCTAGTACTACCTTTAGAGCGTTACATTGTGTGACAATGGCTGTCATTTTGAAATATACGCAGTACTGGTCATGTCCACGTGTTCATAATTTAACAACAAGAACAACAACAAAAAACAACTCCGAAACGACAGTTCGCTGGGTAAACGCCAACTACACGCGTAGTTAGCCAGTGTAATGAATCAAGTCGAAACTTGAATTGAAAATATTGGTATAGAAGAATTACATTGGCATTGATCAGTGTATTTTGTAAACCCCTAAAATCATAGGTTAGATGCAAGAATTACTTTTCTGTACCACGTAATGAGGAAAGTTACTGACATTTTCTCGATTTTGATGGCACCAATGACGTCCCTGGCCTTTAAAATCATGGTGTAGATGCAAGAATTATTGCACTGTGTTAAGTAATAAGTACGTTACAGCCATTCCCCTTCCCCCTCTTCCCTCCCTCACAGAGTGAACATCCGGAGAGAACAAATATACACACAATTTTATACAAAAGTCAAAACATGGCGTTTTGCACCAGAACTATACGTGAATAAATCAAAATCAAAAGTACAGTCTCCAAAGTTAGTTAATAAGGACAGTCAAAAGTTAACGGTTGTGGTGCTGATGAGTTGTAAAACTTAAGGCCATAGATAAACTTGTAACTTAAACTTGGTGTGCGACTAGTACAGGGAGGAGGGAGGAGTTCAAACGCCAAGCTCTTAATTGTATTCAATGAACTTTTCAGTGTGAAAGAACAATATACGCCTGTACACGTGTGTGTGTGTGTGTGTGTGTGTGTGTGTGTGTGTGTGTGTGTGTGTTTATGTTTGTTTGCGCGTGTACAAATGAATTAACTGGGCAAACATTACAACCGGTAGTTCAGTATTACAGTAGGTTTTAGGACTACCAAAGATTTTGAAAGACGATTGGAGTCGGAAGTGAAATTTGAAAGTTGACGGTTTTTTATCAGTAAATCGGAAATTCAAACAATAAAAATGACTAAAAATAAAACAATAACAACTGTATGACCAACAAATTGATAGAAATAATGTTCCATAGTGATTAATGGACCTTCCTGGAAATTGTCAAAATCGAGAATGACACCCCATGCACGTGTACGGGACAAATGGGTGATGCACGTGCAAACTATGGAATGTGTTTCGGTGTGTTGATAAACAGACCTGAACGTTCTTTACTAGGATGTCTGTGGTCAAAATGTATGTTCGGTCTAATAGTTGATATTAACATTAATATTTCAGGTTCCCCTACTTTGTTTGAAGAGTATATATATTTTTATATTGAATTGAACTGAATTGGTTTACAAACATGTATTACTGACACTCTTAGTTCTATAAGGTTAGGAGCAACCGTGTTGTCATAAAAACAAATCGTCAAGAAAACATTTTTAGTAAAGCCCTTTGTGGAAAAGTGTTAATTTTTTTTTTCGAAACAGTGTCTTTAATTAATATTTTTTTATCACCACATATGCCTGACAAATACTCTCTCTCTCTCTCTCTCTCTCTCTCTCTCTCTCTCTCTCTCTCTCTCTCTCTCTCTCTCTCTCTCTCTCTCTCTCTCTCTCTCTCTCTCTCTCTCTCTCTCTCTCTCTCTCTCTCTCTCTCTCTCTCTCTCTCTCTCTGGAGACAGCTTCCAAGAGAAGATAAGTTGAACAATAGAAAAAATGGCAGCCATGCTACAAGTGTCCTTGTGGTCCAACTATTGTTTGTTGTTTTTACAGAAAAATCAATATACACCTGAAATATTAATTTGTTGTTTTACTAGTCTTTGAGCGCTGTTTGAAAAGGGACAATCAAGTGGTTGCACTGAGAATGATACGTCTGTACTAAGGTCACTTCGCACCACAGGTGAACGGTCTACTACTGAGTTCAGTTGATCTATAGCTGAAAACAAATTTATGTAGAAAAGCAATGACACCTGATAAGAAATCACCAAAAGCGACCCAGGCTTAATAACGATTGCCTACGTACAACCACTAACCCTCTGTCCTGAACACAGTCCAGATAGCTAAGGTGTGTACCTGAACCATATTTGTATGTAAGCACAAAAATATGTATAAACAAGCAAACAAAACCACAAGGGTCGTGATAAACGTTTTATTTTCTGAAATAAATGTACCACCTGATGCACATAATCGAATTCTAGGTTTGCGAAACTTGTAGAATAATATGTCCTATTATATGTGTGGTGTTATTAAAGTTAAACGTTGTTCTACTAGAAATAATCACATTAAGCGTTTCTTTTTTAAACCACAGAATGAAATTAAATAATTTTCAATCACCCAAAATTTGTTTGTAATATTTAAAAATTTCCATAAAAGAACGAATATCAACCCAAACCGGATCTACTTATAGCTTTTCCCATATACCTAACCCTAACCGGATCTACTTATAGCTGACCCCATATACCCAACCCAAATCGGATATACTTATAGCTGACACCATATAACAACCCAAACCGGATCTACTTATAGCTTTCCCCATATACCCAACCCAAACCGGATCTACTTATAGCTTTTCCCATATACCCAACCCAAACCGGATCTACTTATAGCTGACCCCATATACCCAACCCAAATCGGATATACTTATAGCTGACCCCATATAACCAACTAAAACCTGATCTACTTATAGCTTTCCCCATATAACCAACCCTAACCGGATCTACTTATAGCTGACCCCATATAACCAACCAAAACCGGATCTACATATAGCTTTCCCCATATAACCAACCCAAACCGGATCTACTTACAGCTGACCCCATATACCCAACCCAAATCGGATATACTTATAGCTGACCCCATATAACCAACCAAAACCGGATCTACTTATAGCTTTCCCCATATAACCAACCCTAACCGGATCTACTTATAGCTGACCCCATATACCCAACCCAAATCGGATATACTTATAGCTGACCCCATATAACCAACCCAAACCGGATCTACTTATAGCTGACCCCATATACCCAACCCAAATCGGATATACTTATAGCTGACCCCATATACCCAACCAAAACCGGATCTACATATAGCTTTCCCCATATAACCAACCCAATATCTACTTATAGCTTAACCTATATACCCAACCCAAACCGGATCTACTTATAGCTTACCCCATATAACCAACCCAAACCGGATCTACTTATAGTTGACCCCATATACCCAACCGAAACCGGATCTACTTACAGCTTACCCCATATACCCACCCCAAACCGGATCTACTTATAGCTGACCCCATGCACCCAACCCAAATTAGATATACATATAGCTTACCCCATATACACCTCACTTTTGCCATTTAAAAATCCTTTATACACGACAAAATGAAATATTCACCTGAGAGCAATGAATGAATGAATGAATGTTTAACGACACCGTTACTACGGTAATGGTAACGAACAAGGTGATGATCAACATCAATAGAAAAATTCAAGATATAAATAAAAACAGTGTAAAGAACTGTGCAAAAATACAAATACAAATATCACAGATATGATACTGACTTTTACTCTAAACTTCAATTTGTGCTGTATTGGCCATTCCCAAAGAGAATGTTACACCCCTGCACCACGGTGAGGTTACAGCACGCGCAAGGGGAACACCTGAGAACTGCCCATATCTCGACAATTATTTCAATACTTCATATTTCGAGTTTAAAGCGTGTGAAGAACATTTAGCAGTGTTGTGTGTATGTGTGTGTGTGTGGATATGTGTGTGTGTGTGTGTGTTGTCCATACCACAAACAGAAAGAAAAAAAGAAGTGTTTTATTTAACGACGCACTCAACACATTTTATTTTACGGTTATATGGCGTCAGACATATGGTTAAGGACCACACAGATACCACAAACAGAGCCGTACCCTGATCAAAATCGGGGGTGGGGGCACTACTTTTTATAAACAAATGAAACACTATACAAATTAAACCCTGAGGTGTGTATGCTATTTTGTGGAGTTTAAAAAAAGATGAGATTCTCAGGGGGGCAAACATATGATCATTTTGACACTGTTTTGAAGAGGAAACCCGCTGTCGCCACATAGGCTACTCTTTTTTTCGACAGGCAGCAAGGGATCTTTTATTTGCGCTTCCCACAGGCAGGATAGCACAAAGCATGGCATTTGTTGAACCAGTTATGGATCACTGGTCGGTGCAAGTGGTTTACACCTACCCATTGAGCCTTGCGGAGCACTCACTCAGGGTTTGGAGTCGGTATCTGGATTAAAAATCCCATGCCTCGACTGGGATCCGAACCCAGTACCTACCAGCCTGTAGTCCGATGGCTTAACCACTGCGCCACCGAGGCCGGTATATTACTAACTAAATAGTATGCTGAATTTACAGATTAGAGGAATTCATCCAATAAAAATATTATATATAGAGCTAGACATGGATGGTTATGATCGCTTTGTTAGGGAGAGATATGGTAGAGAGTTATAACCGTCCAAATGCAGGCACGGCGGAACAGGTGGAGCTGGGGGGGGGGGGGCTCTACCCCACCCCCACCCCAATAATTCTGAATCAAAAATATTATTGGTAGTAAATCTTTTAGGCAGAGATGCATTTACTTGTAGAATGCAGGAAATTGCATTTTAGGACATCCAGTTTTTAACATTTTACGGGGGAGCATACTCCCGAATCCCCTAGAAACTTTTATTTGCTTTGCGTCCTCGACCTCAGTCAGCCCTCCCAATGTCTACTTGCTTCCGCCGTGCCTGAAATGTCCGTTATATCGAATATGAGCCATGAAAGTTCCACTTTCTTCAATTAATACTTGGTAGGAGGGATCGGAGCATTCATATTTATGGGTCATAGTTTGATCCATATATTGCATACATACATTACCATATACATTAACATTGTCGGCTATGGGATATGTTTTGGTATAGTACAACCTGCAAATGTCGCAACATCACAACTGTGGGAATATGTTCTACTTTCGTTTTCAGAAATGCTCTGTCCCGCTCAGTCTATCAGCGTTACTATTGCTTCTTCAGAACTGTTACTGTAATCTGTGCAATCAAACATCAAAGGTTAGTGTTCGTAGCTGAGAGTATTTTTACAAACATGTGTAAAACAATTAATACGTTTCATATTACATGTCCCATTATTAGTTACACAACGAGTGAATCCGGGAAGTTCGTTGGCAGGGGACATAATCTCGTGTATATTCGTATTATAGAATATAAGTATTTGTATTTTTCCTTTTTAAAAAACAACAACAGAAAATATAAATATCTATATGAAATTAAATAAAATACAGGAAGCGTAAAGAAAGGTTTTTTTTTTTTTTAACCAGGTTCATAGGAACGATATCTGGAGTGGAAAGGGGCTCAATCACTAGTGGAGGGGGTACAGTCTCTAGTGTGTGTTAGTGGAGGGGGGGGGGGGGGCACAAGCCATAGTTTTGTCTTTATTAGTCCCTTACCGGTGCAACCGGAGGTAACTATAGCTTTCATCTCTGTCCGTTTGAAATTAAATAAAATACAGGAAACGTAAAGAAAGGGGTTGTTTGTTTTTTAACCAGGCTCGTAGGAACAATATCTGGAGTAGATGGGGGCACAATCACTAGTGGAGGGGGTAGTTTCTAGTGTGTGGGGGGGGGGGGGGGGGCACAAGCCATAGTTTTGTCTTTATTAGTCCCTTACCGGTGCAACCGGAGGGAACTATAGCTTTCATCTCCGTCCGTTTGACTTTCTGTCTGTCCGTCTGACTGTCTGATCATCCGTCTGTCCCACATGTAGTTTCCTGATGTTTTTTCAACAATGTTTTTCACATATTGAGCTGAAATGTTGTGTATAGCTTTATCATGTACTGTTACAGATCAAGTTTGACTTTCATGGCGATTTACCAATTTGTAACAGAGTTATGACCTTTGGAGATATGAACATTTGTTTTGAAAAGCCTGAAGATATCGAGCTGTATGATAAGTATATGATGTCAATAACACGGTGAACCGAGACGTAACTTTAATATTTTTCTTACAGACTATTGTTGGTGCTGTCCACATTCCATTGTTTCAAACATTCCACGATGATAGAGATAGTGAGCTTCGGAGTACTGCTCGCAGCCGCATCCTATTACATACTCCGCGGTCCAGATCTGTGCGATACGTATAGGAAATTCGACATTTATCAGCTCAAGGGAAAAATCCACTCTCATGTCTACGGCCAGCATATTGCGTCTGACATGGTCCCGCGTGAACTCAGCCGATATTTTGAAACGTACCACTTATATTATCAGCCTCTTTTCCTAGCTTTCCACGGCGGATTTGGTGTTGGAAAAAACTACATGGCTGAAATGATTTTAGATTTTTTTCCACAAAAGACAAAAATCCTCTTTACAGCCGAATTAGATTTCCCGCACGAGCATCTTGCTGGAAAATACGCCAAAGATGTGGAGCGGCGAATCGCGTCGACAGTTTCCGAGTGTCACGTGAACGTCATAATTTTTGACGAAGTCGACCGAATATCCGACGTGGTTATGGCAGGAGTCCATTCTGCTCTAAAACGACTCCAGGAAAAGAAGAAAATGCCAGTAATTATCTTACTATTAAGCAACGGTAATTCGCAGGATATAAATAATGTGGTGTTTACCAATAAACTGCAGAGAGAAAGTTTAAATCTTCATAATTTTGAATTCATACAAAATGGCGAAAGGTGGTACTCTTCAGAGAAGTGGATGAACACGAAAGTCGTGTTTGTGCCATTTCTTCCACTAGATAAAGGGCATGTGACTCAATGCATATGGGATGATTTGCGATTAAAACGCATAAAATCTTCACCAAAAATAATAGAGGACGTTATTGAAGAATTAACATTTCATTCACAAAATGGATTTAGTTATTCCGCGACTGGGTGCAAACGCGTTTCCGAGAAAGTGGATTTGGTAACATTGTAAGATGAATTTAACTTTGTAGCACTATTAATAATTTAGGGTCCTTTAAACATATAGGCTCAGTTGTCAAATCATAGATACGCTATCCATCTAATATTTTTTAATGTTATTATTTCAGCATAAATGCAAAATAAACTGCATTTAACTGCGTCACGATGTTAACCTATAAATATGATACTTTTAACGTTGATAATCTTTTCTTTTTTTTTCTTCTTTTTTCTTTCTTTTTTTGAGAGGGAGGTGTGAGCGGACACATGCTAGCTATTTGTAATACGAGAAATAAATTCCAAGTGATATTGCAATCTATAAGTTTACTCAAGGCGAAGATTGTATACATGTATAAACCATTTAGGTAATCAGTGGCGGATCCAGAAAATCCATTTGGGGGGGGGGGGGGGGAGATGATATGAGGCGGAATGCCAGAGCAACTTTGGGGGAGGTTTGGAGGGGGATGAAAGTTAATATATGATAACATTATAAATGTCGCAAAATTTAGGGGGGAACCGGGCTCCTGCCCCCTCCCTAGATCCGCCACTGGTAATAGATCTATAGTAAGGCTGGTGGCGGAAAGTAGGTGGGGGAGTCCCTGCGCCGTTTTTGAAGCTGTAGTTGTAGTATTAAATAGTTTTTGATGCTCGTGCTAACAGCAATCACCACATTGTCGTCGTGAGATTCTAACAAAGATCTTCGCCGTAGTAATCCCATTTGATGTCGTCTTCGATGGTGTCCAACTTGGTTGGGTTCGGAATGAGCTGGCATTCTTTGTCGTCGTCGTTGTAGTTGAACGACAGACATGTCCCGTTTCGCAAACATTTCGTCGAACACTCCATTATGTTGGAAACACCTACACTTCCATTATTGTTATTTCCGGTATTTTCGACTACTAGCCTCGTTCCGGCAGATTTGTGATAAAGTGCTGGATATTCGCAATTATCTGAAAGACAAAAAAAAAGAACCAGTGTTGTTTTGATAATTGATTGTCGTTGATTATGTATCGACTGGCATTTAGCTATGATCATTTATCACTTGTTTGAAAGAAAACGGGAATCTCCTATTATATGGCTCAACAAAATATTGTCTTATAGGTAATAGTTATAGCATGGAGTCGGTGGCACGAGACGAAGTCGAATGACAACCGTCTAAATATAGTTAACGAATCGAAACCATGTTACAACAGTTCTGTACCATGACTGATGTGCTGCGTATCATTTGTAGGATCATAGGCGTTCACCGGCGTAGCCAAGATTTTAGATTGGTGGGGGTACCACTATTGGGGGGGGGGGGGGGGCAAGTCATGCGCTTTATGTATGTGTGTATGTATGTATGTATGAATGTATGATTTTATAACAATTTAATACAGTAAAAAAAAACGTTTGATGGGGGGCATGGCCTCCGTAACTCCCCCCCCCCCCCCCCCCCCTCCTCGCTACGCCATACCGGTTCAATGTATTTTCAGGGGGAGCATGACTCGGCCCCCTTGTACACTTCGCTCGCCACACTCTAAGAGTCTAGACCCCTCTTGTCAAAATGTCTGCACGTGCGCCTGGAATATCCGCCGAAATCTCTGTAGGCTAACTAATAGCCACAGCGTGGGCACTTTCTAATAATAAAATAATAAAATTCATGGACGATGATATTCCAATCTAATCTGCTGTCGACATATCAGTTTTATTTATGGACATATAATAATATATGTACAAATTTCCGGATGTGTTTAAGCCTACTAATGTTTAAATTCTTACAAATGATAGTTTTCTATCAAAACTTAAAAAAGAAAGAAAAATCAGTTTGGTAGTTTGTTTAAAGAGGAACGGGGCGTAACCAAGTGGTAAAGCGCAAGCTCTGTCGGTTTAGAATCGATCCACGTCGGACAAAAGATACCTTGCTATTAATGGAAAAATGTAGCGGGTTTCCTCTCTAAGACCATATATCAAAATTACCAAATATTTGACATCCAGTAGGCAATGATTAATAATTCAATGTGCTCTAATGGTGTCGTTAAACAAAACACACTTTAACTTTCTCTAAAGACGTCTTAGCTCGAACCTCTAATCATCCTCCCCCAACCCCCTATAGTCAAAACATTGTACATGAGCCTAGTCATGGTATAATAGACCTCGTTCACATTCCCATTGCGCATGTGCGCAAAGAGTACCGTCCCTTGCCGAATTGGACGGTATCGAGGCTATATACAAATTGGGGGGCATGATCGACAGTTGTCATGAGCGTCGTGAGTAGCTTCGTAGAAGCTGTGAATCTCTAGCGACCAACGTACATATTTCGTATAAGATGTTAAAATGGCTGCGAAAAACGGTCTACTAAAGTTTACATCGGAATGGTCTAAGACCAAAAGCAGTGAAAGATTAACTTAGACGAAGTCTCTGGAGCTGCCTGTCAAGGGTATTTTAACAACGCAAAATTAAAAGATTCATACAATAAAATTAACTTTAGTGGAATGTGTTTTTTTTACTTTTAACAATTAGAATTATAGTTAAATACTCACGCGGATTTCCAGTGATGTTTAATTCTCCACATGTATCAGTATTTAAAATTTAATAAAATATGCCTCCCCTTCCCCCTAAAAACCCCCAACAAAACCCCTAACTTACATAGACCTTTATCACAGCTCTATTTTCCTCTTATCGTTTCATTAAAAAAAGACGGTCGTACAATTACTAATCATTGTTATATGTCTATCCACAAATTATTTATTTATTTACTTATTTATTTATCTTATTTTATTTATTATTTTATTTTATTTTCACTGTCATTTATATCAGATACATACAACTTCACTTGAAATAATATCTGATATTTACGAAATTTTAAAACATAATTATTATATGAGCCGTCACAGGCGAAAACCTACAACTTAGCATTGCGTCAGAAACCGAGTAAACACGGCTCAAAGTTTGACATCACATGTAAACGTGGAAATAAAAGTTGACATGCTGTTTGCGTTGTTTGTTTTGAAGAATTTAGAAGATGACATCTTCTTCTTTACATGGAGATCAGTTTGAAGTAAAAATATATCTGTATGTACAATAGTGTTTGGTTACTATTTTGTATTTTGTACCTGAGAACATTGGTCGAGATCGTTAGCGATACCATCAGCTCTTTGATACACATTTACAAGCATAGGGCGAAGTCCTATATATCGATATCGATATATCACACATTTTTATAACGTACATGATTATACATAACAAAGTGCAGCAACTTTTCCATAGTGGTAGACCCATGCAACCCGATACGATCCTATTTTGATGTTGTGTCTAACTTATGTATATAACTTCAGACCCGTAGCCAGCATGATTAGCGGGGAGGGGGGGGGGGGGGGGGGGGGGGGGGGGTGGAATCGAAATTTCATGTAAACGGAACTCATCAAAGGCGCGGAGCCGTAGACGGGGAGGGGGGGGGGGGAAGAGGGGGTTTCCCCATGCCAAACAATGAGATGACGCCGGGGCGTAGCGTGATCTGGACCTGGGTGTCGTCCGAACCCCCTAGCCTACGCCCCTGTACACGAACTTTTGTTGCGAAATATACGTTAACAAGTTGCATTAAGTTATGGTATCATACTATGCGTGTAAAATGGCCTGGTCACAGAGCCACGACAAGAAACCGTTTGTTTTCAGTCGTACCAATGTATTAATAATAAATGATACATGGCATACTTCTCACATCCCACAAACAAGATAGCATACACGACGTCCTTTGACGGATCATTGGTTGGGACGGGAAATAATCAAACGGGCCCACTGAGATGGATCGAACTTTCAGCAAATGGAACCTCAGACAGACGTTCTTGTTACGTTATCCCGGTCATTTAGGGACAAGGACTTTTATATATAAAATCCGATTTTGTTTTTCATTTGAGAGAAACTCTCAATCCCCCCTGGCTACGGGCCTGACATGGTACTTAATATGTTTGCTTCAAACATTCAAACGAAGTACTTTATGACTGCGCATAATAAACCCTCATGAGTTTATAATAAGGAGACCATCCTGAGTTTGTAGCTATATTATCAAGCTGTCGGCTAGTCTAATCTTTTATAAATAAAACTTCGAATTTAAATAGCTGTATATGCAATACAGTTACATTTCTGACCATTCTCAGGTCGGTAGCAACCAAGAAGTCGGAGGTGTGTGTGTGTGTGGGGGGGGGGGGGGGGGGGGGTGACTATAGCCCCACTTTTTTAAACCCGGTTTAAAATATGGCTTTTGCCCCCCCCCCCACCACCAACTAGACTGTGTCCCTCCACTACATATTGTGCCCCTCCTCTCCCCCAATTCCAGATATCGTTCCTATGGGCCTGATTCTAATATTTTATATACCATAGCTCAACTTTCATATGTATCATTTAATTTTATTCCAAATACCGAACAAAATTTTAAATAACTTGTTGAAAAGAAATCCCGACAAGAATCCTGAATGTATTTATCTGTATAATGCTTTATAAATATTTAAATTATGTTAACTACAATAAATATCTGCATACATACACGCGCGCACACATTAATATTATTTCAGCCCATATCAGATATTTATTGCCTACGGTTTGTCGGGCGTTAACAACAAAATATTTTTTATTTCGTGATAAGCAATAATTCACAAATGTCTCCAATAAGTCTTGTTGGATGTCGACAGAATGTTCGGGTTCCCTACTGATAGAATAATTAATCATGAAGATATTCACATTCCTATTGCGTGGCCTCCCATTGTCTATGCCCCCCAACTTGTCCACAGGTCTATTTTTGCGAGATCTCGCGTGAGTTCACGGTTTGCGTCCTCGAGTTTCCCCGCAACGGGCACATGCGCAGTGGAATGTGAAAGAGGTCTATTGCCCAAATTGGAAGTTCTACCATAGTTAACCGGCGTGTTTGTCAGGCTACAACCCAAACTGGTCTTACAGTTACAGCACAGGCGACATCAAAGAGAAAGACGTTGTCGTGGTACAAAGTAATTTGATTGTTCCTGAAAAATACCTTATTCATCCACATATATCATCCTCATTTCCACATTTGTGTATAGAAGAAACCTATGACCAGAAAGTGATACACGTGATAATAAATCAATCAATCAATCAATCAATCAGTCAGTAAATCAATCAATTAACCAATCAATCAATGGATGGACCGATGAAAAAAGAATGAATATTGTGTGTGAGTATAAATAGATTAGAGACTTTAAATGAATGATTGAATGAGAGTGAATGAATGAATGAATGCATGAATGAATGCTCTGACGTTTACAAATTAAATTAATAATTTATACAACATTTACTGTACCTTAGAACTCGTGTGTTTAACGCGTACCTGTAGGAGTGGCAAATGCCTCCACTTCACACAACTGCAGAACGTCATACACGTTACCTTTCATTCCCCACTTGGTAACACGCAGAAATCGTCCAACTAAGGGCGTGACACAGTGGAACGCCCGTGTCTCGGATACACCCAGGTACCCGCTTGTGAAATTACTGCACAGCTGCGAAACAGCCGTCTTACAACGTGAAGGATTCTGGGTAAACAGCTCTATGGCCAAACTGTGCATAAGTTGCGCTGTTAAAAAAAAAAAAAAAAAAAACCCCACATAAAATGAACATACTCGAAAATAAATAAATAAATAAAATAAATAAATAAATAAAATTCTACTACTACTACTACTACTACTACTACTCCTACTACTATTACTACCACTACTACTACTACTACTAATAATAATAATAATAGAGTATAATATAATTTTTAAAAGTGGCATGATTCAGGAAATATTTTGTAAAGGACTAACGGGAAAATGGTACATGGACAAACTTGTCAAAAAGACATTCCAATGAGAAATTTTAATTTAAGAGGATTAAAAAAGAGGAATATTTTAGGGCAATCTAATTAAAATTAGCTCCACTGGTTAATTACTATTACCAGTAGAACTAATTTTAATCAGATTGATTTTAGGGCGGACGGGTCAAACCCTTAGATTCGCCTCTGGTGTAGTTGTTTATCAGGTAAATTGCGGTTATTGTAGAATGTCTATATATATTCTACAATAACCGCAATATACCTAATATATATAATAGGATCTGGCCTGGTGCCTATAAAACTTTAGAGTAGACTCGAGACTTTAATAGAGTCTGAGACACTAATGTCATGACAACGCCATACAAATTGTATGCGTGTGACGTCATTAGAGATTGAGTCTGGACTCGAGCACGGGCCCTGATGCTCTCAGCTCCATTTTTTCCCTCCCCATAGGTCTATGCCCATGGTACTACCCGTTGGTACCATTGGTAGCTGCCCGTGTGACTAACTGTTTTCAAGAGCACGTGCCCATCAAGACGTGATTTGGGTGTCAGTGGTGACTGACCGATAGACGTGTATCTCGGGTGACCCGACCAACCCTAAATGTATCTGTTGACCAAACACATTTTACTTAAAATCAAATCACACATGAATTAGACTGCCAAAGGGCAAAATGTCACTTTGTACTGAGACGAGTATAAATACATACATTTACACAAGACAGACAGACACACACGGACATACAGACAGACACACACACACACACACGGACAGACAGACGGACACACACACACACGGACAGACAGACGGACACACGGACAGACAGACACACACACGGACAGACAAACAAACATGCGCGCACACACGCACGGACAGACAGACAGACACGGACAAATGGTAAGAGAAACAGAGGGGCAGGAAAACCAATGCATGTTTGTTTGAAGTTAAAGTTTATTTTTTGTTTAACGACACCACTAGAACACTTTGATTTCTTAATTACCGGCTATTGGATGTGAAACATTTGGTAATTCTGGCATGTAGTCCGAGAGAAAACCCGCTACATTAGTAGCAAGGGATCTTTTATATTCACCAGTCCACAGATAGGATAGCACACACCACGGTCTGTGATGTACCAATCGTGGTGCACTGACTGGAACAGAAATAACCCAGTGGGCCCACCAACAGGGATCGATCCTAGACCGAGGGCGCATCAGGCGGTCACTTTACCACTGTGCTACTATACGTCCCGCCCTTAGAACATTGTAAACTATGATTACTTTCCCTTTGACACATGGTTATTACAATACTTGGTAGTTGGTACAGAGTGAAAGAAAGAAAGAAAGAAAGGAAATCTTTTATTTAACGACGCACTCAACACATTAGCAGCGAGAGATCTTGTATAAACGCCATCCCACAGACAGAGTAGTACATACCAGTCGTGGTTATTTCTGTTCCAGTCAGTGCACCACGATTGGTACATCATAGGCCGTGGTGTGTGCTATCCTATCTGTGGAATGATGCGTATAAAAGATCCCTTGCTACTAATGGAAAAATATAGCTGGTTTCCTCTCAGACTATATGTCACAATTAACCAATGTTTGACATCCAACAGTCGATGATTAACAAATCATTGTGCTTTAGTGGTGTCGTTAAACAAAACCAACTAACTGAAAGCGTTGTGTGTGTGTGTGTGTGTGTGTGTGTGCGTGTGCGTGTATGTGTGTGTGTGTGCGTGCGTGTAGGTGTAGGTGTGTTTGTGTGTGTGTGTGTGTGAGAGAGAGAGAGAGAGAGAGAGAGAGAGAGAGAGACAGATAGACAGACAGACAGAGACAGAGAGAGAGACAGATAGAGACAGACAGAGAGTGAGAAAAAAGTAAGACGATAGGGAATGAAGAGAGAAACAGAAAGAGAAAGAGAAAATATGATGTTAAAAACATGTCAATTCCATTGATTATAAGATTCAGTACACTGGAAACGAAACCAATGTATCTCTATATATCTGCTGTCATAATATTTACGGAAGGAATTCCTGTTTGTGATGTTGACATATGACAGTCTGAATGTCCCCATGAAGTCAATCAGATACCAGGGCATCATGTCGTAATGGGCTGTAGCAGAGCAGTAGTTTAAATCAGAGGCAAAACTCCCATCAACTGCAAAATCCGGATGTCCCTGTACGTAGATAGAACTGATATTCGTAGGCTTGTGTAGCGCCACGTTTATGACACTCGTTTCTGAAAGAGACCATGTCTTTTTAGATGAGTTTAATATTTTAAAAATTATTATATCAACCTTTTCTGTATATAATTATACAATATACATATGATTTTAAAATTAAAAAAACAAACAAACAAACAAACATCCAATATAAGAACAATGATGCCTAGATATAAATGACAGGAAATTTGCCTGGACAAGAAACGTTTACGGACAACGTCATACCATAATAATTCTAAGTAAGCAAAACTGCCTAACAATGTAAACTGGACTTGTAAGCTTAAACATCATAATTATTTTAGCAAATGAAGGCACACAGAAAACAACGTTTTGGGGTTGGGTTTTTTAAATTATTATAGTCGATATGGCTAAAAGCATGTAATATCATAGTATAATGCCTTCTTCGTTTGACCCATGTAACATTTAAAATATTTTTTAAATCATACTACCTTTAAATATTAATTGCTAAAGTTAGTAATATGATTACATTAATAGGATCGTTATAACATTTTATCAGTTGTGTGTGTGGGGAGGGGGAGGGGTGCGTGTGGTTTTTTTGTGTTTATCTTTGTATGTTGTTGTTGGGGTGTTTTTTTTTGTGGGGGGGGGGGTGTTTTTGTTGTTGGTTTTGTTTTGTTGTTGGGTTTTGTTTGCTTGGGGTTTTGTTGTTGTTGTTGTTGGGTTTTTTGGTGTGTGTGTGTGTGTGTGTGTGTTTTTTTTTTATGGATCCAATGCTTCCAAATAGTATTAATCATATTACATCCAGAAATAAAGTGTATCAGTATTCATATTTTATATTTACAAAACGAACTAAGTGGTGGGCCAATATATCCTGTTGTATAAGGACTTATTTGCTGGCAATATTCTACGAATGTTCTTATATTGAAACGTGCTCTGTCAATCTTTTTCATTCTGTTAATCATACAGTTGTTATTGTTTTGTTTTTAGTAATTTTTATTGTTTGAATTTGCGATTTACTGATAAAAAACGTCAACTTCCAAATTTCACTTCTGACCTCAATCATCCTTCAAGATCTTTGGTGGTCATAAAACCTACTGCAATATTGAACTACCGGTTGTAATGTTTGCCCAATTAATTCACTATTATCATATAACCATTCCCCACAGCTAATATACCTTACAATTTTGGCAACTGTAAATTCTTATTAGAGTTCCCCTACTTTTTTTTGAAGAGTATATAATACATGTAATACATAATATTTTAATAGCCACTCAACATCATTTATGAGTTATCATTTATGAGAGAGTCTCTGAGACGAGATACAACCAAGATATCATTAAAAATAGCTAGTAAGCAATAAAATGTGTTAATGTTTTTATCTTTACTATTAACAAAGGTCATGTACTCTGCCCAAATGTACACCATTTGTACACACGCAAACTAACAAACACAAACACACACACACACACACACACACACACACACACACACACACACACACACACACACACACGTGTACGGGCGTATACTGTTCTTTTACGCTGGAAAGTTCATTGGATACAATTAAAAGCTTGGCGTATGAACTCTGTTAGCGAACCTCCCTCCTCCCTGTACTAGTCGCACACCAAGTTTAAGTTACAAGTTTATCTATGGCCTTAGGTTTTACAACTCATCAACACCACAACCGTTAACTTTTGACTGTCCTTATTAACTAACTTTGGAGACTGTACTTTTGATTTCTATTTATTCACGTATAGTCCTGGTGCCAAATGCCATGTTTTTACTTTTGTATAAAATTGTGTGTATATTTGTTCTCTCCGGATGTTCACTCTGTGAGGGGGGGGGGGGGGGGGGAATGGCTAGCATTTTTTTTTGACTATTAGAGCCTTTTTGGAAAACTGATATCATACTTTATTTAGATTTTATTGTTTAGATTATCCATTTCCATTTCAAGACGTAGTCCAGTGGTAAAGCGCTTGATTGATACGTGGTCGGTTTGGGATCGACCCCCGTCAGTGGGCCCATTGGGCTATTTATCGCTCCAGCCAGTGAACCACGACTGGTACATCATAGGCCGTGGTATGTGCTATCCTGCCTATGGGATGGTGCATATAAAAGATCCCTTGCTGCTAGTTGAAAAGAGTAGCCCATGAAGTGGCGACAATGAGTTTCCTTGCTAATATCTATGTAAACCTTAACCATATGTCTGACGCCATATAACCGTAAATAAAATGTGTTGAGTGCGTCGTTAAATAAAACATTTCCTCCATTTCCGTTTCTGGTCATCCTGGTGTTTTTAATATATAGTCTATTTTTAAGAGTATTTCACAGTTTAAACGTCATAGACTCTCGTTTCATTATGTTGTAACTTTATCCAAACGTGTCATAGGTTTATAGATTAACAGTAAACATAGTATCCATTTTCTACGGGTTCAAAATAAGGTCTGCGACTATAAATTAAAAATTTACGGAATCCATATATAACGTTGCTTCACATTTTTCGAAATAATGTTTATTATACTGAGTTCTGTAACAGTTTTGTTTTGTTTTCTTGTTGTAATTTATACATAGTCAGGGTTAAAAATGAACATGAAAACCATGGTCGCCAGCAGGGCCAGTTGAAAAACAAATCTTACTGGCCCTTCTCAAATTTAACTGGCCCTCCAAAATCAAAACCTATGAATAAAGAATAAAGTTAAAATTCATATAAAAACATGTTATTAAGTTTAAACCAATACCAATTCAAATAAAAATAAATTGAAAAAGAAATCCAGTATAAATAGAAAATGTTACTTTACAAAGTGCCATTAAATTATACATATTCAAACTCATTTTTAATACATTGTCTCTGAAGGAAAATATAATGAAGTACAGACTAAAGGTAGAACTGCGCATTCTTTAGTCAACTAGTCTGGGATTGGCAGTCCTCTTTGTGACGATGCAAGAGGGATGGAATAAACTTTGTGGCGATGCAAGAGGGGTGAAATCCCAGAAAATTATTCCAGAGGCGGATCTAGGGGGCAAGGGCCAGGAGCCCGGGCCCCCCTGCCTAAATTTTGCGACAGTTATAATTTTATTCAATATTGATTTTAATTTCCATTGACATTCCGCCTCATGTCACTGGGGTCCCCCTAAATGGATTTTCTGGATCCGCCACTGGATTCCCTGGGGAGTGGCTGTTCTCCTACAGACGAGGCACTAGATAGAGATCCATGGAATCATACCCATTCCACTCTGCTTTGTACTGATCGTGTATTACGGGTTTGTCATTCAGATGACCTTCAATGTTCCATCAATTGCCTTAACCTATGCAGTTTGGTGGTCATTTGTAAAACAACAAAAAAATGTTTTAATTTACATTGAACTTTTACCCCAATAAAATGTTATTTAAAATGATATGGGTTTTAAACTTAATACATTAATATGTTTTTATATGAATTTTAACTTCATTCATTATTTTTTATCTTTATTTTTCATCTTTATTTATTTGTCTTTATTCATTATTTTGACGATGTCAAAATATATAACATGTTCTATGTCTTCTTGTGCCAGATCTGTAGTGTGTTTCGGCGTATTCGATTCAGTCCCAGTGTGTTTCTTTTTTAACTAGTATCATACTCGCCATAATTGATGGTCGCCCAGCGGATTACCTTTGTAAAATTCTTAGTCGCCCTTAGCCAATAAAGGTTGCCGCGGGCGACCGGGCGACTGCTAATTTTCAACCCTGCATAGTAGGAATGTTACTAAGTTATAATGTGTGTAAAACATATATCATTTTGAGAGTATTCATGCTGAATACACAATATAAGAGTTGCATACGTAATCCTGTTAATCTGTATAATATGAGTTATTAAAACTTCAGAGCAAGCTTGATATACTCGAACATTCGAAATACACAATGTATAGTACTATGTACAAGTATATTTTGTCCAGTTCAGCATTTTACATTTTCGCACATTTGAATACTAGTAGTTTTAGCTGTGGGAATCCGTAATCGACTCAAAACTAACATTTTGTGCTGATGGAAATTCAAATGTCAAGTATCAAGCGGACGGAATGAGTAGCAACGTTATAACGATTATCACCAAGTAAACATCAGTAAAAATAAAGAAAACGGGGGGAGGTCGTGTTTAGTGGTTGTTGAAACGTTTCTTTCGAACTGATTTGAACAGAAAACGATTTGTCCGGTGTGGTATATTCGTTTACTAAAACAGCAAAATGACAAACAAAGTAAAGTACCTCCAGTACGACACTATTCAATAGACATTCATCAATTAAAATAACAATCTTACCGCAAATTACGAGAAGTTCCATGCCCAACAAAACTGAAATAAACATATTCAACTTCGTTGAAATAACTAATATTTGAAAAGTTTCGGCTGTATCAATACTTCTCGTGCAGATTACTGTAACTGAAGAAACCATCTCATTGATTGTTGTTAACAACATCAGTGGTCAAAAGTAACGGAGGTTCACACGGACGCATGAACTCTGGGGAATATTTTATAATATATTATTGAATATGAAGTTCGCCATATGTTTTGCAAAGTACAGTGTGATAATTAATATTATAGTAATTCTACGCGATATTTGGGTTGATTCTAAACAAATTGCAATAAAAGCCAACTTTTGTCCTAGTTATTCCTATGAGATTACTGTATATATCAATACGCAGTGAATGATTAGCAAGCCATGTGTGAAGTTACACCATGGTCACGTCTATTGTGCCACTTTGACGACACTCATGGGGGCAACAACAAAAAAATTCTTCGAAAAATGGACACGACATGATTGTAGACGTTTGCTACCAAAAACAATATCTACGTATATCTAGAATCTTGCCAACAAGCTATTGGGAAATTGCACATAACGATGCCCCTCTGCGATAATCGCTGTGTTCGCCAATTGCCCATAGAGTCGGTCTCAGATTTGGGCTCTTTAGGAATCGTTCACTTTATGTTTGAAGTTGATTCTAATTGAAGTTGTTCCAAAGAATCTGATGGTGCCGACCTATTTTTGATACAGTGTGACCAGCATGACCCAGGTCCTCTCAATTAGTTACGGGGGGGGGGGGGGGGGGGTCAGCAAGAAAAAATGCTTGTATAAAAATTTGAAAATGTTGGTCCATTTTGGATATTTTTATGTCGATTTTTATTAATTCAAGGATGGCTAATTTGATGAAATAATTTTCAAAATCCATTTCATATCCCCTCAATATCTTGTATATGTATTGTACTGTACATAATTAGATAGAAAAATACCGCCACAAATTGTGAAATTTTATCAGAAATGGCAACTAAAATACACACTTGGTAAAACAAGTTCGCAAAGAAACACAATATTTAGTTACAACATTAAGTTTGTTTAAATTTATGCATGTGTATTAAGACTTTTTTAAATTATTGATGATTAACATATGATAAATCACGCGAAAATGTTTTGATGATCTAGCAGTTGTTTAATAAATTATAATAATAAATGTGTTTAATGTGGTTTCTTCTCTCTTTTTTTCGCTTTCCTTTTTTTTTTCCCCCTTCCTTTTAAAAACTGTGTTCGATTCATAAATTATGCAAATGTTTTGTTTTATTGTTTTGTTTTTGGCTCTTCTCGTTTCTTTTTCCCCCTTTGTTTTACCTTCGCTATTTTTTTCTCGTATATTTGGTGTGGGAACCGAAGGGGTGACGGAGGGCGTAAACATCGTATACGCTACCACAACATGTTTGGATAGTGCTAAAAAGATGCAATGTGAGTATGTATCTCAACTAGAAAGGGTCTTTTCAAGACTGAGTTAGGAACAGACATTAGATGCATTCAATAAAGTGGAAAGCCACCGAACACTAAACTCTAAACCACCATTCCATGAAGGAATGGCCACATGGTTTAAAGTTTGTTTTGTTTAACGACACAACTAGAGCACATTGATTTATTAATCATCGGCTATTGGATGCCAAACATTTGGTAATTTCGACGTATAGTCCTAGAGATGAAACCCGCTACATTTTTCTTTTAGTAGCAAGGGATCTTTTATGCACAATCTCACAGGCAGGATAGCACATATCACGGCCTTTGATAAACCAGTCGTGGTGCACTGGCTGGATTGAAAAATAGCCAAACCGACTGCGCATCAAGCGAGCGTTTTACCACTGGGTTACATCCCGCCCCTGGTCACATCCATGGATGCACATCACTGAAATTGTGGATCACATGAACATGATTTATTTCCAAGGTACGCTAATATTATAGAATAGCTGATCACATGCAAGTTATATATCTAGGTTATTTGTATTCAGAATGAGCTTCTTTCCCTGCACACGATCAACATCAGTTCCAGCAAGGGAAACAGAATGCAGTATTGTGGATACCAGTCTGAACAAAGAGCCTGATCTAAGGCTAACACTTATTTATGCTTCTTCGAGACATCCAGTAACTTGTTGCTACCAAATGTAGGGGTTCTCAATACTTCTGGCAAGGACAATCAACACTGAAAAAGGGGTAATCCAAAATAGTGTAAACAATGGCGTCATACCTTGGGGAAAATATATGAAAGGAAGGAAAATTTTATTTAACGACGCACTCAACACATTTTATTTGTTATGGACCACACGGATATTGAGAGAGGAAACCCGCTGTCGCGACTTCATGGGCTACTGTTTTTAGATTAGCAGCAAGGATTATTTTTATATGTACAGACAGTACCACGGCCTTTGTTACACCAGTTGTAGAGGACTGACTGGTACGAGAAATAACCCTTTGGGCCCAACGACTGAAATCGATCCTAGATCGATCACACATCAGGTGAGCGCTGTACCACCGAGCTATGTCCCGTCCCACTGGGCAGGATATATGTGACGGTCTACCGGCAGTCCACATGGTAACTGGGAGTGACTATATGAAACCATTTTGGGGGATTTTCAAGTTTCAGATATGCAAAGAGATGCGTGACGCAATATCCTGACTGGCAAGTTGGGCTCTACAGATAAGATGACTGATTTTATTCTGCATGCAATATCAACAGGCATTCGGAGAATACTTCTAAAGGAACACATGACCCCTACGCCCCCCCCCCCCCCCCCCCCCCAAAAAATAAAAAATCGCGTCTCCTAAAATCAAGGGCTATAACTGTAAAACTGGTAATTCGCCATTAACGTTAAACATAATTTGTAAAAGTATATGATAAAGCGATTTCTTACACACTCGTTGGTGAGAACACCATGCGTTATTTTTGTTTACACATGGTTATCACCACATGCACGTTGTAAAAAAATTCAAAACACACGACTGGCTGCTCCTAGTTGATGACCAGGTCACTAATGCTATACATCCAATGAAAAACCACACGATGGAAATCGATTAGACTGTGACGTATAGTTAAAGTGACATTCATGTGTCTGTGACGCGTAAGTCAGCTGCAAGTGCAACGGCTGTAAATAACTTTTCGTCGAAAAAAATGTAAAAATTAGCTTAAAACCTGATTTTTGAGGATATGTAAGAAACAGAATAATATACTCTTCAAAAAAAGTAGGTTAACTCTAATAAGAACTTACAATTGCCAAAATTGTAAGGTATATTAGCTGTGGGGAATGGTTATATGATAATAATGAATTAATCGGGCAAACATTACAACCGGTAGTTCAGTATTACAGTAGGTTTTATCACCACCAAAGATCTTTTAGGACGATTGGGGGTCAGAAGTGAAATTTGAAGGTTGACGTTTTTTATCAGTAAATCGAAAATTAAAACTAAAAATGACTAAAAACAAAACAATAACAACTGTATGATCAACAGAATAAAAAAGATTAAAAGAAATAATGTTCCAGTGATTAATGGCAATCGTCAAAATCGAGAATGACACCCCACGCACGTTTACGGGGCAACTGCGTGATGCATGTGCAAACTATGGAATGTGTTTCGGTGTGTTGATAAACAGACCTGAACGTTCTTTACTGGGATGCCTGTGGACAAAACGTATATAATTAATATTTCAGGTTCCCCTAATTGTTTTTAAGATTATACATTCGTGTCCGTTAGATACTATTTATCTCACAACTCGTTGTTTAAAAACGTATTAAACTCGCTTTCGCTCGTTTGATACATTTTAAAACTCGTTGCGAGATAAATGGTATCTAACGGCCACTCATGTATTATTCTCTATATACAAATTTTCATCTCAATATCTTCAGACATTGAAAAAAAAAAAGAAGTCTTCATATCTCCTAAATTCAAGGGCCATAACTGTGAAAAATGGGTAAATTGCCATAAAGTCAAACTTTATTCTTAACAGAACGTGATAAAGCTACAAGTATACACAAAATTTCAGCTCAATATATCTTTAGGCACTGCAAAAACAAGTTACTTTTCGGAAAACAAGTTTTCATATTCAAGTTCAAGGGCCATAACTCTGTCACAAATAGTTAAATCGTCATGAAAATCAAACCTGATCTGTAATAATGCACTGTAAAACCATACACAAAATTTCATCTCAATATCTCGAGGCATTGGAAAATATGTCTGGAAAACAAATGTTCCGTATCTTCTAAGTTCACGGGATATAACTGTGTGAAAAATGGTCATGAAAGTCAAACTTTATCTGTAACAGTACATGATATAATAAAGCTAGACACAAAATGTCAACTCAGTATCTTGTTCTTAAAATATATCTTTTTGTAAATGTACACAACACCCATATATACTCCAGAATGCATTTAATACTCTGGGCGAGTAGTTGAACTCAGGACCTACCAGTCTTAAGTCCTATGTCTTAACCACTACACCAGCGAGATCAGTACAATCACAAGGACTAAAAGTAAACTAATGTTTAGTGTTTTCCCTAGCCTTAATTGGCACCAGGCTACCCTGAAATTAAACATGCCTTTTTCAATAATTAGTTCTAAAATTGCTTTTATAACACTTCATAAAAAATATGAATAAATAAAGTATCCATTATATATTTTGCCATTGATTAATTAAAGCAAGCACATTAATTGCATTTATTTTTATTTATGCCCCCAAAGTGTTTAGTCTACAATGCCTTGCAAAATGTCTAGGGTAAACACTAAATGTCATTTTGTCAAATACATGTATTAACACAGTAAAAAGTATGAATTTAGAAAACAAAAATTAAACAACAAACAAGCTTTACTAAACAAAATATTTTATCTGTTTCAAACATACAAACCAGGTTTTACATTATTATACATCTAATGAAATCATGTGTATACAAGATCAACTTTTTCCGAAACCCTCTTGCAACCACTCTGAGAATATTGTTTACGATTTGCCACCACAAAGAATGACATCTCCTTCAGTATCTCATCTACTAAGCTGTCATTAATTTCGTAACCCTTTGATAAAATATCCCTTTTGATACACTTGATGACATGTCTTCTTTCCAAGGGAAGAAAGGGAACTACAGCTTTGATTAAATTATTAGACAACATATCAGAATACCAAATATATTCATCTTGCAAAAATATATCTTCAAAATCTTTAGCTGTATAGGATTTCCTCTCCTTTTCAGCCTCATCAGTAAAAATCTTCTTAGTGATGTCAGTCCCCTTACTGTTGCTTAGTAAGAAAATGACTACAGGAGCAGACTTCTTGTCTGTTGTTGAAAGATGGGATATTGCAGCACTTAGTCCCGATATCACGCCTTTGGGTGCTTTGTCCATCTCATCAAATATAAAAATATTAACTTTACACTGGGTCACGTTAGATATGACCCACTGAAAGACCTTTTTGGAATAAATATCAGATTCTGACTCGTGTGTAAAATGTAACGCTATCAGAAATTTGGTCACGGATGTGGCAGGTAAAGAATTTGAAATCAACCAAGTAACGTAGTTTTTTCCAACTCCCGTCCACCCATGCAAAGAAAGCACCAATGGTCTAGTCGCCATCACTGAATTGGAATACTCTGAAAAATACTGTTCTAGTTCAGCTGATATAATCTGTGAAGCAATGTGTTGACCGTACAAGTCTTTTCTGATCACCGAGTGCAGGTCTGAGAAGTTGATGTCCGTGGACAGAGAACAGTTGGACACTCCCACTGTGTAGTAATTCAAGAAGATAATAATAACACAAATCATAACAGTGACCAACAGAAAGACTCTAGTGTAGGATCTTGCTTTCCGTTCATCTGACACAGTGGATGCTGATGTCTTAGTTTCATTAGACGTAGCTGTCTTCACTCGTTTATTCCTCTTTTTAACGGATGACTCACACAACTTCCTAATGGGAGAATCAGTCACCGAGCATGCAGGTTCAAGCTTCCTTCTCTTTGTGGACAAGACATCCTTGCTTTTTGAAGACCGTATTGCATTATATTCCATACAAACATCTTTGTCCTGATCTCCGCCTGCCATGAAAGATGACAGATCTGGATAGATTGGTTCAGACGGAACAAATCCCAAACTGTCAGATCTGAACAAAGAAGCAGAGGTCAGTACATTATCTCTAGCACTGTCCTGATTAACTGATTTCAATCCTGCAAACGCTCTTACAGCAGACACAATGTTGGAGGAAGTATTCCATTTCGACCGTGGAGAACATTCTTTGACACATGATGTTGAATCCTTGACATCACCTTTTAGAAAAGATGATGAAGAACCTACAGTCTGTTGTAGGCCATATCCAAAACCAGTAACTGATGAAATCACGTTCCTGCATAACATCCATCTTGAGCGAGGTGATAAAGACTGGGAGTGGTTGTCATCCAATGTGTTCTCACCAGAATGTTGTGAACATGATGATGGGTGCATTTCTTCATCCCATCCAGAGTGCTGCATTGGTGATGAATGCCATTTGTGGCCAGGACTGCCATCCGAGTCATATTCCATTGGCTCCATTTGAATGTAGTATATGTCATATACATATAGGCAGTTTTAACTGAAAATAAAAATTATTTAATATGAATAAAATAATCGATCTTTCAACAGATGATTTTACAAGAAGCCAATTGGACTGTTTAAGTGTTATGGCTTATGCTGAAATAGTTGGTTTATAAAGAAGATGCAATATTTAGAAACAGGGAACAAAACCCACTAACATCACATTTTATATGGTCTATGGTCATAGTATACATCCGTGTGTGTGTGTGCCTATACAGGCATCGAAATAAGTCGAGAACGGTCGTTCAGGTTAGAAAAGTAGTTTCGTTTCCGAACGTAAACCAGGCAATGCATTCAGGACTTCTGCGTTTCATTATTCGCGCGCAAGTCACTCCGCGTTTAAGCAGCGTCCACTAGATGAATTTATGTCTGCGCTTTGTTTTCTCGTACAAAATTGCACCGATGTTCGTGCGCACTTGTGCAATTGCAAAGCAATTTTGGCAATCCGCGTTTAAGCAGCGCCCACTAGATAAATTTACTTCCGGATTTCGTTTCTCGTACCGATGTTCGCGCGCACCGTTACAATTTCAGAACGACCGCGTAGTAGCAACAGGAATTCAATTCTAACTTTAATATAGTTGTGGAAACATATAGGTTACCAGACTATATTTTGTGGTAACCTGTAAATGGGTTACCAGACAGTGCTTATTTCGATGCCTGCTATACCTGTGCCTGTGTGCAGGGCTTTTAAACCCACTCCCGTGGCTAGTGATATTCAGTGTTGGGCTAGTAAATAACTACTATTGCCATGCCCAATGGCTAGTGATTTTTTTTTGGTCAAATGTTGCAGTTAAGTCTATTTTGTAAATATGAATATCCTGAACCCCCCTTCCCCAAGCCCACCTCCAATGTTAGCGTTTTTAAACTATATCTCTCTCTTTAGGTGACATATCCAATTTTTACTATTTAGTAAAAAAGTAAAGTAGGGCTAGTGAATTTTTAATCTTGGCTAGTAAATTTTTAAAATCACTGAATCCATGGCTAGTGGTTTTTATAAAAATTCTAGAAGCCCTGCTGTGTGTGTGTGTGTGTGTGGTACCATTTCATTTTTTAAAGTTTATAATGATTTTTTTAAAATACCACTTGTGTGACAATACATTACAAACACATTGTAGTGGTAGCCAACTTCTTTCCATAGTACATGTATAGTGATCTTGGCGAGCATCTAGATTTAAAACACTACAATACAAATGAATTTGTATTTGTGTATACTATACACATGTATACAATGCTACTTGATATTTATGGTCAGAAAATTGAGGCCAACAAAATAAATGTTAGTTAAATAAGAGGCAGTGTATCCATAAATGATAACAGCAGGTCTCGTCTATTCTAACATGGTCATCGATATCTCAGGGGATAATATTTCAAAACCTTTGGTAACCAGAACTTGGTTCACATTATTTTCACCAAGATAACTGATGGTTTCGTTAAAACAAATTGTATTTTACTTTGCATAGTGAATAAAATCCTGATGTTCGTAACTTTCAATTTTATAAAGGTTCACCAGTTAACCGATTGACATGAATTTAAAATTATGTAACCGCCACAAGAACAGAAAACGATTTGCATGAAATATTGTGCCCTAGATGTGTCAATCTGCCGTAGGACTCCAGATGCTGTAATTGCTAAATTTTCAGACAGTGTGGTATAATTATGACAAAAGGTGGACAATGCTGCATATCTTACATATTTGGTATATATGGGTCAATCCATTTCAAATCAAGAAATGATCCCCCACCCCCCACACTTCAGTTTCTGATTCACTTGAAATTTGTACCACATATTAATCCTGTCATCTACATGATTAAATCTTAAAGCCGCACACCCTAGTTCCATCCAGCGAAAATAAATTATAATTTGGTTAATCTACAAACCTGTAACACACTTTGATCACGTTTTTATCAAATGGAGTGAAAAAGCAGGTTTTATATCGATAAATACCATGGGAATCCCCATGTCCCAATTGCTTGAAATAATTTTGAAAGTTAGTATTCTGATGTCACCGGTAGAACAATGCCTACGTCACGACAAATTTCACAGACTTGGGGTGCGTTCGTTTCACCTCTCCTGGACATGTTCCAACTGTTCTGTCCTGGTTGTATCCCCTCTCCAGATATCGTAAGACTTAGCAAAATTATTGGTTTTAAGGGTTTGTAACGTTTTGTATTGAGACACTTACTTGTCTGAACTTTATTGTTACTGAAAATATTCACGAACTGTGAAGAAAAATCTCACAAATAAACAACAACAAATCGGATGTTGATTGCGCGAACCGTGCACGAGAAAACAAACCGAACCAAAATGATAACGGTCACGTGATATACCAATGTCTGTGACACTGAAATGGAAATATCCCCTCTAAAAATAGAATGGACCTCGCTTGCTTAACGTTTTTTTCTCGACAACACGTCTTGTGAAAAAATGCAAAAAATGCATTTCATGGTTTTACAAACATCTGGATTACCAAAAAGCACTTCAGGTGAATGGAAATGTGTATTCTAAATAATAAAATGTAAGTAAAGTGCAATTTTATTTGTGAAAAATGGGGTTTAATAGCGAAAAACAACGCCGTAATGGTTAACAAATAAACGTAACTAGGGTGTGTCCCTTTAAATTTGGGCTCTGTATTCAAAGTAGTTTTTGAGAAATGGTTATTTTCAACTTTTGATAACCATGCTAGGTGTTAAATTTAACTGGAAACTTTCAGATTTATTCATTTATTATGTAGATGACAGGAATATTAAGTGAATCTGAAACCAAAGGGCATGGGGCATTTGTTGATTTGAAATGGATTGTTACATTGTTATTGACTATTTCGATGGAACCAGAACCCAATTCCTCACAAAGTTAAAAAAAAAAAAATGTTTAATGACACCACTAGCGTAGTGATTAATTAATCATCAGCTACTGGATGTCAAACATTTGTAATTCTGACATGTCATCAGAGGAAACCTGCTAAATTTTTTGTAGCAAGGATCTTATATATGCACTTCCCCACAGACAGAAAAGCACTGGTTGTGCACTGGTTGAAATGAGAAACACTCAATCATTTGAATGGATCCACTGTTGACCGAGGTGGTCTGATCTTGCAATGTAAGCACCTCAAGCAAGCACTTAACCGACTGAGCTGAATCCTGCCCCTCTACTTCCTTACAAGTGCACCTGAATACAAACAGTGATGCATTCATGAGGACAAGCACCCATTAACAATTTTATAAACTGAAGTCCGAACCAAACTGTTAGCAACTATGATAAATTACTCCTTTCTTTCATTACCATTAGATTTCTCCACTTTTTGTCCAAACAAAAATTGTAAAAAAGAAAGAAAAAAGAAGCAAAATGGCAGATGGCAGAAAACTGCATGTATTTTACTCTATGCAATCTCAGCGGTCTACATCAGTGACATTGTTACAGTCACGTATGTGGAATCTTGGTCATTGTAATTTGGGGTTTTTCATAATTTGTGTCTGGACAAAAGTTGGGGGGAATCTACCAGTAATTAAAGGTAGGAGAGTAATTTATTGTAGTTGACTAAGTTGTTAACAATTTGTTTCGGAATTTAGTACCATCACTTTCTATCATATCACATTCATCAAAAGTTGTACAAGTTTACAAGTTGACAACTCAGAATTTTCACTTTTAAAGCACACCTGGCCCCATGCTTATAAACCTTAGAGTCTAGACTTTAATAAAGTCCATACTTTAACATCATGGCAATGCCATTCAAATAGCATTACGTTAAAGTGTGGACTTTATTAAACTCTAGACGTTAAGTTTTATAAGCAAGGGGCCTGAACACAGCATGAGTCTAAAAGTTAAAGTTTGTTTTTGTTTAATAACACCACCTGAGCATATTGATTTATTAATCATTGGCATTTGAATATAAAAATGTAATTTTGACTTAGTCTTAGATAGAAACCTGCTACATTTTTCCATTAGTAGTAAGGGATCTTTTATATGCACCACCCATGAGACAATGAATAGCACATACCACTGCCTTTGATTATACCAGTTGAGGAGCACTGGCTGGATGATGGCTTAGCTAGTCACCTCCACATTTACCGCCCCTATACAAGTCTTAATTAACGTTTTCAGAATACAGAAATAGAATAATAGAATCTGAAGTGGCTACTGATTAAACTGAAATCTAGACATAACAAATATTTCCTAATTTCCGATTAACTCATACCCTTTTCTGAGTTTCCACAAAAAAAAGAAGAAAAAAGTGTCAGCTCTAGAATAAGAAATTTAAATCCGTCTACTGACTTTAAATATTATAACTTCAGGTATTTAATCATTATTTCTTCTGTAAAATTAAAATGCATGTTTCTCACCAGCTAGGCCCAAATAAGTTTTTAAGTTTCATTTAAGATAGATAAAAAAATAGTTCATGGTCCTCTAAAAGGGGAAATAACTCACAAATGTGATACACGTCGAACTTATTTTCTTGACAGTTATACTGTAAGTTGAACCAGAATTCAACTCTGAAAGAAGGCAGAAAAAAATACCACCAAAAAACAGTTGCAGAAAAAGTACGTGCACTAGATTTTTCAGTATAATAGTGTTAAGCTCTTTTCATTAAAAAAAATAAAAAAGTCCTATAAACTAGATGTTACATAAAGCAGGTTCGTGTGAACTGATCTGCAAGATTACATCAATACAGTGTGTGTTTTAATAGCAAATTTCTATTTTTAAAATGACAACCGGAGAAATTCGGTTAATTCCGTAACCGTTCATAGACGGTGAAGTTCGAGCGATTCGTGCAGGTAGTGCTTTTTACACAGTAACATGCGAAATATAATGTGGCTCTACGTAGCTTAAAATAACCCGATTACAAATAATATTGAGGGTAGACTGATAGAAATAACTGGCGTAGGAAGTGTGTGTGTGTGTGTGTGTGTGTGTGTGTGTGTGTTGGGGGGGGGGGGCTATCCTATCCCACTTTTTCGCAGCAGCGATGGCTTTTATATATTTATCCATGTATTTATATATATATCATGGGTGAACCAGTTTCGGTGAGCATAAGCATTCGATTCTAAAGCATATCAATATTGATAAACAGAGAGTTGTTATTCAAATAGCTACCTTTTGACTAGTATTTCTACTCTTGAAATCAGCACTAAACTAGTCGCTAATGCATGGGCGGATCCAGGAAATATTTTTAGGGGGGGGGGGGCCAAAAAAGAAGGGCACATTGACTCGTCAAAAGGGCACCTTACTACAAGTTTTGATATTTACAATTAATATGAATTCCTACAGTTCTACGTCATAATATACTAGCAATAATGAAGTAAATTGGCGTCACTCGCGTTAGAACCTCAATGGGGCCCCATTGAGACTCAATAACACAGACACATATCTGCAAGCTTGCGCATGTACACGAAAATCTTGATTTCATTTATCTACAATATAATTATTGTTTACTTAAAAAAAAAAAAAATCTACAAACAAAAAGGGCACTTGAACAATTTTTTTGGGGGGACGCGTCCCCCTGGTCCCCCCCTTGGATCCGCCCATGCAATGCTATGTAGCAAGTTTACCGCACGTGCGTCAGAAAGTGTAGCATGCATCAGCAGTAAATATTGTTAATTACGTAACCTGTTTCGCAATCTGATTAAAATTAGCTCTACTGGTCGAATGAAAGGTCAACTGGACATGAGCTCCAACAGGCCCCATATGTAATAGTGAAGCTAATTTGAATATAACAATTATAATGTCTTGCATTCGTGTTTTAAGTTGGACAAATGAATGGTTATAATGATAAAATTGTTTGGTTAAAAAATATAAGCTGCATTCTGACTTTTAATAAATATATAAACAGATATCCAGAAAGATATTTATGTTAAAACATATATAGGCCTAAGGACCGTATATTTTTTGGCAAATATCTGTAAAGAGACTTTTGCCAGCAGACACCATGACAATCATGTGACTTCAATAACGATATACCGGCGTCGTGGTTAGGCCATCGGTTTACAGGCTGGTAGTTTCTGGGTTCGGATCCCAGTCGAGGCATGGGATTTTTTACTCAGATACCGACTCCAAACCTTGAGTGAGTGCTCCGCAAGGCTCAATGGGTAGGTGTAAACCACTTGTACCGACCAGTGATCCATAACTGGTTCAACAAAGGTCATGGTTTGTGCTATCCTGCCTGTGGGAATGAATGAATGAATGAATGAATGAATGAATGAATGAATGAATGAATGAATGAATGAATGAATGAATGAATGAATGAATGTTTAATGACACCCCAGCACGAAAAATACATCGGCTATTGGGTGTCAAACTATGGTAATAAAAATAAATAAAGTGATGATCAACATCAATATAAAAATTCAAGACTTAAACAAAAACAGTGTAAAGAACTGTGCAAAAACACAAATATCACAGAATTTTACGGATACTGAATTTTACTCAAAACTTCAATTCTGTGCTGTATTGGCCATTCTCAAAGAGAATGTTACACCCCTGCACCACGGTGAGGTTACAGCACACGCAGGGGTACCCTGCCTGTGGGAAGCGCAAATAAAAGATCCCTAGCTGCTAATCGGAAAGAGTAGCCCATGTAGTGGCAACAGCGGGTTTCCTCTCAAAATCTGTGTGGTCCTTAACCATATGTCTGACGCCATATAACCGTAAATAAAGTGTGTTGAGTGCGTCGTTAAATAAAACATTTCTTTCTTTCTTTCAATAACGATACAGCAATACAGTGGCCCCCATGCCCCTGTCTCGTACGCTTATGGAGAGAGAGTTACGCAAATTGGTTCCGTTTTTGCCAACGAAAATGGTTCCATTTTGGTAATGGTGCCGTTTTAACCTGATCCCCAGAGTTCTACAAGGCACAAAATACCGGTATTGTTATACAGAATATATCCCAAACTAGCTATCTGGAGCTAGTTCAAGACCTAAGTACACTAAATGGCGTATCCGTAATTTTGGATATTGGAGTGTAAATAGTGATAGACAAATTGAAAGAATGTGGAGAGATCAAGAGTAGATATGATCAAATTCCAAATTCATAAGGGTGGGAGGAGGACAGATTATATTAATTGTTCCAAAATACCATTCGCATTACGCGATATAGTGCGCCCGAACTGGATCTAGGAATTTAACGTCGAAATAGACCGAAGCATCCCGAATGGTATGTGTTCATGGAAACCGCGTCAAAATGGCGGGTAAGGATTTAGCTCTTCAACTTTTTTGGTCTTGAAAGTTGTATATGAGAAAAATAATTGGTAATAAAAAGTACAGTATATATATTGGGTCAAGAAATTAAAATTAAAATGTGTTGAAGGTTTTAATTATTCACAAATGACAAATTTACTATGTATATAAAAGGACAGAATCCAATTGGATCTATGATCTATCGTATCACCTTCAAAACAAAACTATTAGATCTATCGTATCACCTTCAAAACAAAACTATCTCCGCATGTACCCGCCCATTTGTCATTGGAATAAAATGAAAAGTGTCCATTACGGTAGGACTTTACTTTGGCACTGTCACGTATAAAGAACATTATAAATACTTAAACAGAGTTGGGGTTAGTGACAGTGCCAAAGCAAAGTCCCTCCTTTATTAATATTTCTACGCTTCAAATAAGCCCTAAACTGGCCGCTATGTAGCAACATTTAATGCATGTGCGTCAAATACTGTAACATGCATCAGCCCTAAATATTGTTAACTACGTAGCCTGTTTCGGTGAGTGAAATGTTTGGTTTAAACAATATTTATTAGCAAATCAAATTTGGGATTGGCCAACAGGCAAGTGCCTATATTAAGGCCTCTCCCTACATTTAACAAATATACATGTTATACATCAAGATGGCTAGAACAATATTACAATAAAGATAACACGGATAGAGTGAAATGTTTAGTGGTATAGCTTACACAGGTTACAGCCAAAACTTTGCAACACAAAACATTTGAGTGTTTTAGCAAAACATGCATTTCGTTCAACAAAACATGTACTTATAATAATTTATAAATACTATTTTTAATATTTTAGGCAAATTACAAAATGGAGTCTTTGAGAACCAATGTTAACAGACAACATTTTAGGAAAACGAATATAACAATTTTGATGATTTGCAAGCATGTTATAAGTTGAGCAAATGAATGGTTATAATAAAAAAAAACTGTTTGGTTAAAACACATAAGCTGCATCCTGAGTTTTAATAAATATATTCAGATATCCAGAAACTTAAAGATATTTATGTTAAAACATGTAAGGATCATATATTTTTGGCGAGTATCTGTAAAGAGAGTTTTGTAAACAGACATTGTGACAGTCATGTGACTAATAACTAGAGAGCAGCACAGCTGATAAGAGACAAAATAAGTTTAAAAATAAAAGTTTTCTTTCAAATTACAGTCTTTAAAAATCATAGAAAAAAAGTATTAAGAAATGCATCACATTTATGAGTGGGATAAGCTTTTTTTGCTAATTTTAACCTAATTTTTGCAAATATTTTATGAATTTGACAGACATTTGTTTACTTTCCCCATGCAAAAGTCAGTGATGTCGGAAATCAGTTATATGGGACTGGTTGGGATAGGTAAAACCTACTCTTCTGTTAATATATATTTAATTTACCAGTATCAGTTTCAGTTGTGTTCACAAGAAGACTGAAGAAATATTTTGATCAAGGAACATAACAATAGGAAGATCAAGAAGGAGCTTACTAGCCGGAAGACAAAATGGACCGTACTCTTGAGGCCATGGTGTCTTCGGGCATGTACGTCAATCCACTACGAGGCAGCTTCAGTCTCCCAAGTCTGGCAGATGGCAGCGAAGCAATCAGTGAGGCAGAAGAAATCCACGAAGTAAACAGGCAGATTTTATATACTGATGGAAAGAAAGAAGGGAACGTGTGGCATTTGAGACCACATTTAACTCACTACTACAGATTTAATGTGGGATTTTGACTGCAGGCATGGATAAAAGAATATTGTTTGGTAACCCATGTATAGATTACCACAAACTAGAGATAGAAGCCTGGCTAGGCATTTTGGAAACTACATGTCCATGTATCTTAGCGCTATGAAATCATAAAACTATTGTATGTTGTGACATCACTATAGTACATGCCACAGTAACGTCATAGCTTACGATGGTTTTACAATTTAGTAGTGCTAAGATAGCTTCGAAAATATGGGCCCTGGTAACCTAAGGGTTTATATCAAGTTAATATTCTCATTATTAGTGTATAAAATCCCTAAACAGATTCACTGATACTCTGTTATACATATCCCTGTTGCTGTGTTCTTATTGTACATACGGTACTAATACTTGTGTGTATATTTGATAAAAAAAAACAACATTAATTGGTCAAAAGTTAGGATGTGTAGGTTTTAAAAAAATAAGATTTAGTTAAGAAGGAAGTACCGTTCTCGACTTTCTTGACATTTGGTGACCTCCTGGTAAATCTGACTGCCGCTCTCGACTTATTTCCATGCTTGGACTGTCAGTAACATGATTAACTTTCTCATTCTATGGATAACGGTTGTGGTTGCAGTCAATATTTGCTGTTAATAATTATGTGATGATTTATTTCTTTCCATCAGTGTATATTGAAATTATATTGTGATGTACCTTAATGCCACGCTACCCACTGTTCACCAATTACTGATTAGCAGTTTGACTGAAACTAATATTTTTTCACCAATAAGTAGTTAAAGGTTATCAGATATATTAAATTTTATAGTCTGTCTCATCCACCTACAAACATGTTTTTTGTAAATTATTTCAGTTTTGTTTGATGTAAAACGAAAAGTAAGTGTTTTTGAAAACCCCCACCAAAAAACCCAACTATTTTTGTGTCAAATTTAGTAAACAGTCGGCTCAGAAATAAATAACATGTAGTAAATTCCATAGCATGAAAAAGGCATTCTCTGTGGGATAGACTATAGATCACCAGCAATATTACTTTAGTGTGTTTTAAAAACGGGAGTTCCATTATTTTGCAAAGTATGCAGTATTAACTCTTGGTAAAAAGCCACTTAAGTCTGATGCCTTTCTTTAAGTTTGTAGTTTGAACTACAAAATATTTTTTACTAAGTATGTTAATGGTTAAGATTAATATGCTGTTACCACATTTTTGCAGAACCAGTTAGCCAAATATCTCATACAACTTTATATTTGGAAATGTAGTAGATATAATGTGCATGTAAACATGTATTCAGGGTTGGATCTAGAAAATATTTGGGGAGTGGGACTAAAGGGAATAGTGCACAAGTACCAACTTGTGAAAAGATCAACCCAATGAAGTTTTAAAATAAAAGTGCATGTGCATAAAAATGCATGTGCATATTGTTGCTTAAAAATTGTCATATATATGTACTAAGAAATAGAAATAAGTTTACTTTTTGTCCAGGTTAAGACACTGCTGGAGAAAGGTGACAAGGCTATGAGTGTTAAGGATTACGAAGAAGCTATTCTGTACTATGATGAAGCCCTGGAGATCGACAGCCGTAATACAGACGTGATGCACGCTCGGTCCCTCGTCTACTTGGAGATGGGCCAACTGAAACAAGCAGAGGAGGATGCTGACACTATTATTAGTCTGAGTCCTCGCAACTCACAGGTTTCTTCATCTTGGGCCCAAAACAGGCATAATGCACGGATAGCTCTGGCACTAAACAAATCCGCCAACTGTGAATTTTAAAAGCAATTGGTGAATTTTATTTTAATTTGGCAAAATAATTTTAGGTAATAATTGACATTTTTTAGAAAATAACTGTCAATTTCTGCCATTTGTAAGTTTAATAGACAATTTAACTAAATGTTTTGCCAACCCAGAGCTAGCTCTGCTAATGTCTGTGCAGATATTGAACTTTTCATCTCTGACATCCCAGAAAATCTTTGTCTAATGGTGTAAATATAATATAACTGTGTGTTACAATGATATCATATACATCATTGTTCTTTCAAGTGCAACAAACTTTATAATGTGCTTGTGTTATCCCATTAATGTGGGTTTATGAAGGTTCTGAGGATATTTAACAAACTAGTATTTTTAGTGGTCATAACACACCTGCAATCAAGTAATAAATTAATATTCACACTTATTTATGTGTACTGTGAAATTTATTAACCAGCTTGTATTAATAATAAATTAAGGGAAAAGTTTGTAAACAAATTTCATAAACAGTGTTATAGCTAGGATTTTGATGTGCAGGGTGCTTGTTTATTTGTTGGACCATATTTTTATGAGAACTTCATATTATTAAGTCTGTGCTGGATACTGAGAATTTGTTAATTTGTTTTCAGAAAAAAAGTTTCTACATACATCATGTAAACAGTGTTACTATTGTTTTTAAAGAAAAGTACAGTTAGTTTCTGCATATAGTAAACAGTGTTGCTAGTTTGCTATAATGAAGCAATGCATGTTGTCTTTACAATGACTGGTTATAGCAGTGATAATTGGTGTGTGTAGGCCTATGTCTGAGAGTTTTCACTGTTTACCTAATATTGAAAAAACAAATGTCATGATGCTGTTGTTACTATGTTCAATTTACTTTCTACTTAGTGTGCAATCAAGTTGTTTTGTTCATGATGGACTGCCACAATAGACATCAGTCTGAAATCACAGGTCACAGTACTGTTGGTAGACGTACACACTTAACAGGACCTAACAATGTATTTTGTAAAGTATTTTAGCTGAGAACTTAGATACATGATAAACTATATGTGCTTTACACTGGGTTTTTTTTAGTGATTTAATTTTGTTCTTTGGCATTGAACTCTGGCAGGGCAATTATAACCGGAGGCAGGGCAATGCTAATTAAAACATTAATAAATTTAATATCATATTCACTCTTGTGTAGTAATCTTTGTTTACATATAAATGGTTTTTTTCTTCAGGGTTATTCCCTATTCGGACTTACACTGCAACGGCAAAACAGGAACGCGGAAGCCCTTGATGCTTTCCTCACTTCTCTTGACCTTGAACCTGATAATGCAGACATTCTGACCAGTCACATTGTTTCTGTAGCTGCAGAATTGTGCAGGATGTCAGACGAGTTCACAGAGAGCTTAAATGGTTTGTAGTTAACGCAAAAGAATTTGTAAAGTTAAATGGTTTGTAGTTATGCAAAAGAATTTGTAAACTTTTTGTCCTTACTGTGCTTTTTTTTTTACAAGGGAAGATCCAGGGAATGGGATCAGGGTGACCTCTCCCCCCTCAACAAATTTGAACAATTTGTTTACAGATTTGGCTAAATTGCCGTTTTCAGGGAAGTGGTCCATGTTCTCTTTTGCTCTTGGTCCCTGCCCTAAAATATTTCCTGGATCTGCCCTTGTCATATATTCCCTTGGTCTTATGATTAAAATTAAAACATGCTTATGTCCAGAGTAAGGAAATTGGTTTCATTATAGTTATTTCTGTATGGCAGTGCCACATTATTATTATTATTATTATTATTATTATTATTGTAGATTACTAAATCATTTTGTATAACTTGTTTTGTAAGATAATTTTGGCTAAAGATAAATATTTTAATTTAAAATTCAATATTTCATTATTGAACATGGGCATTGTATAATTCATCTATTTTGAGATAATCCTGTATCCCCAACAAAGTTACCATATATATATATTACAAACAGTGAAAATAAATGAATTAATCCTTACTATTCTTGGCTCTTTTTTTTTTCCTTTCAGAAATGGATGCTTACAAGAAACTAAGTGAAGTTGGTGTGTATCTGTTCCAGAACAAAAAGTTTTCTCTGTGTATTAAGATCCTCGAAGCGGCCCAGAAGTTCCAGACCAACCAGAAAGGCATCACGATGCGGATTCTGCTCACCATGGCCAATGCGCACACGATGCTGCAACACAAGGACCAGGCCATCAGTCTGTACCTGGAGTGTCTCACCATGGCCGTGGCCACTCACGACCAGCTCTACCAGACGAAATCCCTCGTGAACATCGCAACGCTGTACCTGGAAAACAGCGACACCCATCTGGCCATCATCTACTATGAGAAGCTGCTCCACCTCAAGGTCGAGCTGTTGGAGGAGGTTGGAAGTGATGACAGTCTTCCCGACTTCTGGACCAGGGAGCTCCAGTGTGGACTCCACCTTAATCTGAGTATCGCATACAAACAGATAGGAAATATGTCCTCGGCTGTGCTGCATGCTAGAAAATACATACGGTTTATTGAGAAGTATGACATGAAGGGAAAGTCTAGAGCAGACTCTTATCACAATACCGGAATGCTGAACGAAATTCTCGGCAAATACGATGAAGCGTTAGAGGACTATACTAAATACCTGAACATCTCCAAACAGAACTCTGAGAAGAAAGGCATCTCTCAAGCCTACGGTTGCCTGGGCAGTGTTTATGCTGCTTTGCACAACTGGCCGATATCCATTACCTACCATGAACAGTACATTCGAATGGCAGAAAAAAGCAAGCACAAAAAGATGTTACCCATAGCACATGAAATGCTGGCCGATTCCTACATGCTGATGGAGAACTATGATTTGGCTATAGAACACTACGATCTGATGATCGACACCAACGTCCGCGGTGATTACAGAACACGAGCTACCGGATTGTGTAAACTTGGCAGTGCTTACCGAGCCCTTGATAAGTACCAGTACAGTCAGTACTTTTATACCCAGGCTTGTGACATGTCTGAAGATTTCGGCCTCTCCGATATCCAGACTCTGGCCGAGTACAACCTGGCTAGCATTCAGCAGTATTCAACCCAGATACAAGACATCGAACATGCACGGAAGTACTTCGAAAAACTGATTCCTTATTTTGAATCCAAACTGCAAGAACACAAGGAGGAGGACACCCACTGTCCATCTGAGTACGAGAAACAGCTGCTTAACTGTTACGATGGGATACAGATGGTTCTTGGCAAACTGGGGGTCAAGGATGAATGTCTGCAGTATGCCGAGGCCTACAGGAGGAGGTGTGTGACTCAGCTACCAAACTTCTCACCCACTCCGGGTCAGGGCATGGCCATTTCTGGAATGGTGTCCGATGTGTGGACAGTTAACCGGATGAACCGTGCCTTGAGTCAGCAGAATGCAACAGTGTTATACTACTCCCTGCTGGAGAAGACGTTCCTCCTGTGGGTGTTGCAGCCTGGTCTAGGACTCACCCGCTTCTACAGTGGAAGTTCAGCAAAGGACTGCTCAATCCGGTCTAAGGTATAGCATGTATAAATGTATGGGTTTTTCTTTTGTTTTCATTATTCTTGTATTCCATAACTGAATATCCTGCAGGAGACCCTGATGCTGCAGGCAGAGTGGTTTTTAATGGAAAACATGTGAATGAAACTAAACCAGAAAAAGTAATTTGTGATTTTATATTACAGTAAAGTACTCTTATAACGAACCGGAAGGGACCATGATAGTTAGTTTGTTATAGCAGTAGTTCGTTGTACACATTTGTACAAGTTGGTTATTAATGTATAAGGAGATAAAACGGGACTTTATGATTAGTTCGCTCTATGCAGTAGTTTGTTCTAAGCATGTTCGTTATAAGTGTACTTTACTGTACTCTACTATATATGTCAAATCAACATGTCTTCTAACTAAGACAAGCTATAGCTTTTGACATTCAGTCTAAACTCTGTACACTGTGCTTGTTGGTAATACTACATTATACTGGCAGATTAACATGTTCATTATAAGTGTACTTTACTGTACTCTACTATATATGTCAAATCAACATGTCTTCTAACTAAGACAAGCTATAGCTTTTGACATTCAGTCTAAACTCTGTACACTGTGCTTGTTGGTAATACTACATTATACTGGCAGATTAACATGTTCATTATAAGTGTACTTTACTGTACTCTACTATATATGTCAAATCAACATGTCTTCTAACTAAGACAAGCTATAGCTTTTGACATTCAGTCTAAACTCTGTACACTGTGCTTGTTGGTAATACTACATTATACTGGCAGATTAACATGTTCATTATAAGTGTACTTTACTGTACTCTACTATATATGTCAAATCAACATGTCTTCTAACTAAGACAAGCTATAGCTTTTGACATTCAGTCTAAACTCTGTACACTGTGCTTGTTGGTAATACTACATTATACTGGCAGATTAACATGTTCATTATAAGTGTACTTTACTGTACTCTACTATATATGTCAAATCAACATGTCTTCTAACTAAGACAAGCTATAGCTTTTGACATTCAGTCTAAACTCTGTACACTGTGCTTGTTGGTAATACTACATTATACTGGCAGATTAACATGTTCATTATAAGTGTACTTTACTGTACTCTACTATATATGTCAAATCAACATGTCTTCTAACTAAGACAAGCTATAGCTTTTGACATTCAGTCTAAACTCTGTACACTGTGCTTGTTGGTAATACTACATTATACTGGCAGATTAACATGTTCATTATAAGTGTACTTTACTGTACTCTACTATATATGTCAAATCAACATGTCTTCTAACTAAGACAAGCTATAGCTTTTGACATTCAGTCTAAACTCTGTACACTGTGCTTGTTGGTAATACTACATTATACTGGCAGATTAACATGTTCATTATAAGTGTACTTTACTGTACTCTACTATATATGTCAAATCAACATGTCTTCTAACTAAGACAAGCTATAGCTTTTGACATTCAGTCTAAACTCTGTACACTGTGCTTGTTGGTAATACTACATTATACTGGCAGATTAACATGTTCATTATAAGTGTACTTTACTGTACTCTACTATATATGTCAAATCAACATGTCTTCTAACTAAGACAAGCTATAGCTTTTGACACTCAGTCTAAACTCTGTACACTGTGCTTGTTGGTAATATTACATTATACTGGCAGATTAACATGTTCATTATAAGTGTACTTTACTGTACTCTACTATATATGTCAAATCAACATGTCTTCTAACTAAGACAAGCTATAGCTTTTGACATTCAGTCTAAACTCTGTACACTGTGCTTGTTGGTAATACTACATTATACTGGCAGATTAACATGTTCATTATAAGTGTACTTTACTGTACTCTACTATATATGTCAAATCAACATGTCTTCTAACTAAGACAAGCTATAGCTTTTGACATTCAGTCTAAACTCTGTACACTGTGCTTGTTGGTAATATTACATTATACTGGCAGATTAACATGTTCATTATAAGTGTACTTTACTGTACTCTACTATATATGTCAAATCAACATGTCTTCTAACTAAGACAAGCTATAGCTTTTGACATTCAGTCTAAACTCTGTACACTGTGCTTGTTGGTAATATTACATTATACTGGCAGATTAACATGTTCATTATAAGTGTACTTTACTGTACTCTACTATATATGTCAAATCAACATGTCTTCTAACTAAGACAAGCTATAGCTTTTGACATTCAGTCTAAACTCTGTACACTGTGCTTGTTGGTAATACTACATTATACTGGCAGATTAACATGTTCATTATAAGTGTACTTTACTGTACTCTACTATATATGTCAAATCAACATGTCTTCTAACTAAGACAAGCTATAGCTTTTGACATTCAGTCTAAACTCTGTACACTGTGCTTGTTGGTAATACTACATTATACTGGCAGATTAACATGTTCATTATAAGTGTACTTTACTGTACTCTACTATATATGTCAAATCAACATGTCTTCTAACTAAGACAAGCTATAGCTTTTGACACTCAGTCTAAACTCTGTACACTGTGCTTGTTGGTAATATTACATTATACTGGCAGATTAACATGTTCTTTTCATTGTCTTAATGTTTTCTCTCTTACAACAGATAAAACAACTTCTGCTAGAGCTTCAGAAAGACTTTGACTGGAAGAATGCTCAGAATCGATGTGAAAACCGTGCTCTTCCACTGAAAGATGGTATCCTTTGTCACATGCGAAGGAAGAATGAATCACTTTCTAAGAGAAAAACAGAGGAGAAACCTGATTGTGATTCTACTGCTGACAGTAGTGACACAACACCAAAGAAATCTGCCCAGAGACAGTTGTACAACATACTGTTAGCACCAATTGAGGACATCTTAATAAAGCTAGACCACAAGAGTCACTTAGTTATCATTCCCGACAAGGAGTTGTGTCACTGCCCATTTACCGTCTTGGAAGACTGGAATCGTGCTTACGTTAGTGACAGATTTCACGTCACTTACATGCCTTGTTTCTTGTTACTGGACCGCGTCATAAAAAACGAGCAGGAATACCTGCGCACAAAAGATCAGCTGGAATTCGAAAGGGAATCGTCACGAAAAGGTGGTGCGATGAAAATAATTGCCCAGGAGAAGAAAGACATTTTCTCTTCAGACAGGATTAATCCTTCAGAAGCCACATTCAGTTACATGTCCATAGGGGGGGATAATGTCAACCTGAGAGCGGTATCAAATCCCAGATTCGCAACTTCAGCAGTTAGTCCGTCTGTGGAAAAACAGAGAATATCTCCGAGGTTGATACCCTATAAAGAGTCTGCATTCAAGTGTGTGGATGGGAAGCCTCTATCTTTGAACACCGAAATGTCTGATCCAGCTCATGACCACCATGTGCATCAAAGACTGGACACCATCAAGCACGCACTTGGTCAACCCGTGTCCCCTGAAAGAATGGTGGGAGTCCACACGTTCTCAACACTGACCACTCGGACATCGACGGGGACAGATGTCACGAACTCCACCTTGGCAGTTACTTTGTTTCGGCAAATCAGTGACAAGTCAAAATGTGTGGTGTATGGGTGTCCAGAGCTTCCTGATAGGTAATACAAACAAAATAATGGTTTACTGATAGGTAATAACAAGTAAAAATGTGTGGTGTATGGATGTCCAGAGCTTCCTGATGGGTAATATTAGTAAAATAATGGTTTACTGATAGGTAATAACAAGTCAAAATGTGTGGTGTATGGGTGTCTAGAGCTTCCTGATGGGTAATATTAACAAAATAATGGTTTACTGATAGGTAATAACAAGTCAAAATGTGTGGTGTATGGATGTCCAGAGCTTCCTGATGGGTAATATTAGCAAAATAATGGTTTACTGATAGGTAATAACAAGTCAAAATGTGTGGTGTATGGGTGTCCAGAGCTTCCTGACAGGTAATATTAACAAAATAATGGTTTACTGATAGGTAATAACAAGTCAAAGTGTCGACTGTCAATCAAAACATGTAAGTGTGCAATTAAATCATGCATACCACTCGTACGTTTATTTCTACCACACCCCTAAGTGACATTGCATGACATGATATGAAAGTTTGGTGCAATGAGAGGTAAGGTTTTGTCGGTGGGAAAATTAATCAAGCATGGTACAAATCTACAATAGTTGATTACTTTTACATGTACAAGTCTTCACATATTATGTACATGTATGTTTTATGTTTTAAAGAGGAGAATACATCTATATCTATTTGCACTTAAGCTATGGTCTGGACCTCAGAATGATTTCATTCATTTCAACTTATTTTCATGCTTATATCCAATTATGGTTCAAGCATGCTGTTCTGGGCACACACACCTCAGCTCTCTGGGTTGTCTGTCCAGGACAAGGGGTTAGTAAGAGAGAAGAGTGTTTAGTGGTCTTACACCTACCCACTGAGTTGTTAAAACTCGCTCTGGGTGCGAGCCGGTACCAGGCTGCGAACCCAGTACCTACCAGCCTTATGTCCAATGGCTTAACCACGACACCACTGAGGCTGGTCCTCAGAATGAATTTGTGGGTGTAAGGATGTATGATGGTGATTGCTTTTGTAAAAATATTACAGATTGCTGAGATACCTGTTAAATTGAAATGCCCAGATACATTAGAACGTTATTGATATGTTTCTTCATTTAATACTATAGCCTAAGCTTGCTTGGAAAACAGTGGAGTCCTCATGGAGAACTGAAGAATGCCCAGAGAGAGGCGCACCTTGTTGGCAACCTGCTAGAAACTGATCCAGTCGTTGGGAAAATGGCAACAAAGATTCAGTTTTTGAAAGATATACAGCAGGCTTCCATTCTTCACATTGGTGAGAAGCTTTCACCATTAGCATACTGTAAACCGTGAAAAAAATGCGTGCGTATAAATTCCGCGTCGTTCGCGTCCAACCTTATGTCGTGAAGTTAATACGCACACACTATTTTCCAGTTTGAAGTGTGCTTAAAGTAATTTGTTTTGTTTTGAACTATTTTATTGAGAATAAAATTCACAAAAAGATTCACTCAACAGGCACAGCCTATACACGAGCTCTCCTTGATGGCGACTAATCGTTAATTGTTTTATGTAACTTCAATCGATGGCGACTAATCGTTTATTGTTTTATCTACCAAAAGGTGTTAACAGTTAACAACTGAAGCTGTGAGTTGTGATTCTAATATAGGAGTGGTGGGTAGGGCCTAATCCCATCTATAGACTCTGTACCAGGCACAATTGCTTGATGTAGGATAGCAGAATATTGATTTACAGACAGTAACTTTATAACAATTACAGTGACCTGTCTTTATCCACTTTTTTCTTTTTTGAGCTGTCAACAGTCGTTCGCGAAATTTACACGTCACGAACATGCGCCAAGGTATACATTCGCGAAAAAAACACGTCGCAATATTAATACGGTTTACAGTATTAGAGACACTTGACAGATACATGCATCGTGCTTCAAGTTTCATTAGTTTGATTAGTATTGCAATTAACACTAAAATAACAGTATTTGAAGCTACCACGCTGATACATATGTCCTAACAGCAGGGTTTTGGGGTTTGTTTGTTTTTTAAAGTCTGAATTGCTAATATGACAATAAATTGACAATATATTTAAGACGAAGTAACAAAGATTAACTGTTATGAGGTTGCTGTACATGATTTTATTTCATATCATTCTAATGCATCTTTACTACCATGTATGGTGCTTTCAATTGTTTCTTCTTTTTTTCTCTTTTCTTTCTTTTACAGCCACACATGGATGCTGGAAAGAAGGCCTGTTGGTTTTCTGCCCTGATCCTGACAATGTACAGGAAGGGCCCCCTGATGTGAGTTCGTACATCGTGTCGCCTGCTGATATTCACAACATTAAACTGAACGCACAGCTCGTCGTACTCAACTGCGGTTACACACCATCACGAAAAGACATGCTTACCTCCCTTGTTCTTCCTAGTGTCTTCCTTTCTGCAGGTATTCGGACATTGGCTTCAAAACTGTTTTACTGTAACAATGCAGTCAAAAGTTTATTTTTATATCTTTAAAAATTGCAATGTACTTAGAGTTATCCCCATATTGTTTATAACACTGTTTATTCCTGTCTTATTGTTTAAACTGGAGTAGACAAGTTTACTATCAGTGGATTAGTGGGGGGCATAAGGGCCATGCCCCCAACCATTAGAACCTTTTTTCTTTTTTTTACTGTATTAAATTTTATAAAATCATACATACATACATACATACATACAGAAATACATACATACAGAAATACATACATACAGAAATACATACATACAGAAATACATACATGGTATGGGTTGCTCCCCCACCCCCCACCCACCCCCACCCCCCACCCACCCATAGTGGGTTCCATCCGAAACTAAAATCCTGGCCATGCCAAAGTTTACTATGATAAATCATACTATTTGACATAAAAAGTATAATATCACAATTTTTAAATTAGATACTGTTTAAATCAAATTAAGTATATGTATTTTAAAAAAAAAATTCACATGTTTTAAATATATTTGATTTTAAAAAGTCTGATTACAGTACATTTTTTACACAAAATATGAAGTACCAATCAAAGGGAACATGACTATTATTTCTGTAACAGTGGTCATAAAATGTCAGCTTGTTTTTCATCTTTTATCATTTTTCTTTGTAAGGTGCCCAGTGTGTGTTAGTACCACAATGGCTTGTCCCAGATGATGCCCTGCAGAAATTTTTTCACCATTTTTATATGGCACTCCAAAATGGCTGCCTACTTTCTACGGCTGTGAAGACAGCAATGCATGAAGTTCGCCAAAGTGAAAGGTCAGTTTACTTTTTTAATCTGTTTTGCTTGTTATTGGAAAGTGAACTAAATTAGATACTTAAAAAATATTTATGCATGCAAATACTTTTTGTTTGTCTTAAAATTTGGAATGTGATTTTAAACTCTGTCAGTTTATTCTCTTTACAGTGAAATTTGGAACAGAACTTTAAGCTTCTTATGATTAAATAGTATATAACTGGAAGGACATACCGCATATAACCAAGTGACAATATTTTAAAATCTTAGGTAACTAGAAGTCTGTTCACATGATTTTTTATCTAGGTAACCGATTGTTCTGTAATGTGAATTGTATTTGCAATAACACAGTAACTATAGTTCATGCACACTGGTAGTTGGCTATGTGGTGAACTGTTATATTTCAAAATTTATTTAATAGTTGCAAACTTAAGGATCAATGGAATTCTTTTCATGTACTACAGAAATCCATGTATGCCAATCATGTTCCAGACTGATTTTTGAACACTTGTGTAGCACATTAGAACAAGCTGAAAATTACTACTGCATTGCAAAATCAGTTGGATTAAAGGACATTTGAAATGTGACAGTAGGCCTTGTATAGAAGTTAAAGTTGTATAACCAACACACAAATCACGGGTGGATCCAGGATTTTTTAAAAGGGGCAGTCACAATATTCTTTGGAGGCATGCTCCCTGGAAAATGTTGAAATAAAGTGTGTTTTTGTTTTGTTTAATGACACCACTGGAGCACATTGATTAATTAATCATCGGCTATTGGATGTTAAACATTTGGTAATTCTTACTCGTAGTCATAGGAGGAAACCCGCTACATTTTTTCTAATGCAGCAAGGGATCTTTTATATGCACTTCACACAGACAGGAAAGCACATACCACAGCCTTTGTCCAGTTGTGGTGCACTGGTTGGAACGAGAAAAAACCCAATCAACTGAATGGATCCACCAAGGTGGTTCGATCCTGCGATGCAAGCACCTCAAGCGAGTACTCGACCAACTGAGCTAAATCCGGCCCCATGTGGAAATAAAGATGCTCAGACATGCATTTTTAGGGCAATTTAGTGCTGTATATTGTGCATGATTAGATTAAAACAACAAAAAGACATTTTAAGGGGCACTTCAGACAGGCGGAGGTGGGTGTTATTGGACCCATGTGATCTTCTCTGGATTCACCAATGTGAACAGAACAACAGTTCACATAAAATATTGTGCCCTGTTTTAACTGCTCATCATTTGCCTCAGAACAGATTTTGTAGCATGTATCTGTTCATCATACAGGTTTCTACCACAAGTAACTAGCTATAATTGTCTCATTACATTAATGTCTAATTGTTTCATCATTTACATTGTTAGATGTTTTCTGTCACATATATCTAAGTGGAGTTGCCGTGTTACAGGTTTTCTGCTGTCTGCAACTGGTCACCGTTTGCCTTGTTTGGTAAAGATGTGTTCGTTGATGTGAAACAGATTCGCCAGGCGATGCTGGATCAGAAGATCGATGCGGCCGAGGTGGAGGTGGAGGCCGAAACCTGTACCGAGTTGCTCAACCCAAGATCTGTCATACCTCATAGTGAGTGACAGGCCTCGTTTACATGTAGGGACGGGACATAGTCTAGTGGTAAAGTGTTCACTGGATGCACGGTTGTCTGGGATCGATCCTCATCAGTGGGCCCATTGGGCTGTTTTTCGTTTTAGCCAGTGCGCCATGACTGGTATATCAAAGGCCATGGTATATGCTATCCTGTCTGTGGGATAGTGCATATAAAAGATCCCATGATACTAATGTAGCGGGTTTCCTCTCCAAGACTATCTATCAAAATTACCAAATGTTTGACAGCCAATAGCCGATGATTAATAAATCAATGTGCCCTAGTGGTGTCATTAACAAAACAAGCTTTTACATGTATGTTTTGATATCCGTGTTAAGTACTGAAATCACTCATCATCCTGTAAGTTAGATGGAGGGCAAATTTTGTTTGAAAATGAGGAGTCCGATTTAATTTGTGTTATCAAAAAAAAAAAAGTAATGGTTCAAATAAATCTGGTAATTTTGGAATTTGCTTTATGGTGGATTTATTTTGAAATACATTCCCTAAATGTTGTCAAGAATAGCCTAAGCGCTAACTTCTTGCTTTGAAACCTTTGTATGGACATATTAAAAGTTCCACATCAAATCAGATATGTTGGCGTTACTGTGACAAATGATACAATGTGGAGGGACTTTATTTGATTTTATAATACATTGTGCTATTCTGAATTTTCTCAACATTTCATTTACATTGTGTTATTCCGAATCATTTAAGCATGGTAATCTTACATTTAGGTTTTAATACAGAACAGATTTATATGTAATTGTGTGAAAGTCTTTTAATACTCTATATTATGACTTATTACTTTTCTTTTCAACATAACCTGTCCTCAAAACTAGCGCATATTCCCTACGGTTAATAGACTGGTCCGAACATCCCAACAGCCAATGGGATGGCCAAGTTACTTTCATTCCTTGATATCACCATGTGTTACACAACTACAGGCCACCAATTAAACATTCTGGAGTCACTTCACATTTCGTTTCTACGGACCTGGGGTTGACATTAAACAAACATTTATTTCATTGCTTGATGTACCGTCGTTATGTTAGCACTGACACTTGGACTTTTGTTGTATTAAAACAGTTTCAACAAAAGAAGAAAACTTTACCAGACTTCAGGAGTTGCTCGGAGACCTAATCCGACATCACTTCAAGCAGCCGGCAGTCATAGGTGGACTAATCGACTCGGTAAGAGATTGGAATGGGATTTCACCAAGTGGCAATGGATCCATCTTAGAAATGACAGGTCAAAGGCTCAATCTTTATCTTTATATCCTTTACATGGAGTCATTTCACTTAATTGCCTTGAATGACACAAAGATGGGACATTTCCTCTACAGGCTTATTCTCCACTAAGTCTGCGAATTGCCCATTTTCATGTTGCTTGTCGTAAGTTGACCAAACAATACATATACGTGTTCTATCTTTGTGATATATGCTTGTCGTAAGTTGACCAAACAATACATATACGTGTTCTATCTTTGTGATATATGCTTGTCGTAAGTTGACCAAACAATACATATACGTGTTTTATCTTTGTGATATATGCTTGTCGTAAGTTGACCAAACAATACATATACGTGTTCTATCTTTGTGATATATGCTTAGATTGACATCAGTCCTCCATTCCATTGACAGTGCACCACTGAATAGCTTCATTTAGCCAAATTTACCCAGTTGCCATGCATGGGTGCCATCAGTAACCCATCTTGTGGTTATAAAATATACACATAGGAACCCGCAATTAATGTCTTTTTGCTTGGTTGGATAACAGGAACACACTTAATCATCATTTGAGTTAATTCCAAGTGAAATCAAATTTGAAGAAAATTAAAAGACACATGTCGCCAATTTTACAATAGATACATTACTGTAACATATCTGTAAGTGTAGGTGAACACTACCGAAATAGAATAGCTGTATTTAGATCACAATGTGTGAAAGATGAACCTTAATTCATTTATACAAAATATGGTACATTCAATTAAAACCTCAATTTGGTAATAAAATATAGTTATGAAACTATATGATTCTGTTACACAAGATTAAAAACAGATACGCTACATCACATGTCATAAGATTCGTCGATTATATCTATTATATGGTGTTATTGAAGTTATTTATCAAAACCACACACGGTATGCATTAAATATATATGGGTATACACTACTTATTGGTCATACATTTGCAAATTTCACCGAAATTGCATTGTGGTTGGTAAATACGTTATAACCAGATAATTACCAGTTACAGAGCATGTTCCAATCAGAAGATCTAAAAGGTTCTACTTCATGTGCCAAACCAATATGGCGTCCATTGAAAAATACATATCTGAGAATAAGTGAAACAACAGATACATGACCTCTGTATATTACACAGATTGTTGATTGCATAAGACAATTTTGTTTAGAAATCCTTTATCTTTTATAAAAATGTTTGTTACATCGTTCAGTTAAAACAATTTTGTTAATTTGTTCAATTTTTTGTTTTGACACAAATACGTTACCATATGACGAGGGCTATGCAATCAGCCACTGTTTGTCACATGGAGGGAACATGTTACCGAAACTTAAAAATATAAAATAATTTAGTTCGGTTTAACTTTTGGAGAAAAATTGTAGTTGTGTCATTGACTTTATAAACAAAAATTCTAGATTGAGGTGGAAGTGTTATCATTTCTAATATAAAACTCATAAATGAGTTTACCTGTTTCAAATACGTATATTAATGTCCTACATTGGTATATATTTCAACAAAACGAACACTTGTTTTGTATTGAACACATCAACAATGAATACTCACTTATGTTACTACAAATCTGTGTGTAACGTATATATATGTTGTTTACCAAAATGGGTGTTATCATATATATTCAATTATTTTAGAAAGTCTGACGTCAAAGATCCAACTGCGCTAGGTCCCGTTCACTAACATATGTATCTATAAAAATCACAATCGTTGACATACTACAAATGTTTTATTTTCTATTTTCTACTTTTAAAATGCACACTTAGTGGAGAATAGGCCTACTCATATCTATGTAACAGTGTATTACAAAACATGGCAGAAGACCTGTCATTTCAAGGCGGTTGACTATATATGTCCACAGTGAAATCACACACGAGTTTGTTACAAGAGCAGTTGTGTTTATATTTTGCATTAGGAAATGATGTTATAAACTGAGATGTGATTGCAGCTTCAAATATTCCTGTCATTGACACTAAACGGAATTTACAGTTCAACATGGTAAATACGTTCATGCAGGATCTAGTCACATCCAAACCAGTGCCCCATCACTGGTATATCAAAGGCTGTGGTATGTACTGTCCTGTCTGTTGGAAAAGATATTATAAAAGATATCTTGCAGCGAATGGGAAAATGTGACCAGACTCTGTATCAGATTTGTCAAATGTTTGACATCATTTAACTGATGATTGATTAATTTAAGCAGTTTGCATAATTTTCAGATGCGTTTATCGTTCAACAAACAAAACTATAATGTTTCGTAAAAACTGTAATTAGTCAAAACTAAACTATAACGTTTGGTGAAAAGTGGAGTTAGGCAAAACAAAACCGTAACATTTGGTGAAAAGTGGAGTTAGACAAAACAAAACCGTAACGTTTGGTCAAAAGTGGAGTTAGACAAAACAAAACCGTAATGTTTGGTCAAAAGTGGAGTTAGACAAAACAAATCCGTAACGTTTGGTGAAAAGTGGAGTTAGACAAAACAAAACCGTAACATTTGGTAAAAAGTGGAGTTAGACAAAACAAAACCGTAATGTTTGGTCAAAAGTGGAGTTAGACAAAACAAAACCGTAATGTTTGGTCAAAAGTGGAGTTAGACAAAACAAAACTATAACGTTTGATAAAAAGTGGAGTTTGACAAAACAAAACCGTAATGTTTGGTAAAAAGTGGAGTGCGATAAAACAAAACTGTAATGTTTGGTAAAAAGTGGAGTTAGACAAAACAAAACCGTAATGTTTGGTAAAAAGTGGAGTTAGACAAAACAAAACCGTAACGTTTGGTGAAAAGTGGAGTTAGACAAAACAAAACCGTAATGTTTGGTAAAAAGTGCAGTTAGACAAAACAAAACCGTAACGTTTGGTAAAACCTGGACTGTGTGTTTCAGCTTGATGCAGCTCTGAAGCGACTTCACACGGAAGAGAACAACAAGCAGACGTGTTGTTTGTCGCAGGAGATTTCCACCAGCACAGGCGGACTCGGTCTGCTCAAAATACTTGGCTTCCACTTCCAGGCCAAGGGGGCCGAACTTTCAACCCCCTACGTCGTGTTTCCACACTGGAACATTGACGAGATGCTCATCCCGGCCTACGATGCACTGAGAGCCCTTACAGGTATGTGAAGTGATCGTTATAATATGGGTCTGGACGTAACCCAGTGGTAAAGCGCTCAGATGATGTGTGGTTGGTCTGGGATCGATCCCTGTCAGTGGGCCCATTGGGCTATTTCTCATTCCAGCCAGTGCACCACAACTGGTATATCAAAGGCCATGGTATGTGCTGTCCTGTGTGGGATGGTGCATATAAAAGATCCCTTGCTATAAATGGGAAAATGTAGCAGGTTTCCTCTCTAAGACTATGTCAAAATTACCAAATGTTTGACATGCAAACAAATCAATGTGCTCTAGTGGTATCATTAAACAAAAAAAACGTTCAACATTATGATATTTGCACAGAGCTGTTACAGGTATAGTATGAGCTTCATGGTCTATTGGCTTGGAATGTGCCATGTTTATGTTCTTTGTTCTGTGTATAGAGGATAATAAACAAGTTACCAGTTATTTTCAAATTTATGTCCCGAGGGAAATAATTTTCAGTTGTCATGAGCTTTAGCGAGTGACAAATGAAAATTATTTTACAAGGGACATAAATTTGATAATAACTGGTACCGAGTTTGTTATTCTATTTATTACCTCAGCTATTTTTTCTCTAAAAGCCTTTATTTTTTACGCAAATGCACGAAGGCTAACCTGTATAGAAACAATGTAAACCACTTTACACACTGTTCTGAGAATTGCTATAGCTCTGTAATTTAATCACATTCATAGATAATTTTCAAAAACAAAAGTTATTTTTATTCTGCTACAAAATCTATAATGAATTGCATTAAAATTACATTTTGTTATAAATTTAACACCAAAAACAGAGCCATAAACGCAAACTCTTTAAACTACATGACGTCATTTTGTGTGTTTGCCAAATCATGATGACGTCATTAGTTTGTCAGCATCAAATTGTCCAATAGTATTGTTCATAAGATCAATACAGAATATTTCTCACTGAGAAAATATGGAAAATATTTTCCTGTTATGAGTGACCGCTGGGGTAATAAATTGTTTTATGTTTCAACATAAAATTGACCAACTGGTTGTATTCATTGTATTTAATGTCATATTTTAATGTATTTGTGTGCAACAGGGATTTGTTTTTGCTGTATAGATCAACACTTTTTGCCTGATTATAAGGTGAAAGTTATGTTACGATGTTTGTATATCCATAGAATTTGAATCCTTTTTTATTTTTGGCAGTTATTTTACAAACTAATGGTCATTCAAATGCTGACACCTGTTTCTACGAGTTGAATTAAGTTACCTAAATTTCTGAAAATGCTTACAGTTTATGAATTCTAAGCTTGTCAGTCAGTGTAAATTCAGATCTCGAATATTCAATAACATGTGAACTATAATAAAATGCCACTTGTGTTTTTATTCAGAGCTGGTGAAGAATCGGAGCTGTAGTCAGGCATTCTGTGACATTGTTCCCATCAGCCAAGATCATATCTCCATGATGGTGGACTTGGTATGTTCTATACAGATCCTCATTTGAAATAGATCTAAGTTCTAGTTTATTTAGAAATCATTTAAAGACCTCTTTTTTTGGTGATTTAGTTAATATTGCAATATCAGTACTATCAAGGGTTTTGCTATGTAAACCTTGATGTTCAACCTCATTCTCTAAGCTAACAATAAAACTTCAGGTCTTACTGCAGAGGAGAGGGCTGTCTTCTCTTTGTTAAATTTCCAATCTGATTGTCAAAACTACAACTTTTAATTTTAATGTAAGTTAACTTCTTGTGATGTTTTGGAAATTAAAATGAAAATTCCTCAGTTTATTTGAAACGAATGTACATTTTCCAAAGCCTTTCCTGTGAGCAGTATAAGAACAATTTCAGAGATATTTCTTGATTGTAATTGACATGACTTGTTAATGTTGTTTCTTATGAATGGCAGAATTAAGTGATGATAAAACACTGTGAAAAGGCCAGACTAATGGGTAATGCCATGTAATGTATGCACTTAAATCAGGCTAGGAAGGAAAGGTGGCACTGGGTGTAGAGGATTAGATGATTTTATTTATCCTCTTCACCTACCCAGTGTCACTATCAAGTGTCATCGCAAATCCAGGTAATTTACAAGTAGAGTCCATATCAAATTAAGATCTCTTGTTGACTGATATTGTTTTATCTTGGACAGTTGAGCATCACAAAGCATGCCGCAGACATCCAGCTGAAGGTCACCGACTTGTCCATCCGACCCCTGTGGCAGAACACCCAAATCAAGAACCTTCTTGTAGCAGCTGGTTTCCACCAAATAGGACTCCTTCTCAACTTTAACAAGATACCACAAAACAGGTACGTACCAGCTGGTTTCTACCAAACAGCACTTCTTTTAAAGTCTTAGTGAGACTATAGAACTGGTATTGTACACATGCAGTAACAGTTAATTTAGGGTCATTCTTTCATATCATATAGAACTGGAATTCTTCTCCTCTTTTTATTTTTATGATTGAGAATAAAGACGTTTTGCCATCAAATTTCCGAATAAATATTTTATCACTTATATATGCAAGGTCTGTGAAATAAACATTTTGATGAGAAGTTATCACTGTTTCAACCTTGGAACAAGCAGGCACTATGGAAATGTATTATTGCTTCTTATCTTAGTTGGTGTTTGAAAACATCTTCACATGATAACCATCCTTAGTTTTTTCTGCCACATTACATTGTTGTGTTTAGACTGATCCTGACCACTCTGCTGCAGCTGCTACTTGCCGTCAGTTTACACAAGAGTCAGATTCTACTGTACCGTCTGGACGTCAACCTCCTCGGCAGATCCAGTGCTTCTAAACAGGTACACACAACCCTTTTGTTTTCTAATCTCATTTGTGTTTTTAATTCTGTCATACTTGACAAAGAATATATCTTCATTGATTTAAGCAGATATGTGGTTTTGTTTGCACATTTCATCTAGTGCTTTATTGCTGGTGTTTGAAAAACTATGCTGATGGTATACTGTATTATTTCTGGAGAAACATGAGTGTTAAATACAGAATGCTGCAAATCAAGGAGAAATATCATGATGTGATTTATTTTTACTTGATTTCCATGTTTATATCCAATTGTGGTTTAAGCACTCTGTCCTAGGCACACACCTTTGCTATCTGGAATCTGTCCAGCACAGTGGTTAATGGTTAATTATTATTGGTCAGTGAAAAAGAATTTGGTGTAGTGACCTTCATTCAGAAATGCAAATGTCCTGTTGACACAGGGCTTATTGTCATCAGCAGTAACTATGTTGTACTATAAAATATGTTTGAATTTCAGAGCCTGTATGACAGTATGGATCAAATTAGGCTGCCATCTCTGACCCCATTGATTCTCCCCAGAAATCAGGTATATAATACTTTTTATTTCTCCTAGATATTATAGATTTATTCAGTATTTACACATACTTTAAATTTTTAGCAAAATGCTTGAACATAGAGACATATAGTTAACTTTATTAATAAACGTTTTGTATTTGTGAAGGAAAGGCTGGCCAGTGCACTTCTGATATTTTAGAAGGTAGGAAGAGATAGTTTATAAATTAATGGAACATCTTTCATTTAAAACATCATTGGATTAGATCAGTGTTTATAAGTGTTACTGTAATCTTGGCCTTCTATTTTAGTAGTAGGTCAGTACTGTAGGTATATGGCTTTAAAAAAAAAATTAAAGAAAAAACAATGAGATTTATTTTTTATGAGTCACATTTGTATGATTCATCACAAAACAGTTTCAGCTTAATTGCATTATGAAAAGAATTACATTGTGTGAAATTTGATTGATGAAAATTATTGTTTTCCTAACTACACTTATATTGATTGCAAAAGTTTGTTTCTGATTTTGTAAAGCTGCGCATAAGTACACCCTGGTTGAGCACAGTCGAGAGTCTGGACGAGATGTCAGTCAAGATGAGAATTGCTAAAGCGTAAGTGAAAAAATCGTCTCAGTTATGTTTTTAGTAGCTCCTGGCAAATGGTTCATTGTCCTTTTGGTATGCAGGTGTACAGTGTGAATTGTCAAAAGATTTAGATATAAATATGTCAGTTTATAGTTAACATTAATAGGGATCTACACAGACATTGTTTTTCTTATAGTCAGGCACATGTGCAGGATTTATCCTGTGGGAATCTAGACTGGTGAGTGAAGTTTATGGTGTAGGGGGTCAAGTGATGCTTCCCCCAAAAATATATCAACCCCAGAACCCCCCACCTGCACACCCATCTGAAAGTGCCACTTTGAGCTACATTGGGAGGGGGGAGTTGTTTCTTTAATTAGATGCCTTTGTTAAAGAGTAATTATTGTGTTGATTGATAAATGTCCATTTTAATGCCAAGCCGATACGACAGTGCCTTGGTGAAAATTTGGTTTGGTGTTGGTTAGAGATAGGCCACTGAGAATTTGCCAGTGGGTCAACAATTCAGGACCCATATTCACAAAACATCGTAAGCCTAGTTTTACACGTAAACGTAAATCTACGACTGAAGAGCTATTCATGAAATAACGAAAACGTAAGTTACGTGTAAAGTTGGACGTAAATATAAGAGTGCCTCTGGTTACAACTAACGCTGCACGTAAGTTGTGTTCTTATAATAAATCAAGCACGATCGCCGTTATTTACTATTATTTACGGAAACTGGCAGCATTTGCAATAAATGAAGCAGTTTGCAATGGCGAATGCCCACAGATTGAACATATTTTTGTTGGTAATCGAACAGATGTTTTCAACTCGGCTAATTTCTCCTGAGTTATCTTTTCCTTTTTAACAAATGTCCTCAAGTTCGTACCAAAACGCGGATCCTCACCAATACCAAAATGCCATGGTTTACTGTTCGTGATGTTATTGTCAGCAGACGACAAACAAAATTGCGTTTTGCGCATTTGTTATTTACCCGTTAGCCATCGTTTCTAATGGGGTTTTTATTATTACTCCAGTGAGAGTGTGAAATCGTAGATTTACGTCCAACTAAGTTACGTTTACATTTACAACTGTCTTTGAGAATAAGGTGCTTCTTGCACGTAAACATAAATCTAGGGCAGACTTAAGTGCTAGTCGTAGACGTAAATTTATACCTTTTTGTGAATATGGGTCCTGTTCTATATTTGATAACAAATGTGTTGAAGATAAACTACTTGTTTGTACAAATTGTTCATTACACCAGGATCTTCATTTTAATTTATATCAGCATACACTGCTATGGTTTGCAACTTTCATGTTATAAAAGTAATGTGTTTTAATGTCAGAATCTAACCTGGCATTTATGCAATGTCAAAAATACTTTTTATGCACATAATAGTGTTATATTTCTTATTTTGACTATTTACTAGTATTTTTTTTTTTTTTTTTTTATAGTAAACAGATAAGATGCCAGTTGTAAAATCACAAACAGTGACATAGTATAGTTTTGAACATATAATTGTGACACTAGCTGGTGTTGTATTAAATCAATGAGTTGTTCTGTTTGCAGAAAATCGAACCTAGATGAAGATTTTGAAGATTACTTGGAGAGAGCCAAAACGTGGCACGAGATGACAATTGTTGCTCAGGTCTGTTGTTTTTCTTAGGACAAATATTCTCATTTCACTTCAAAAACTAAGGATGGTTTCCACCAACTATCACATAGGGGTGGATGTCACAATGTTCTGGTATTAATATTTATTATTTATGCCTGTTGGTCTGTTAGATTTGTTTTTGGTTAAATGTAAAGAAGGTCATATAATTTTTTAACAGTTTAGACAAGCTCCGAAAATGGAATTTAATTTAATATTTTAGTGGTTGTGTTTAAAGTGTATTGTATTTTTATTGCTGTTTTACTTCAAAATTAATTTAATATATCCACTTTAACACATACAATTCATGACACCTTCCAAACTATCATAATTGTATGTCTATAATTTTGTTGGCTTTTGATTTGCTGCAAAGGAACCACAAGCTGTAAGTATTCTGTAACCTAGTATGTATATTAGTATGGAGTACCTTAATAATTGTTGTGCAGTTTGTTTTTCTGTTGTAGTTGTTGTGTATTCATATTGTGTCTGAATAAGTCATTGTTAAGAAAGACCTGCTGTTGTGTGTGGGAACCTTTGTGTTACATTTCCTGAATAGTAGACCTTTGTAAAGTTTTTCTTCAGCTTCCTGGTTTTTTCTTCTTTAAAGAAGTTTATCTAGCAATCAGCAGGTGTTATTGCACACGTCTGACTTGATTGGCATCCTGCTGGGAATTTTTTTTTCAGTATCTTGTCATGATTTTCTGTGCAAGTTTCGAAAATTGCTACACAATTCTAAAATGTTACATAGTAGTTGCTAATCAATTTTCCAACTGAATGAATGAATGAATGAATTAATTAATGTTTAACGGCACCCCAGCACAAACTACACATCAGCTATTGTGTGTCTCCAAATGTTATGAATTCTTACGACAAGTAAACACTTTTCTAAATAAATGTTAATAAACTTTAAAAAAGACCTGACACATTAATTGTACTTGGAATAGTTCTCAGTCTCAATAGTTTCAATAGCATACATTAAATTTACAGGGCCTTTATCAGTTGGATAAACTAGAAAAAATCAAAGATCCAGTATTTGACCGTCAATATGAAAATGCTCCTTTATTCCGAGTCATTTGAATATTGTCCGAATTCCAAATGAAACAAAAATATACTAATATTCCAGTAATTATAATAGATATTTTGGACATGCAAAGTCACATTTTGATTGCATGATAATTTTGAAAGCTATTTTGTTTGATGGTAAGGTTTTTATATTTTGTTTACTTGCTGGTAGTAGTACATGTATAGTACTTATTTTTAATCCTCAGTACAGCAGAACAGTTGTTGTTTGTTTATACATTGAATCATCCATATGTTTCTGATGGGTCCAGTAATGACCTATATAAAGATATTTGTATGTCAGTGATTCATGAATGTTAAAAACACACATTCATGAAACATCATACTGAAAAAAAAGTTTGTTTTGGTTAACAACACCACTAAAGCACATTGATTACTAAAGCACATTGATTAATTAATCATCGACTATTGGATGTTAAACATTTGGTAATTCTGACACGTATCATCAGAGAAAACCTGCACATTTGTCCTAATGCATGAAGGGATCTTTTACATGCATTTTCCCACAGACAGGAGAGAACATACCATGGCCTTACCCAGCTGTTGTGCACTGGTTGGAACGAGGAAAAAAACCCAATTAGTTGAATGGATCCACCGAGGTGGTTCAATCCTGTGACGCAAGGATCTCAAGTGAGCGTTCAACTGACTGAGCTAAATCCCACCCATACTGTACCCATTATAATATGGTATGTACTTCAATAGAGCATATATCATTTTGTTTTCCAAGATGTGTGAATGATGGGTATATTATTGATTTTGATTTTTAAATTTTGAGCATTTTAACAGCTGTTAACTTTTTACAGGCAAATGAATCACTGGACAAAGTGGGGAGGCCCAAGACGACTCCTGCCAAGGTGAAGGTCCTTCCTGGTGGTAGCGCCTCAAGGGATCGAATTCCTGTCTCAAGAGAAAATGTTCTGGAGATCCTGGACATAGATCAACGTCGAGACTATGCCAACTATGTATTTCAGCAACGGCTGGACAACATCGATAACAGACACAAAGATGAAACCATGAAGATATACTTGCCATATATTAATGCATGATAACTGCATTTTGTAAACCATTGACATTAACAGCTTGGTTTAGTAAACATGAGATTTATTTTTATAATATATTTATTTTTAGAATAACTGTTGTATTATTTCATCATTTCTTTATAAATCCAGACTATGGCCATCCTGTTATTATAATTTTTGCATGGATTGGGCTGTTTGGTTTTTTACGTAATGTACACTCTTTATACAAGCTTTTTATAAACCATTATATAAGTTCATGTTCATAGAATTTTTATATATTATCATGGGTGGAGCAGTTTTGGTGAGCATAAGCATTCGGTTCTAAAGCATATCAATATTTATAAACAGACAGTTATTATTCAAATACCTACCTTTTTATTAATATTTCTACACTTCACATGAGCACTTAACCGGCCTCTAAGTAGCTACGTTTACTGCACATGCGTCAAAAACTGTCGCATGCATCAGCAGTAAATATTGTTGACTACGTAACCTGTTTGAGTGGGTGATATATTTAGTGGAATAGCTTACAGCAAAAACTTTCCAACACAAATTTGTTCAGTGTTTTATCAAAACATGTATTTTGTTCAACAAAACATACACTTATAATAATTTATAAACAAATATTTTAAGGTTGTGTCATTTGTGTTCAACAGTAGGCTATGTACATTTGAATATACAAAATGGAGCCCACGAGAACCAATGTTAACAGACAACATTTTAACAATACGAATATAACAATTATGATGTCTTGCAATCATGTTAGTTGAACAAATGAATGGTTATATTGGTAAAATTGTTTGTTTGCATTCTGATTTTTAAGAAATATATAAACAAATATCCAGAAAGATATTTATGTTAAAACATATAAGGACCATATATTTTTTGCAAGTATCTATAAAAAGAATTTTACCAGCAGACGCTGTGACAATCATGTGACTTCAATAATCAGATACCAGTACAGCTGAGAACAGACAGAAATAGTTTTTCTTTCAAATTATAGTCTTTGAAAATCATAGAAAAAAAGGTATTAAGAAATGTACCATGTTTATGAGTGGATAAAGTTCAATCTTGCTTTCTTTGCTCGTTTTAACTTTATTTTTACGCACATTTCTGTGAATATGACAGACATTTGTTTGCTTTCCACATACAAAAGTCAAATTCATAAAAAAAATGTTTATGTACGTACTGTTGCACACAAACGACACAACCACCGAAACAGGAACCTCACCGAAACAGACAACGGATGATACAATCCATCATATTATTAAAGTATTATATTTTGTATTAATATTTTTAATGTGATAACTGTACAATTGTTATTGCTTGTTGTGTCACAATGAATTATTTTGCCTGCGTGTCCACAATTGTTTGAAAACACCATTGTTTTGCTTGAAGGCTTTGACCCGTAATTCCATATCAGAAACTGTAAAATATGTTGGTCCATTAGAGCTTTTTACTGTTAAATTACACATTGTGTGTACTCAAACTTCTTGCTTAACCCTTTAATCCCTGGGATGGGTTGTTTTTTTGTCATCTGTACATTTTGTTGAGGTTTCCTCGCCTAAAGAGGTCTACAGGGTTAAAAGGGTTAACAACAGTGTTAAAAGGGTTAAGTTAAGAATTTTCACAAATCCAGTGTTTCTGGGGGTCATCATGTCAGAAGTCTATGGAGTTAAAAGGGTTAAGTTAAGAATTATCACAAATCTAGTGTGTTTCTTTTAGTCATGATGTCAGAGGTCTATGGAGTTAATAGGGTTAAGTTAAGAATCTTCACAAATCCAGTGTTTCTTTTAGTCATGTCAGAGGTCTACGGAGTTAAAAGGGTTAAGTTAAGAATTATCACAAATCTAGTGTGTTTCTTTTAGTCATGATGTCAGAGGTCTACGGAGTTAAAAGGGTTAAGTTAAGAATTATCACAAATCTAGTGTGTTTCTTTTAGTCATGATGTCAGAGGTCTACGGAGTTAAAAGGGTTAAGTTAAGAATTATCACAAATCTAGTGTCAGAGGTCTACGGAAAGTTAAGAATTTTCAGGGTCTAGTGTTTCTTGTGGTCAGTTCAGAAGTCTATGGAGTTAAAAGGGTTAAGTTAAGAATTTTCACGAGTCCAGTGTGTTTCTGGTGGTCATGATGTCAGAAGTCTATGGAGTTAAAAGGGTTAACACGAGTCCAGTGTGTTTCTGGTGGTCATGATGTCAGAAGTCTATGGAGTTAAAAGGGTTGACACGAGTCCAGTGTGTTTCTGGTGGTCATGATGTCAGAAGTCTATGGAGTTAAGAGGGTTATCACGAATCCAGTGTGTTTCTGGTGGTCATGATGTCGGAAGTCTATGGAGTTAAGAGGGTTATCACGAATCCAGTGTGTTTCTGGTGGTCATGATGTCAGAAGTCTATGGAGTTAAGAGGTTAACGAATCCAGTGTGTATGATGTCAGAAGTCTATGGACAAATCACGAATCCAGTGTGTTCTGGTGGTCATGATGTCAGTCTATGGAGATAAAGGGTTAACACGAGTCCAGTGTGTTTCTGGTGGTCATGATGTCAGAAGTCTATGGAGATAAAGGGTTAACACGAGTCCAGTGTGTTTCTGGTGGTCATGATGTCAGAAGTCTATGGAGTTAAAAGAGTTAACACGAATCCAGTGTGTTTCTGGTGGTCATGTTGTCAGAAGTCTATGGAGTTAAAAGGGTCACACAAGTCCAGTGTGTTTCTTTCTTTCATGATGTCAGACGTCTATGGAGTTAAAGGGTTATCACGAATCCAGTGTGTTTCTGGTGGTCATGATGTCAGAAGTCTATGGAGTTAAAAGTTATCACGAATCCAGTGTGTTTCTGGTGGTCATCACAAAGTCTAGTGAGATAAAGGGTTAACACGAGTCCAGTGTTTTCTGGTGGTCATGATGTCAGAAGTCTATGGAGTTAAAAGGGTTATCACGATGGAGTGTGTTTCTGGTGGTCATGATGTCAGAAGTCTATGGAGATAAAGGTTATCACGAATCCAGTGTGTTTCTGGTGGTCATGATGTCAGAAGTCTATGGAGTTAAAAGGGTTAACACGAATCCAGTGTGTTTCTGGTGGTCATGATGTCAGAAGTCTATGGAGTTAAAAGGGTTAACACAAGTCCAGTGTGTTTCTGATGGTCATGATGTCAGAAGTCTATGAGTTAAAAGGGTTAACACGAAGTCTGATGGTCATGATTCAGAAGTCTATGGAGTTAAAGGGTTAACACGAGTCCAGTGTGTTTCTGGTGGTCATGATGTCAGAAGTCTATGGAGTTAAAAGGGTTATCACGAATCCAGTGTGTTTCTGGTGGTCATGATGTCAGAAGTCTATGGAGTTAAAAGGGTTAACACGAATCCAGTGTGTTTCTGATGGTCATGATGTCAGAAGTCTATGGAGTTAAAAGGGTTAACACGAGTCCAGTGTGTTTCTGGTGGTCATGATGTCAGAAGTCTATGGAGTTAAGAGGGTTATCACGAATCCAGTGTGTTTCTGGTGGTCATGATGTCAGAAGTCTATGGAGTTAAAAGGGTTATCACGAATCCAGTGTGTTTCTGGTGGTCATGATGTCAGAAGTCTATGGAGATAAAGGGTTATCACGAATCCAGTGTGTTTCTGGTGGTCATGATGTCAGAAGTCTATGGAGTTAAAAGAGTTAACATGAATCCAGTGTGTTTCTGGTCGTCATTATGTTTGTATTGCTCAAAATGTAAATTATGTGAAACAAAAGGTGTGTACTTCAAGATCTAGAGTTAGTGACTTTAATATTAAGATATATGTAATACTTTTAACAATGATCCCGAGTCGTGGGGTATGGTATGCCACTCCTGGATGAGCACCACCACTTCCTAGTGATAGGTTATCAGTTTTGATGGGCTCTCTGTCGATGACTAACAATATACAATGGGTGACATAGAAATATAGAACAGAAGACTTTTACAAACTACTGTGATAAATTTATTGTTATTTATTTTCATATTATTATTACTGATAGACGTTTACATATTATATATCTGTTAATTTTTGTTATGTATATTTACATGTACTTTGTTGTGAACATTATAATGTGTGATAATAAAATTATAATTGAAAAATAATTTGTTGATTTATGTATTTTATTGAACTAATAAGATTGGTGGAAATCATGCTGTTAGTTTTGTGTCCATTGTGGTCTTTCACCTGTTTGTAGCAAATATCACCATCATCATGATTACATGTAAACTAGTATTTTGATCAGTACATTTAACACGGTCAGTTACAAAATGATAGGGTCAAGCATTTACACTGAAAATATTGGCAGCAGGATTCCATGCCTACCCACCAGCAATGCAAATGGTTGATGTAACTTTGTTTTGATTAACTATACCACTAGAGCACGCTGACTTATTCATCATTGGCCTCGGTGGCGTAGTGGTTAATCCAACAGGACATAAGGCTAGTAGGTACATGGTTTGCAGCCCCATACCGGCTCCCATTCAGAGCGACTTTTAACAACTCAATGGGTACGTGTAAGGCCACTACACCTTTTTCTCTGACCAACCACTAACAATGAACTAACCCACTGTCCTGGACAGATAGCTGAGGTGTGTTCCCAGAACAGCGTCCTTGAACCTTCATTGGATATAAGCACGAAAATAAGTTGAAATGAAATGAAGAAATTACTTATTCATCATCGGCTATTGGATGTCAAGCATTATGTAATTTTAACATATTGTTTGAGAGAAAACCTGCTACATTTTCCTAATAGTAATAAGGAATCGTTTATACACTTTCCCACAGATAGGACAACACATGCCACAGCCTTTGATATATTAGTAGCCTACCAGCTTAGTACACTGGCTGGAACAGACCAAAAAAAACCTGGCTTCCGTAATCCACTGATGGTGTTCGATTCTGCGACCAAAGCACGTTAGCTGAGCCTTCTACTAACAGAGCTAGATCCCGCTCCGTTGATGCCAATGACAAAATTAAATCATGAAAAAGAATTCCTGGGAGTGTACTCATTGTATTCATTAGCATACAAGATAGGGTTGAAAATCAGCGTCAACTTCACCGCTCCCCCACCCTCCTCCACCAAAACAGTTGTTCTAAGTACTAGTACATGCCCATAAACTAGATGGCTGTAGAGCTTGTTCCCCGTACATAAACACACTTGAGGACGAAAATGTACGTTTTTGGGGTCCTCTATTACGAAACAAAGGTTAAAATATGCATTTTGCCTCCTCCAGTATATAAAATAAGTGTTTAAAATATGCATTGTGCCCCCTACACTATATAACAAATGTTTAAAATATGCATTGTGACCCCTCCACTATATAGAATTGTTTAAAATATGCATTGTGACCCCTCCACTAGAGATTGTGCCTCATCCCAACTCCACGTCATTCTGTTCTAATGGCCTGCTAGTATTCTATTATTTTTCATTCACGATCGTTTGATCCCATGTACAAATAGCTAAAAATAGAGAGCTATCACAATTAAATTTTTATTTGGGAGCATAAAAAAAAAAGGACACTATTGACCTTGATTATGTGCGCGGCCAGTGCATATGCTATGGGCTACACTTTTGTTATGTATTTGTAATAAAGAATAAATTTTAACCGTTTTGTAATTTGGATTTGTGTTTTGAAAGTTCATGTATTTTTCAATACTGTAGGTGTTAAAACGTTGCATCACCTACCTTTCTCCTTCGAAAAAAAAAGAAAGTATTCGCCTGTAGGAACCTGGGGAATGGAACCTTTTTTCTTGAATGCATCAATCCGAACTGGTGCCAACTTTTCTACTTTGAAGGATCTGGACTATTTTTATTGGCGTAACAGCTCGCAGAAATGGACTAGGCTACAATACTTTTGCCTTTGAAGTATTTTGGCGAAGGGCTGGGCATAGCTCAGTTGTAAAACGCTCGCTTGATGCGCGGTCGGTGTGGGATCGAACCCAGTCGTTTGGCCCAATGGGTTATTTCTCGTTCCAGCCAGTGCACCGCGGATGTATTATCAAAGGCCGTGGTATGTGCTATCCTGTCTATGGGATGGTGCATATAAATAGATCCCTTGCTACTAATGGAAAAATACAGGTTTCCCCTATGACTCAAAATTAGGCCCAAATGTTTCACATGCAATAGCCGATGATTAATAATCAATGCGCTCTAGTGGTGTCATTAAACAAAACAAACTTTATTTTGGTGATTAGCTTATTGCATGCCGTCAGGTTACGAGTAATATCACAGTAAGTTCCTCATTTCTATAGCACTATGTCCATCAAAGTTTTGCGTGAAAGTTACTGTACAAACAAGTGGTACGCACATGTTATCTGAACAGCGCGCACTCGGAACTGTCAATCTGATTAAAATCAGCTCCACTGGGGCTTTAATTACCACAGGCTATAGTAGAGGACAGTTCCAGTTGAGCTGATTTTAATCTGATTATCGGGACTATCGGCTGTCAATCAAAACATCGACAGCGTGCAAATAACCATCACAAATATACATGTAAACTCAGGCGCGTGCGCAAGGGGGGGGGGGGGGGGGGGTCGAAACCACCACCCCCTGCTCAAGGCGAACAAAAATTTCATATCCCGATTTTTAATGTAATTTCTTTCCAAAAAACATGTGGTCAGAAAGCAGCTCGGCTAGCCAGCAGAAAACACCTCAGAATAGCCCTAGAAGGGGTCAATTTTTCATAATTTTCGGGCTTCGCACCTGCGGCGCTCCTACCCCCCCCCCCCCCCCCTGCAAAATTTCCTGCGCACGCCCCTGAAACTTGTTTATGACTTGTACCATACCCCTCAGACTTGTTCAAAACGTCATGGAAGTATAATTATATACAATCCCAAATACTCGTATTTATCAATAAGAAAATTGAAGTAGCCTAATTTTGTTACTTTAGGAATAAAAACCACGGAAATAACAACGGTTTAAGTTTATTGAATACTGGGTTCTTTTACAGTTCTGTTACGGCAATCGACTGGTTTGATTGGTTGGTTGGCCTAAGGCCCTTATCACATGCAATTCGCCGACTAAACAAATGGGATAGGCCTACGGGGTATTTTTGTGTACGTAGGCCTATAAATTTGGGCTTTGGCGGTTCTTTGTCAGTAGGCCTACCTCTACATCCGAATTGGACGTCATGATCGAACGTTCATCGATCCTACTGGCAAGACGAATCACATTCAATCAGGGGCGTTTGGGTTCTGGTTGAAGTTTGCTAATTAAACACTCAAAAAGTTTCCTGAACATGTCTGGAATCGGTTTGAAACGTAGAAAGTACTACTACATCATTCGTAGTGATATCGAATCTTATTTGATTCGAACTGAAATTAGATCGTATCATTTATTCTGCTTTGTCTTCGTTGGTAGATCTATCATTTGGCCAAATCAAACGTGTCCAGGTGACATTACATTGGACCAAGAAAAGACAAAAACGATTACCGATTCCGACAAGCGGCTGGACAAAGATTACCTGGACAAGATAGTGTACAGCAACAAGACATATTTCAATCAGATTTTATTTCACTGCCCAGCTCGTACCTAATTTTAAAACAGCAAAAAAAAAAAACCCTATAAATTAATGAAAATTTTATTAAATAATAACAGCAATATTTTAGTTCATTAATTAATACATTAGTTTTTCCAATTTCTAATTAAATTAATACAAATTACATTGTCTTTAATCCTTCACATATTGTGATGAACAATCATTATGTTAAAACGATTTTCTTTAGCCAATTTGTGTAAAACTATGAAGTATTTTCTTGGAAAATAGCTTAGTCTGTATTAAACATTTACATTGGCTAAATTGCTGCCATGAGCAAGACGGTTTAAGTTTACGAATGAACGATGTGTTCCAATATTCCATGTCGAATTAAATGTTCACATTCTGATCTGAGAAGAAAATGTTGACTGTTTTTCTTTAATACGATGACAGTTCCATCTTGAGTTTCAAACTCACTGTGGTCTACCAAACACCTCACTTCCACGTAGAGAGTTTTCGGCGGGTTCATGTCTTGGGTCAGGTCAAGGCCGTCAGAGTCGCCTATCGAGCGCATATAGTTCGCCAACATTTTATTGTATCGATTAAACCACTGCACTTCTTGCTCACACAAGTTGTATTTAATGTCTGCGGGAAGAACACTTCCAAATTCCCACCGCATCTTCTTGATTTGGAAAAGACGGTTGTATAAGTATGCTAGCAAACATCTTTTATTTCTTTCCAAAGCTGAATGTCTCAACTGCACCCCGGAAAACAGACCCGTTTCGCCAGCCACTGTAGCGCTGACGTCCCTTCGGTTATGCTCAAATAGAGCTCTCATTTCTTCTAGGACCTGACGAACAATGTCCTCTTTATATGGTGGTAACGACCCATCAGTATTCCTCTTTAATTCTCGAATTAGTTCTAATGCTTTTTCTGTCAACATTGTTTACAAATTTGGCGCGTAATATATCGTGCGACCAATCTAGACTGCTTTCTTACATTACATTACATGGCTCAGTAATGCCGAGGAATCGGTCTATGAATCGGTAAAGTAATCTATATGTACAATTGAAATTCATATTTGTCTTTAGGCCATACACAAAATTGTACACCGTAGACTTAGGGTTATTCCAGAAACTGTTCTAAAGCTGCATTTATGCGTCAACATCTTATGTCTTATTTTACTAATGCAAAACTGAAAAGACTTACTTTTTTTTTTTATAAATTCGTGTGCGCTTGACAGCAATAGATACCAGTTGCCGTGACACAATATAGTCAATGTTTACGTCTCGACACCATATTTTCAATGCTCATACAACTTATCAAGAAAGAAAGAAATGATTTATTTAACGACGCACTCAACACATTTTATTTACGGTTATATGGCGTCAGACATATGGTTAAAGACCACACAGATTTTGATAGGAAACCCGCTGTCGCCACTACATGGGCTACTCTTTCCGATTAGCAGCAAGGGATCTTTTATTTGTGCTTCCCACAGGCAGGATAGCACAAACCATGGCCTTTGTTGAACCAGTTATGGATCACTGGTCGGTGCAAGTGGTTTACACCTACCCATTGAGCCTTGAAGAACACTCACTCAGGGTTTGGAGTCGGTATCTGGATTAAAAATCCCATGCCTCGACTGGGATCCGAATCCAGTACCTGCCAGACTGTAGACCGATGGCCTAACCACGACGCCACCGAGGCCGGTCATACAACTTATCGTGACTAAATTGTTCAGAAGCAGGATGCTCTCAATCCTGAAGCAATTTTAATTGAGTACATAGCAAACATAAATCGAAGAATAGAAACGTACACATTCAAGACCGAGAATACATTGCTTAATTGATTATTTAAATTATATATAGTCAAGGTTAATTCCTTATATCGATGCTGATGAGACCAAAATAGACAGTTTGACATAATGATGGATAGTTCGAGATAAAGTTAAATGTAATAGATTTTGGTAAAAAATCAAAAATAAACTTTAGATGCATGTTTTAATACCGACCGCCTACAACACAAAATTCAACAGAAACCTGTACAGTTATACAAAATATGGTTATAAAAATATACATATACATGTAGTGGAGTACACATAATATATACAGCCTCCCTCCAAAACTATTATATCTTAGAATACAGTGAAAGCCATGGAAACCTGACCCTCGGTACACTGGAATTATTTCTAAACCGGACGTGTTTCTTGGTAACATTGTGCTAGACCGAGTTTAGAACCATTGTATGCAAGTCAGTTGATTTATTGCAGTGCCTTACAACCGTCCATGAATTTAATTCAACGTGTTCCTGTTGTTTGAATTAACTTTCTTTTGCAACGTTTAATTTTAAGTTTATTTCACAAAATAAAGAGTATGCAAGGGTATAATTCTTGACTTGGTTTAGTGAAAAATACATCTAAGTAGCACATAGGTTTTAAATTGTCGGAACATATACTACCCCAACCCCCCACCCCCCAAAAAAAATCGTCACGTTAATCACCATAAATACACCATTGTTATCCACATTCGATTGGCGTTGTTTGTTTGTCTTTTCTTTTTTCTTATTGTTTTCTCTTTTCGTGTTTTTTTAAACGATATTTGGGGTAAGGAGCGAATCTTTAGAGGAGGAGCCACAATCTCTATAGTGGGGGTGGGGGCACAAGCCATATTTTAACTTTTATTTATAGAGTAGGATCGCCTGCTGTTTCCAGGTGGGGACCATATATTGTTTTCTCTTCTTTTTTTAAAACGATATTTGGGGTAAGGGGCACAATTTTTAGAGGAGGGTCCACAGTCTCTATAGTGGGGTGGGGGCACAAGCCATATTTTAACCTTTATTTATAGAGTAGGATCGCCTGCTGTTGTAGCCAGGTGGGGGCCATATAAGGGCCATGCCTCCACCCATCACACCTCAATTCCACCCCCACCCCAATTATATCTTTCCCTGTCTTCCCATAACATGATTTATAGTCAGTATGGTTGCTTATCTTTAAACTGTGGGTAGCCCCCTCAATATAAAATCCTGGGTACACCAGTGTTGACAGTTTTGTCATGTTTGTCATATTAGTATTGATCGAAATTTGCTTCAGACCTGAGTAAAATACTGTGGAATGTTGTACTTGATCCCTTGGTTGTCCGATTTTGAGAGGTTTCACTGTATATAACTGCAAACAATGGTCGATTTAAATTAAAAGTAAAACCTCGTTGTTGAGGGTTAAATAGTTTGTGATCGGGAGTGTCCGTCCTTTGTAAACACGCACGTATTAAATTACGCGATTACTCAGTGCGGTCTCCATAGTCTTAAAAATATTTGAAGTCTTTTGTAAAGTCTCTCGTAGCATGGGAGTGGCTTGTGTACAGTTATCGCTGTTATTAGGCTACCCGGTACATTGTTATTGAACAGTGTTTTTAATCTGTACACATGGCGAGACGTAAATAAAGAATGTGTCTGTCTGTGTGTCCATAGTCCACGATTATTCCGACTAGCCTTTAAACCTAATACATGAACTGTGAAATGCAGAACTTTAATTTCTGGGTCAGTTATCATAATGAAAATGTACAATTCTCACTGGCTTAGCCAGGGTTTTATATTGGAGGAAGGGGGGGGGGGGGGGGGGACCATATTGGGGGCAGAGATAACCCACATTATGTATGTATGTATGTATGTATATGTATGTATATATAATTTTATAAAATTTAATAGTTTAAAAAACCAAATTGATTGGAAATGTTAAAATCTGGATAACAACATTTATTCACATCAGCATTACTGTCAAACAGGTATGTAAGGTTGCAAACAAATCATTGTGCATTTTTAAATGGATATCAACTAATATTGTGCTGCCGCCTTCGTATTAATTTAAGTTGATACGTTTTCATTAAATTTGGTTAGTGAGAGATACATTTCTTTAATATGTGGCGACATCCACACACACACACACACACACACACACACACACACACACACACACACACTGGCACTTATAGCCATATTAAAACTGAATCCCATTGACGACAATAGTAACATATGTGGCTAAAACTCCTACAATCGACATAAACACCACGGATATAAATACTACCACCTCTCTCTCACACACACACACACACACACACACACACACACACACACACACACACACACACACACACACACACACTGGCACTTATAGCCATATTAAAACTGAATCCCATTGACGACAATAGTAACATATGTGGCTAAAACTCCTACAATCGACATAAACACCACGGATATAAATACTACCACCTCTCACTCTTAAAGTGAATCAGAAAAAAATGGGGGATGAAGCTGCTCATTTCAGAGATAACGGGTAGCGTCTATGACTACCCTAGTTCCGCACAAAATTTGAGTACTTCTTTTACATGTACCCCTCACATGTTTCAAGCACAAGGCAAATTGACACAGTGGTACTAGATGAAATAAAATTGCATATATTTTTTGCCCTGATGAATTTTTTTTTTTTTTTTTTTTACACCCAACACACATTTATCACCAATCACGGGACTTGTGGTGTTAACTTCTCTATTACACCGCCAACTTTAACCCAGCCGAAAGTTATTTGGTTTGGTACTACCTTAATGGATCCGACAAACTATATGACACGTACATGTATTTATTTTATTATGTCCTCCGTAGTCCTTGGTTTTACGGACATGATTTCGGATATATATATATATATGAAGAGTTCAGACGCAAAACGCGATATAAACCATTTTCTTTCTTCTTTTTTTTTTTTTAGTTAAAGCCATTATTGTATGTTAGTAAGGGCTAATCGTAGGCCCGCTGATTTGCCGCAAAACGCGATTGATCCTTATGAAATTGTATTGTGTAAATCCCGGGTTTTTCCATCAAAACGCGATTTACGCCAATTGAAAAAGTCATTTTTACTGAAAATGAAAAATGGATATATATAAAACTAAACTTAGTGTTAATTTTCGTCAGTCCCTTTAAGTTGTGAGAATCTTGAGAGTTGTCCTCCGTAGTCGTTAGTTAATCTACAAACCTATAACACATTTGGATAAAGTTACAACTGAGTGAAACACGCGTCTGTGACTTTAAAATGGTGAAATACCCTGTAAAAATAGACTAAAACTCAACTTCATAACTGTTACTTCTCAGACGCACGTGCGTTTTTAAAAATATGAGAAATGCATTTTGTGATATTAAAAACACCAGGATGACCAAAAAACACTTCGAATGTACGGAAATTGATAATATAAACAATAAAATCTAAGTAAAGTATGATTTAAGTTATCAAAAACGGTTATAATAGTCAAAAATATGCGTTAGTGTTTAAAAACTAGGGTATGTCCCAATGAGAGAAAAAAAGAGATCTAAACATACATAAAACATGCAAGTATACAAATAAATCCAGTCTAATAAGGTCTCATGTTTGATCTCAGGTCAGAGAACCTCACACGGTGCAAATTGTGAGTCTTCACAGTTAAATGACGATATCCATTGTTAATCCCAGCACTGAGACTAGAAAACTACAAGTTCCTAATACAGGGTGTTCCCCCAATATGACGTCATAATATAGGAATCCTTGCTTCGGTAAAGTAAACGAGCATTTTCGAACACTGTCCAAAACACGTGCGTCAATCGGATCCAACAAATAAACGTTACGGATATGTGTCGGTCTTCTTTAAAAACAATTGGTTCGAAATCATCCGTTAGTGGATGCATTTTACGGATCCGATAAACGGACTGTTAACGGATATATTTGTCACTAGCTTAAGGCGCCTTTCTACTCACCTCCAACCCCAAAATAATCATGGCTAGATATGTTGTTGCAGGACAATATGAAAGATAGAGGGATGGCGGCACACCTACAAATGGAGGGGAAACATCACATGTATTTTAGGGGTTTAGAATGAAACGGGTAAATGTTTTCAGTGGCGTAGCCAGGGGGCCATTGCCCCCAATTAAACTCTACAATTTTTTTTTACATTTTTTATAAAATCATACTTGCAAACACACACACACGCACACACGCACGCACACGCACACACACACACACACACACACACACACACACACACACACACAAATTTAAATACATCGTGTGGTCTCCCCCACCCCTACCCCAATATAAAATACTGGCTACGCCAGTGAATGTGATTATCCTCGAGTGAGGGCGAATCCCTCCCCAGGGCCCTGTAACGCAAAGCACTCGTAACACTTACGTCAGACGTACGCAACTCATTACGTATGGTGTACGTCTGACGTAAGTGTTACGAGTGCTTTATGTTACCGGGCCCAGGTTCCTACGATGCTGCTCTGAATGGATTACCTGAGCAGAGTTCTGCCAGACCGAGCAGAAAAACGTCCGCTTGACTGGTTTATACGCTTCACGGTAAACCAAATGGCAACGTCGAAAACCAATCAAATAGTTCGCGAACGTTCGCTGACTAAATTCGGGGCTGGTTTTACCGGCCTCGGTGGCGTCGTGGTTAGGCCATCGGTCTACAGGCTGGTAGGTACTGGGTTCGGATCCCAGTAGAGGCATGGGATTTTTAATCCAGATACCGACTCCAAACCCTGAGTGAGTGCTCCGCAAGGCTCGATGGGTAGGTGTAAACCACTTGCACCGACCAAAGGCCATGGTTTGTGCTATCCTGCCTGTGGGAAGCGCAAATAAAAGATCCCTTGCTGCCAATCGAAAATAGTAGCCCATGTAGTGGCGACAGCGGGTTTCCTCTCAAAATCTGTGTGGTCCTTAACCATATGTCTGACGCCATATAACCGTAAATAAAATGTGTTGAGTGCGTCGTTAAATAAAACATTTCTATTTATTTCGGGGCTAGTAAAAAAATCATCCCTACCACACATGTATACTGTGACGTCATCAATATATGGGTTAGGGTTTAAGGTTTGATTATTTGTTTATTTTCGAAACGTCATACCCAACAACGGGAGACGACGCATTTTTTTTAGTGTTGTTAGGCTGCCCAGTTAACAGTTTATCTTTAATCTCTTTAAAAAAAAGAAAAAAGAAGCAAAATATTTATTTTTAAGTAGGACCTATATTTTATAATTATACATTTATTGTTAGTGTCTAATAAATGAATAGCTCAACATTCTATTTTTAGAATCGGAAACAGTTTTCAATGTCATGTAGGAGAATTCTTTTGCGTTATAAACAACGTCACGGGTTGTTGACCGACTTCCCTACCTTGGACGCATGGACGCGTGTTAGATGTTGATGACGGAGTGTCTGTAGTTTCGATAGGCAACACTGTTTAGTAATATTACGACACCTCTCGAGGACTTTGAACTCTGATGCAGTCAAAGTCTATCGAGTTCAAAGTTGCTCGCTCACTCAGATCGTCGATCTACCAGTTGACAGAAAACACCATGTTGCTGAAGGTTGCAGCGTTTCTCGGTTTCGGCATATTTTTGTCTTATCTCGGCTATGGGTGTCTTATGACAACCGGCATAGTTTTTCTGGCTTATTTGGTCACAGGAGGCTACAAGTTCACATGGATAGCCATCAAAACATTTAAACGTGATTTGAAGTAAGTATAATGATTATGGTGTTGAAACATGTTTGTTTAATTACTGACACCCCAGCACATTGAAGATTATAAGTAGTTTGGGATGTTTTGCATCAATATTTTGATTGAGAGAATGACAGAAGAAACCTGCTGCAACAATATTTCGGAATTATGTCCTATCATTTGCAATTTTATAAAGCGATGCTTTAAGGGAAAGTGTACCGCCCGTTCCCCCCATTAGTTATCGATCTAAAGAGGGATTTTTTGATGGGGTATATATATCCCTAACCCTAACCCTAACCCTAACCCTAACTAATATCATCATGCTACAAAACGACAAAAAAAAAAAAAAAGGAAACATTAATAAACTATTATAAATGATGAGGGGAACGGGTGGAGCTCTTGCCGCTTTAAGTTGCGTGAAAGCATATGAGTTGGAAGTAATTTTAAATTGTTTGCATTTCACGTCTGTATAAAATTATAAACTAATGGAGAATGTACGAGGGTGTGTGGATTCGTGAAAAATAATTCACGAACACCATAGGTGCTAATTGATGTTTTTTTATGGCTCTACACTTCTGACAATATTTGCTTTTACCTAAATATTAATATCACTAGTAATGAGGCTTAAATTACATATATGTATTTGTTGATGCAGATGTTTGTTCATGTAATTAATGTATATTTATGTTATTGTTACTGCAGATAAATGTATATTATATTGTTATTTTTGCTCTGCCATATTCGGGTGTTATGCAAATAAATTACTATTCTTATTTCAACTTGTTACCCCCTCCTCCACCCCATTATGTATAAAAAGGGAACCTCGCCCTAACCTAAAAACTATACCTACGGTAAACACCAGTCACTTTTCAGACCCTTGTTTTGGCTTCGTACACGATAAATAAAACCTATCCAATGGTCATGTTTTGATATTATATATTTGACAACAGGTACTTTTTATTTTTGGGGCAAGACATAGCCCAATGGTACAGCGCTAACTTGATGCGCAGTCAGTGTGGGATCGATCCCCGTGGGCTATTTCTCATTCCAGCCAGTGCACCACGACTGGTATATCAAAGTCCGTGATATGTACTACCCTGTCTGTGGGATGGTGCATATAAAAGATCCCTTGCTGCTGATCGAAAAGAGTAGCCCATGAAGTGGCAACAGCGGGTTTCCTCTCTCCATATCTGTGTGGTCTGTGACCATATATCTGAAACCATATAACCGTAAATACAATGTGTTAAGTGTGTCGTTAAATAAAACATTTGGCCTCATACACAATAAAAGTAACATTCAAACTCATTTTTTTGATATGATATATGCAGGCATTGAAATAAGCATTGTGTCTGGTAACCCATTTACAGGTTACCACAAAATATACCCTGGTAACCTATAGGTTACCACAACTATACAGACTGTTTTCCGGTCCTTCTATGTTTAAATTAAATGTTCTTGCAAACTACTCGGCAGCGCATCCAGTTGACACTGCTAAAACGCGGATGTTCTGAAATTGTATTGGAAACGCGGAAGTCCGGAATGCATTGCCTGATTTACGTTCGGAAACGAAACTACTGTTCGTTGAAATTTTTGTCAAGAACAAAACACTGTTCTCAAATTTTCTTACATGTGGTAATCTCCCAGTAACCTGAACGACCGTTCTGACTTATTTCGATGCCTGTATATGTCACAAATGGTACTTGTTTTCTTTCTTTTTTTAAATTTAAACATAAAATTTTATGTAAAATTTAACTTATGAAAAATACACCAATGTACCTTTGCCATCTGAAATCAGTTATGGAGGTATGTGAGACATATGCCTCTATCTTGATGTGACAACCTTAACTCGCAGATGTCCGCTCCTGGGACGGTAAGCTAATCTTCCTGTGGCTCTGAGATGCCCAACTAAACGAGCATCGTTGACTCGTGTACCCCAAATTGCTGGGTGACTTGATGTGATTGCCCCTGCATAATTAGAGCAATAGCCCTACCCCTATCAACTTGTGACATTCGCAGCATTTTGCTTTTCAAAATGTGACATGGCGAGATGAGTGATATTCAGACGGGTGCATTAAAAAACCCAACAGATTTGAGGGAGGATCTGTTATGGTTTGGGAGGGAATTTTTCTCATGGCGTGAAAACACCTCTCGTGATCATCCAGAGCAATCTTACAGCCGTAAGATATCGGTATCAGGTCATCAGGCCTCATGTGCTTACACTTAGCCATGCGAGTAACCTTACGTTGCAGCAGGATAATGCGAGGGCGCATGTTGCAAGGGTTTGTAGTAACTTCCTCAACCAAAACAATGTCCCAATGCTTACTTGGCCACCCTACAGTCCAGATTTGAACCTGATCGAGCATTTGTGGGACGAGGTGGATAGGAGGGTCAGGAAGCATGTCAACGTCCTAAACAACATCGCCCAGCTCACAATGACCCTTCTTCATGAGTGGAATAACATCCCACAAAGGACCATAGACAACTTGATTGGGTCAGTGGTAAGGAGCAGTGACTTCAGCCCGGGATCGGCACACACTATTGATTTGGATCAGAAAATGGCGTAGGGTACCCAGATTTCAAAGTTATCCATGCAAACGCTGTCTGTGATAACAACAAAACTTGTCAAAATTTAATCAGTAATGAAGGAAGGAAATGTTTTATTTAACGATGCACTCAACACATTTTATTTACGGTTATATGGCGTCGGTAATGAAGACAAGCTAAAAATCCAAACACTGAAATAATCATCAATATAACATTTGAAATATTTACCAATTAAAAAAACTTGCGTTTGTTTTTTCCATCAGTATACAAGTATTTTGTGTCCCACCCTCCTTGAATGTTGTCAGCAATGTCTCAACTGATAAAATAAATAGGTCATGACAGTGTATTTGCATTTGCATTGAACTGCAAGAATAATCAAACGTCAAGCCTACTTCAGTTATTTGTAAACTTGGGTGTGTTATTTTTCTTAAATATTACACAAAAATTGACTTCTACTTTTCTTCTTATGTCAGACCAAACTAAAATTATTTACTAAAAATATTTTTGTAGGAATGCAGCAAGGGATCTTTTATACGTACTTTCCCACAGACGAGGAAAGCACACACCACGAAATTATTAAAGATCAATATTCAGTATGGTATATCTTAAATGGCTCCCCATAATCTATAAGTTAGGGGAGCAATTAATCACTCCCTTCAAGATTTTCCATGGTGAGGTCTGTTAAAATAACTAAATATATCTTTGCTAGCATTCAGTAGATGGGTCCTGAGACCTATCAGTTCCCATCCCCAAATTGTTAATTACTGGTACATTATTCTGCACACCTTCCTCCTTGCTATGATCAGAACAAAAACTAATTTACGTGTACATATTGAATACAGTTCTTCACATTTGAAAATATCAGACGAGTGATAAATCACTCTCCTCATAAGCTCCAGGCAAGTGGTTAGCAGGACGTTTATTATGTTCATGGAATATAAATGTAAATGATTCCAACTTGCATGTATATATAATAATAATAATAATGTAGTTAAAAGTTTTAAGCCGGCTTGGTTTACACCAGCTTCTGTTGAAGTAACCAGTGAAAGGCACACTCTTAATTTTAGGTGGATGATGAAGAATCCTCCTGAGATGAAATTAAGGTGTGATTGCACACCTCAGATGTGAAGCAGTGATGTTGTGCACTAATTATTATAGAGCCCTGGTATTGTAGTTTAATCAAACTTTTTAGATCACTTTGTAATACTCTGCTTATTAATTTCAATGAAATTTTCTTAATTATATTTTCTATTTTAGGGGACTTACCATCCTGTTCAAGTTGTCCATGCTTGTGAAGTTGTATACACGAGGGAATATGACAGTTCCCAAGATTTTTGCTGAAAATGTCCTCAATTATCCACGTAAACCTTGCTTCATATTTGAAGACAAGACCTGGACATTCACAGATGTTGATCAGTATTCAAATGCTATTGCAAATTATTTTCTTGAGCGTGGCTACAAGAAGGATGACACAGTAGCTCTGTTTATGGAAAATAGACCCGAGTTTGTATGTTTCTGGCTTGGATTTGCCAAAATTGGCATCAGGGCAGCTTTGATCAATTTTAATTTGCGTGATAAGGCATTGGCACACTGCCTCAGAGTGTCTGGGGCCAAAGTAACAGTGTTTGGAGGAGAATTGTCACAAGGTATATACATCATTATCATCATTGTAAAAATGTTTTAAATAGCTAGTTGGAAAGACCATTTTTAATCATTCATGTGGTCAATATTTTTTACAAACATTTCATCATGTCATTGATCAGTAAACTACCGTAAATCTTTGAATAGGAAGGAAATGTTGTATTTAACAATGCATTCAACACATTTTATTTACGGTTATATGGTGTCAGACATATGGTTAAGGACCACACAGATATAAAAAGAGGAAACTTGCTGCCACCACTTCATGGGCTACTCTTTTCGGTTAGCAGCAAGGGGTTCACAGACAGAATAATACATACCACAGCTTTTGTTATACCAGTTGTGGAGCACTGGTTGGAACAAGAAATAGCCCAATGGGTCCACCGTCGGGGGCCTTCTATAAAGCAACTTCTGCTTTTGTTACTTTGTCAGGTTAATAATGACGGTATACTCATCATTTCCACTGCATACTGTCAAAAGCTTACATGGCGAGAAGGGTTTTTAATTTTTCATTGAGATAAGAGGTTTCTACATGTACAAAACAAATTTGAAAGTGTACATTAGAATATGACTACGGCTATGTTAGGAAAAATTGTATGCAAAAAACCCACTAGAAGCCTGCTTTGGGAACAAAACATACCATAGATGTTCAAGAGAGCATTAAAATGTGGAGTGCAATAAAAAATCAATGCTTTGCATGTACATGTATTTGCAGTCAGAAAAAGGAGGTCATACATTAGACTAGTGGTTATTTTTTTTAATTTGTCACTCACAATTTTTGTTATTTACATGCACATTATATTTTGTTTAACTGTAATACACATTGGCTTATTTGAATGCTTAATACAGGTATATAAAAAGTTAAAATTTAAAATGTGTTTTGTTTAACAACACCACTAGAACATGTTGATTTATTAATCATGTCAAACATTTTGTAATTTTGACATAGTTTTAGAGAAAAAACCTGCTACATTTTTCATTTAGTAGCAAGGGATCTTTTATATGCACCACCCCACAGACAGGATAGCACATACCACAGTCTTTGATATACTAGACCTGGTTCACTGGCTGGAACAAAACCGACGTGGTTTGATTCCAGACTGACCATACATCAGGCTTTACCACTGGGCTACATCCACCACTAATACAAATGTATTTTGGCCATAATACTCAGTATTGTGTAACTTGTTATTAAGAAATCTTATTTTCATTTTTTTTTTTTAGCTGTATTAAAATAATCTAGTTTTTATTTTCATTTCTATTTCAGCTGTAAAAGATGTATTGCCACTGTTGGGGAGTGATATGTCTTTGTTCTGTTTTGGAACCATGGCAACCAATGATCTGTCACCTGTGTATCTGGACGCGGCACTTCAACAAGCACCAAGGTATCCACCACCTGAGGCTGACAGCAAGTTCAGGGGTTAGTTGATTTCATCTTCCTGATAACCAGTAAATTAAAACCCACAATAATAAAAGTGGGTGGGTCAGTAACACTAACCACTTCAAGGGAGGATCCAGGAAATATTTTAGGGAGGGGACCAAAGGCAAAAAGGTACATGGACCAACTCTCGGTAAAGGGCACTTCAGTGAAATTTCTAAGCAAATTGTTAAAGGGGGTAAGGGTCACTGGGGTGGTCAGATCCTCCTGGTTCCCTCCCTTGGATCCACCCTTGCACTAAGCTATGGAAATATAAATTTGAAATAAATGGAATAAAAAGAAAAAGGAATGTTTAACAGCACCTCGGCACATTTTAAACTACAGCTGTTTGGTGTCTAACGTGGGTGTTTGGACACTTGGTCACGCAATAGCTGATGTATTTTTCATGCTTGGGTGTCATTAAACATTCATTCACTCATGCATGCCATTCAAAAGAGAGAGAGAGAAGAAAGCTGCTCTTCCACATAAGCTACTCCTACTACAAAGCATAAAAACACCAATGGATCGTTTGGATGCACTTTCTCGTTTGCCTATGGGGAAAATGCAAATATATAATATAAAAAAAATCCCTTAGACTTTTTCAACTGAAGTATTGTGTAGCAGTAGTGGATTTAAATTGAAAAATGTAGTGGATTTAAATTGAAAAATGTAGTGGATTTAAATTGAAAAATGCTGTACACGTTATGATTCATGTCAACAAATAGACATTATATAATTATATGTAAATTTAGTTGATATGTTATATATTTCTTCTGAAGTTTTGATATGCATTATATCATGTATATTTTGTATGAGCTGTTAATGCAATAAACCCTGTTACAGTAAGAAGTTGCATGACACTAATTATGTCTACCAGCCTCGGTGGCGTTGTGGTTAGGCCATCGGTCTACAGGCTGGTAGGTACTAGGTTCGGATCCCAGTCGAGGCATGGGATTTTTAATCCAGATACCGACTCCAAACCCTGAATGGCTCAATGGGTAGGTGTAAACCACTTGCACCGACCAGTGATCCATAACTGGTTCAACAAAGGCCATGGTTTGTGCTATCCTGCCAGTGGGAAGCGCAAATAAAAGATCCCTTGCTGCTAATCGGAAAGAGTAGCCCATGTAGTGGCGACAGCGGGTTTCCTCTCAAAATCTGTGTGGTCCTTAGCCATATGTCTGACGCCATATAACCGTAAATAAAATGTGTTGAGTGTGTCGTTAAATAAAACATTTCTTTCTTTCTTTCTAATTCTGTCTTGTTTACAAGGCACAAAATTCATTTCATGGAATGGGAAACAATCTCTGCTTCTGAAATTTTGATCTGGAAACAAAGGCTAGACTGCATACACTGACATAAATTTTACCCTAAATTCATGTACATTTAATATTAGTCATCCTAATGTCGACATAGCTGGCACTAATTTCTTAATCTGAATAGTTGTAAAGACCTATAAGATCAAGAGCAAAAACTGCTTATGCAATTTATTGTCAGAAAACATTGTAGGCATTTTGCGTGGCAGAGGAGCCTCTTGCTACCTGCAAAGTTCTATATGTTTAAAATGTTTTCGAAATGAAATGATATATTGTAGCTATAGTTAGCTGAACAAAAAATGTAAATACAAGTTTATCTGAAGTTTAACCCTGCCTTAAAAAAAGTAAATGTTATGATTTCAGTTAACTCCATGCTAAAATCTGTCACTCACTTGTCATACATATCATGGATTACAGTTATTGTATTTTTCAGACAAGTTGTTTTATATTTACACATCTGGAACTACCGGACTCCCAAAGGCTGCTGTGGTGTCACATACTAGGTGAGTGTTATTCTGACTATAGAGAAAAAGTAATTGTTTGATAGGTTAGTGTAAGGCTGCCTATCTCACTATATTTGTTGATTCATGTCTTATGAAGTATTTGTCATTATGTGTCACATACATTTTAATAATTTTCTTTGTATTAATGCAGGTTTGTTAAAAATCTTCCTTGGCGCTCAGGTTTTGCAAGTTCTTGTTTTGAATTTCAATTGATTATGACAAATCACAGAAGTTCTGTAGCTCATATTTATAATTTATTTATTTATTGAATCCCAGTTATAGTGTAAAAACCTAAATATTTAATAATTATAAACATCTTCAAAGTTGTCCGACTTCGGATCATGTCCGATTCAAGATCAGTTTTATAAAATTTCCTGTTAGAGACTCATCCCCTTCAGAACTATGTTGAAGTCAGTGGTTGCTAAAAATTACCTATAACCATTTAATGCATGTTTCCGACTTATATAATTATTAATATTCCAGTATACTTACCTTTTCTTTAACTTTAGTTAACTTAAAATACACCTTTAAGACAAAACGACTCCTCGATATCGTTTTATAAATCAAATTAAAATAAATAAGTACCTGTTCCCAAGGAAAGGTAACTCTGTCATTACCGATAACTTTGAATAACACGTAGGGAATGATTATATAAAAGTATTACACCTAATTAATTTACGTGCATGTCATTATTTTGCTGGTTTTCAAAATATTCTACATAGCATTTGATTGATTGTGTGTATGGTGTAGATAATTGCAGATGTGTAGTAGTTCAGGTCAGGTCATAGGGCTTTACGTGCACATTCAGAGCAAGTTGTTGTAGCGCATGCCTGTCCTGGGCACAAGAGCTGACCACGGCTGGCTCCTCCGTCCAGGACAGGAAAGGTGGGGGAGGGGAAGAGGAGGGACCGCCTGCACTGCAAGGGAGCACCAGCAGCCCGACCGTGGTCGGTATCAGGCGGAGGCAGGGGGTGATGGTGCTATTGAATTTGGAATGGAGCAAAGTATTATGCCAAAGAGAAAAGGTGCACAATTTGGGTTGAGGAAATTGGGCGCAATTTTGAACGGTTGGCCAAAAAGAAAGTTCCAGAACTAATATAAGTTTTGACATTAGTGAATCGAGAGTAGCTCATTAATTAGACCTCTATGATGCTGTTGTGTCTCCCTAGGTTGCCCATATGGCCCTTAAAAAGGACCTGACCCCTTCTGGTCATGGCATGACAACCCAGGGGAGGCTTGTGCACTTGTGTACACACCGGTAGGCAAGGTGCTGTTGTTCCGGGGTTTTTCCTGATCTTGTTGTTGTTGCAGTCAACGACGTCCTCCTCTTCAGTGTCACCAAGTACCAAGTAGACCACCAGCAGCAAGTATTTGGGGGTGGGATAGGGTAGGCTGGTATTCTTTTGTCCGGCTTCCCCTGGGTGCAGTGCAATTGTGTACTCGGAGCCGGTATTCTTTTGGTCCGGCTCCTTATTAGAGTACGTGCTGGGCCATTGTAGTAGGTGTTTTATGGAATATATATATACTAGTCATGCCACTGACGTTAGTTTTCTCAGATAGCCTCTGACTTTCAAAGACAATGAAGAGCCTGTCCTACATTATCACAGTCACATACATGCAATTAATTATGTCAATATTTTTCAGATTTTTCTACATGACGTTTGGATCTAGATATGCCTACAATATTGAGCGTGACGATGTGATCTACAACATGTTACCTCTCTACCACACAGCAGGTGGCATTCTGGGTGTAGGACAGGCGCTACTCGGAGCCACCACTGTGGTGATACGACGCAAGTTCTCGGCCAGTCAGTTTTGGACCGACTGTGTCAAATATGAATGCACAGTAAGTCTTTGTGTAAAACATGGGTTGCTTTGTTTATTACATGTATATCTTGTTGTCAGGGATTTAAAAAAAAAAGTGTATTCTTTGTTAAAAAATTAATTTTCTTTTTAACATTTACAGTACCTAACTTATATATCCGATATAATATACTTTGCCACAGTTAGTCTAGCAAATCAATTTTTTTGTATTATATTAGTATCAATTAGTTAAATTCAGACTATTACTTGTCTGACTGGGAGCTCTGTTAAAACAATGACGTTCCAGGGATTAACAGAACAAAAAACAACAACAAAAAAACCCCTTGTCTGTTGCATGTTTAAAGAAGCAAAATTGTTAAATGTGTATTTATCACATTGTATTTTAGCTTTGTATGATAAATGGTTACTTATGGCTGGCTGTGATATTTATTTATCACATTGTATTTTAACTTTGGATGATAAATGGTTACTTATGGCCGTCTGTGATATTTATTTATCACATTATATTTTAACTTTGGATGATAAATGGTTACTTATGGCTGGCTGTGATGTGTATTTATCACATTATATTTTAACTTTGTATGATAAATGGTTACTTATGGCTGGCTGTGATGTGTATTTATCACATTATATTTTAACTTTGTATGATAAATGGTTACTTATGGCCATCTGTGATGTTTATTTATCACATTATATTTTAACTTTGTATGATAAATGGTTACTTATGGCTGTCTGTGATATTTATTTATGATATTGTATTTTTAAGTTTGTATGATAAATGGTTACTTATGGCCGTCTGTGATATTTATTTATCACCTTGTGTTTTAACTTTGTTTGATAAATGGTTACTTATGGCCATCTGTGATGTGTATTTATCACATTATATTTTAACTTTGTATGATAAATGGTTACTTATGGCTGGCTGTGATGTGTATTTATCACATTGTATTTTAACTTTGTATGATAAATGGTTACTTATGGCTGGCTGTGATGTGTATTTATCACATTATATTTTAACTTTGTATGATAAATGGTTACTTATGGCTGGCTGTGATGTGTATTTATCAAATTGTATTTTAAGTTTGTAAGTTAGCTCTATGTGATGAATTGTTTTACTTGATAAATATAAATCAATCATGTATCAAGGATGTTCAGTCGCTTTAATTTTTAAATGTGTTGAAGTGTCGTTAAACACTGATTCATTGTTTCGTGTTTATTATCATTCATGCATTATTCATCCATCTTTTCATTCATTCACCTGTGTATTAATTCATCTTTCAGTCCACTCATTTATTTCTTCATTCATTATCCTGGCTGTTATTGATACATTCTTTTGTTAATCAATATTCTGGGTTTTTTGGCAGGTAGCGCAATATATAGGAGAAATTGCCAGGTATTTGTTGTCACAGCCATTCCGACCAGAAGAAAACAAACATAAAGTTCGGCTCATGTTTGGAAATGGTCTTCGCCCACAGATCTGGGAAAGTTTTCAGAAGCGATTTGGTATACAACATATTGGGGAATTTTATGGTGCAACAGAAGGCAACTGTAATATTGGTGAGTTTTTTTGTTTTTTTTGTTAAAAAGTTAAATAGCAGACTATATATTGTTGGTTAGAAATGTTTTAAGTTCTGTAGTTAGATAGTCATGAGTTATCTCCCTTGATGCTTATGGTTTGAAAATTGATGAACAAGAAACTGTTGTCCTAATTGCTTTCAGTGTAAAAATGGAAAAAAAAAGAGTAAATAGATTAGAGATACCAATGTTTTGCACTTGTGTCAAACCACAGGGGCTGAATATAGTCATGATTTAATAAATATTGCAGATATATTATTAATTAGTGTAGTAGTAATAATTATTGTATCAAAATTAGAACATTTACACCATAACTTTAAAACATTTTATTGTAATAAAAGCTTATTATGTTAACAGTGTGTTAAAGTAAATGTTTTCGTGGGTTTTTTTCCCCCAGTAAATTTTAATAACAAGATTGGAGCTGTGGGTTTCACAACCAGGATCCTCCCATTCTTGTATCCAGTGACACTGATTCGAATCGATGAGGAAACCGGAAAATACATGCGTGATCGCAATGGAATGTGTATCCATGCAGAACCAGGTCAGTAAATATTGCATCATGTGATTAACATTAGTTTGAAAATAAAAACATTGACCAAAACGGATAGCATTGACTCTCTGTGGTTCATTGGCGTAAATATTATACTTGACATGTTCAGACCTGTCAACCTTTAGTCAAGAGAAAGCAGGAGGTGCGTGTTGAAAAAGCAGGAGATTTTGTCAAAAAGCAGGAGATTTTTTTAATTCACACAATTTAACCCAAAATCGCAAGATTTAAAAATCTTTTTATTATAATAAGTTATATGAATACTATATAATGTCATATATACTTGTTAACCTTAGATATTGGCATTAAAAAAAAAAAAAAAAAAAAATTATTAATTAATTTAAAAAAAAAAAAATTAAGTTTAAATATTATTATGATTTAATACAGATTTTTAAAATGACCCCAATATTTTATCCAAAAATGTTAAGAACATGAACTAGAAATTAAAAAATTAATTAGTACATTTACGGTATTACACTTACAGCCTTGCGTTACATTATCATTTGTGGTTAGTGTACCAAAGTACCAAAGACAAATTTATATAAATCTTATAAATTAATATTCAGTTTTTACTATAATGAGGAATGGTGGCGTGGTACTCATTTAAAATCATTATAATGATGCAATAAACATTGTATTTTCATTAATCATAAGTAAAACCTCATTACGGACATCGTGTGAAATATACCGGAATTATACCCATTTCCGTGAGTAACTTTATGTCAATGTCAAACACAACATTTTTTAATTGTACACAAATAATTTCTTGAAGTATACCCTTATAACCAACATTTTACTGCACAAACATACACACACACAAACTGACATTGTATGTTTATACAGCTAATTGATCTTTTCGTTGTCTTGCTGTGACATGTGATTTTAACATGCATCGTGTGTATCGCTGTCAACTCGGAGTCTGGCAGTTCAGATTCGTCATAGTTGCATTATGTAATCCAGTGGGAAGACATTTTACAATTCAGAGGTGTTATTAGAACTAAATTGGATAGTTTTTTTTATATGGCAACTATGAATGTCAATACACAGCCTGTTGAATTAGCGGCAACACGCTTCGTAGCCATTACGATGACAACAAACATTATAATAACACGTCATTTTATAAACTCCATGTGCTTTTTTAACGATATAAATAGGCTATCCCACAATTCTCACTTTGGCAAAGGTTAAACAGTCGGGACAATTCGGCCTGTTACATTCTCAGAAACCGAAAGTAGTCGACATTTTCCGAATGAGAAAAAAAGGCAGAGTTACTTCCCTTATGTTATTTTGACAAAAGAGGATCGATTTTTTTTTATGCTTACAAAAATGTCATTGAACTGGAGAAATTGTCTCCCGCACAGGTGAAAGGAGATTTGATCAAATACCGGGAGACTCCCTCGGAATCCGGGAGGGTTGACAGGTCTGCATGTTAAAAGTGACAGACCATAGTTTTTAAACACTACAACATATTTTTTACTATCAAAGCCATTTTTAATAATCTAAATTAGAAGTATTGACATTTTATTATTTAGAATATTCATTTTCATACACTTGAAATGTTTCTGGTCATCCAGGTTTTTGTAATACCCCAAAATCTATTTTTCATAATTCTAAAAATGCACGTTTATCTCAGAAGTAAAGGTTATCGAGACGAGCTCTAGTTATTTTTAGACAGTATTTCCTCATTTAAACATCACAGACTTATGCTTCTCTCTGTTATGACCGTATCCAAATGTGTGTCGCAGGTTTGTAGATTAACAAAACGTAGTGTCAATTTTCAAGGGCTGAAACTAGGGTCTGCGTATTTAATTGTTATTTTAAGTAGATGCTTTTAAAAACATTGTGCAATTTTGTCAGGGGAAAAGCTAAATTTTAACGAGAACTAAAATGTAAGAGAATTGTTTTAAATATTGGTTTTTGTTTTGTTTTTACGAAATAAAAAGGTGAGATATAGTTGTCACGTTTCCAAAGGCGGCAATGCCGACACCTTTTGTGTTAAAGTTTAACATTAAGCTTTCTCATTTAGATCAGTTTTTCACAAACTATAAGTCCTAAGTCATTGAAACTTGGTTTGTAGTTGCACCTGTGGATGGTCATCATAGTGCACTGAAACTATTTCTAGGTGGGTGAGACATTTAATTCCATGGTATTCTTAGATATACAAAATGTATTTTCATTGTATTAATCTATGTATTTCTCTTTATTGCCAGGACAACCGGGAGAATTGGTTGGCAAAATTGTCAAGGGGAATCCACTACGTGAATTTGATGGCTATGCTGACAAACAAGCAACCAGTTCGAAAATTGTTGAAAATGTCTTCAGGAAAGGCGACAGTGCCTTTTTGACAGGTATTTTAACTGAAGTCACAACAAAATGTGACCAAACATTGTTTCTATTCGTAGTTTAAGCACACAATTTAAGATACTAAAATAAATAACATTCATACACCCATTGGAGAGAACACCACTTAGCGATATTCAACAAACATGTCATATCGATTTAAAGACATATGATTGGCTGCTCCAAATTGATAAACCCAGTCGACGAATGAAATAAGCATGACAAAAATTGATTGGTCTTTTACATGCATGATAAACTAAAACTGATTGCTCTGTGATGTATAATTTACTGCTAGCACAAGTTCCGTAAATAGCTTTTTGTTGTGAAAGATTTTTGTTTTCAACCTGGTTTTTGATATGCAAGAAATAGAATACTGTACACTCATGTCTGTTAGATACCATTTATCTTACGTCTTGTAAAATAAATGTTTTTTTAACGGCCACTCTTGAGTATTCTCTATTTATCTGCATATTTTAAAAATTAAGTATCCGTTATTGTAGCAAAATGGGTCACATGATCGATCATCATTGATGTACCCACTGCATTATAAATTTCTTTTCCTGATAAGTACGCATGACTGGTATATAAAAATGTGTGTTGGGTATTGTTCTGTTATGAGCTAGTAGCCTATTACCGTTGACACACCGGAATCCAAAAACCAAAATGATCCATAAGCATGCTGCTTAATCCACACACGTATGTGAATTGACACCAAAACAGATTGATACCGTTTGGTACTAGTATTTGGTATGTCATGTCATATCCAGATCAAAACACATTGATATGTTTTAAAGTTTGGGGTGCTTTTATACTTGAACAATGTGTCACATGCAGTTAAGCCTGTAAATTGTGATATAATTGTGATGTATGTACATCAACTGATTAATTAACAAATATTTTTAAATGCTTGACACTAAATAACAACTATATAAACAATGTGCTGAGGTGTTATTAACAATTATACAAACATTCGTTTCTTAATATACAGTCAAACCTGTCCTAGCGGCCACCTGTATTCAGCGGTCACCTACCTTAAGTGGCCACTTGTTTTTCTCCCGAACGATTTATAACGTAAATGCACCTGTAATAAGAGGTCACCTGTCTAATGCTGCCCCAAATGTTTACTAGTATATATAAGGGATATTTAACAACAGCGATAAGGTGCAGCAAATAACCAATCTTCACACCTTCAGGAATACTAGCACCCATTCAGTCCCGACATCTCTACTGTGTATCAGTTAAGAAAGTATGACTATGGAGTGCATCTAATTGCCTCTGGGCAGGCTACGCTTGACATTTGTAGATTCACTTATTATGACAATATACTGCATGAAGTAGAAATTAAATAATAAAATGGAAAGAGAAAACAAACTTGTTGAGAACGGTTAATTTAATACATTCCAGCTGCAGTTTTTCCTGAAGGAGGCGACATGTCAAAAGTTTATTTATAGTAAACTGTGAAGCACACATGTTTTAAAGACTATATGTCGCAACCTGTAATCAGCGGCCACCTGTCTTAAGCGGCCATTTTTATCTACAAATATGAATATTCATTAAGCACACATTCCTTTATCATTGCACTGTGTTACCAGGTGATGTGCTGGTGATGGATGAAGAAGGCTACATGTATTTTCGGGACCGCACTGGGGACACGTTCCGCTGGCGTGGTGAGAACGTTTCTACATCCGAGGTGGAGGCCATTGTCAGCAACAGCATTACCTACCAGGACGCCGTCGTGTATGGGGTGGAAGTTCCAGGTATGTGTGGCGACTTTGTTAGCTACTGAGGAAAATTGTGTTTATTGTTTCCTTGCATTTCACAATTGACCAGTTTCTGTGGTTGCATATTCTAATTTACCTATTTCTATGGCATAGCGACTTTTCATTACAGCCTCTATGGTGTTGCCGTCCCAGGTACGTGTGGTGTCTTTGTTAAGTACCGCTGGGGTGTCGTTAAACATTCATTCATTCATTGTTAAGTACCGGGAAAATTGTGTTTATTGTTGTTTTCTTGTATGTTAGTAGCGACCAGCGTCATATTTTATATTTTAATTTCAATACTCTACCTTTAAAAGTTGTTATATATTTTAATTTGAATGTTTAGTTAAAGTTTTTTTTAAATATTCTTTAGTTTGAAAATTGTTAGTTAGCTAAATTGCATAATTTTTATGCTCCGGTTTCAGCTTGTTTAGGTCACATGACATTCGTTGTAGACTGTAACAGTGCTAAACACTGTAGCAAGTTTGTTAATTAAGTTTGTGGTTAATTTAAGGAAAATTTTATTAGCCAAACATTAAATGTTGTATAAAATTAGCAAGTAGTTATAGCAGCCTTTAATTTTATTTTCATCTTGTATTACTGTTCTTAATGACATCACTGTTGAACCATGATGATGACTTGTACCGTGTGTATAGATATACAGTATTGTCCTGGCATTACATTTTAAAATCTTTATTTTGACTATGGTCCTGTGCCTCATTCCACAAAGCGACCTTAGCGCTAAGATCACCTTAAGTGTATATAGTCGTTATACACTTAAGGTGATCTTAGTGCTAAGATCGCTTCGTGGAGCAAGGCCCTAGACTCATATTTTCAAACCTAACTTTGCGCTACAATATTCTAAAACCATCATAGGGTGTGACATCACTATGGCATGTGTTGTAGTGATGTCATAACCTATGATGATTTTTATTATACTGTAGTGCTAAGATAGCTTCGAAAATTTGTAGCCAGTCTTTTATGAGTTGTACTTTTCAGTTGGACAAATTATACTGTTAGTAATCTGTTGAAGATGGTTGGAAAATGTGCACCAAGATTACATTTTCTTAAACAAGAGTCAGTCCCTGAATTAGCTTTGAGGCAACTATATAATTAAATGTCCGAATACTATAATATACTGATGGAAAGAAATAAGGGAACACATGGAATTGTAGACCAAATTTAATTCACAACTAGCGTAGGAATGTCTGTATTTCATACCAAGTTGTAATGTGGGATTGAATATCTGTAGTGTTGACCGACCTCGGTGGTGTCATGGTTAGGCCATCGGTCTACAGGCTGGTAGGTACTGGGTTCAGATCCCAGTCGAGGCATGGGATTTGTAATCCAGATACCAACTCCAAACTCCCTGAGTGAATGCCCCGCAAGGCTCAATGGGTAGGTGTAAAACCACTTGCACTGACCAGTGATCCATAACTGGTTCAACAAAGGCCATGGTTTGTGCTATCCTGCCTGTGGGAAGCGCAAATAAAAGATCCCTTGCTGCTCATCGGAAAGAGTAGCCCATGTAGTGGCGATAGCGGGTTTCCTCTCAAAATCTGTGTGGTCCTTAACCATATGTCTGATGCCATATAACCGTAAATAAAATGTGTCGAGTGCGTCGTTAAATAAAACATTTCTTTCTTTCTTTCTTTCTGTAGTGTTGAATGAGCTCCCTATGTGTTCCCAGTCAACAATATGAATTGATTTTTGATGCAGTCATTATTTCTTGTTGCTATCTGTGTGATCCTTTATTTCTTTCCATCAGTATAGTTACCAAAGAGTAGCCTAAAGCCTGTTTATTGTAGTCAATGACTATTTCATAATAAAACATACAATATAAATGTATATGTTTACTTTGTTTGTAGGCTGTGAGGGTCGCGCGGGAATGGCCACCATTGTTGATGTGAAAGGAACTGTTGACCTGCAGCAGTTGAACACGAGTTTCAAGCGAGCGCTTCCCGTCTATGCCAGACCTGTGTTTGTTCGACTCGCCCAGGAGGTTAACACTACAGGTAACGATGGGAGGCCTTGTAGCATGTTTCGTATCAATACAGACTTTTTTATTAGTATTAATATTATAGTATGCCCAGACACACGTGCAGGGGGATGATTTCAGGGGTCAAAACCCCTCCCTGCTCAAGCCACTTTTCTTTTTTTCAATATATTTTCCGGGGAACACAACTTGACCCCCCCTATTAACTTTGCTTGCCACAGTCTTTCTTGATTAGAATATTCGGCGCATTTTTTTTCATTTTAATGTTTGTAAGAAGTAAGATGGATCATTCTTCTGATGATCAGAGGGTGGCAGAATCAATCGCCTTCTGTGAACTTTGTTTCCCTGTCTCAATCAATGCCCCATGACTGGTTCATCAACAGCTGTACGTACTGTTCTGTTTTAGAGGAGCGGGATGTAGCTCAGTCAGTTGAGTGCTTGCGTCGCAGGATCAAACTACCTCAGATTGATCCATTCAGCTGATTGTTTTTTTTCTCGTTCCAACCACTGCACCACAACTGGACAAAGACCGTGGTATGTGTTTTCCTGTCGGTGGGAAAGTGCATATAAAAGATCCTTTGCTGCATTAGAAAAAATGTAGCGAGTTTCCTCTGATGACTACGATTCAGAATTACCAAATGTTTGATATGCAATAGCCGATGATTAATTAATCAATGTGCTCTAGTAGTGTCGTTAAACAAATCAAACTTCTTTTTTGTTGTTCTGTTTTGGGGAAAGAGAATATAAGAGATTTCTTGCTGATTTATGGTTAAGAGTAGCCTATGTGGTGGCATCAGGTTTCCTCTCTGTTTCTCTCAATCAAGTGTCAAAATATCCATTGGTTACACATAAAGGCCCAATTTCACAAAACATCGTAAGCCTGGTTTTGCACATAAACATAAATGTACGACTAAACCACAATTCTTATTACTATTATAGTACAACAAATATAGTTCTTTTGCCCTTATAATGCCCCACCTTCCATATTGATGTAATTTTCAGCATGAAATAGATGCCAAACACTTGTAAATGTATGTCACAGATGTAAATTTACAATGTTTTGTGAAATTGGCCCCAGATAGTTATAGTTTAAAAAAAGTGTTGGGGTCTTATTAAATGTATTTCGTTTATTTCATTATTTATTTCTAGTGTTTGTAGTAGCTCAGTTTTATTTTGCTTGGCTAGCAGTTTACTTTTTCTTGGAAAACTAAATTTTCAATAGTCTATTCCAAACGTATTTGCGAGTACAATGCTTTATACTTAGATCTTTAAAATGTTTTATAACCCAGATATATTACTTGTGATTAGATTAATCCAGTTTGTTTCATTTCCATGGCTACAGACTCAGTGTGGAATCTTTAATTGTTGTCCAAATATTTCTTTCAGGAACTTTCAAGCTGGTAAAAACAGATTTACGCGAAGAAGGATTCAACCCCAATGCCACCAAGGACAGAATATTTTACATGAACCATAAGTCGGGAGAATATGAACCTGTCACTCCGGAAGTGTTTTCTGGTATAAACTCTGGTAAAATCAGGCTATGAGTGGTGGCCTTAAAAGTGGTATGCATTTGTGAATGGTTGTGTTATATTCTGTGGTGTACTATGTGTGTGGTGTGCTGTGATGGTACCTCAATACAGGAGACGTGCCACATTGTGGACATCTTTAAACATGTTTTCCATCCATATCTGTAGATACAAACCATGCAACCTGCTATAAAGGACATCATTTCATCATTTATGTATCACAACCTATACACATGTCGGTTACCAACCTGTACATGAGATATAACATAATATGCTTATTTTGATGCCTGTGACCAGTTCGTAAAATTTACCTGCACATCGGCAATTGCTTATAAAACTCTTCTTTGTTTTAAGTCCAGACTCGAGATGTTGGTAAAATGTTTGTATGCTCAAAACTTCATTTAATCATCTAGAATCGATCCCTTTGGGCTATTTCTCTTTCCAGCCAGTTCTCCACAACCTGTGTAGCCTAACACAGGCCGTTCTATGTACTATCCTGTCTGTGGGATGCTGCATATAAAAGATCCCTTGCTGCCAATCTGAAAGAGTAACCCATTGTGTTGTGGCATCAGGTTTCATCTTTCATTATCTGCATGGTCCTTAACCATATGACTGATGCCATATAACCATAATTAAAATATGTTGGAGTGTCGTTAAATAACATATTCCTTCGTTCATTTAATCGTTGAGTCTAGACTTTAAAGTTTAATAAGTGCTCCTAGAGCCAGGTTTTGTTGATGGCCTTTATAGTCCGGTTTTATTGTTGCTGGGTTTTTTGTGATATTTTGCTAGAATTTTCTAAAAGGCAGCCATATTATTTTTTCGCTCAATGTTCCAAACATTATGATGTTGCAATAATACAATTGTATTGGTGACATTGTAAATCAGGATAACTTTGTGATGACTATCACTGGTGTCGAGCATATTCTAACAAAAATGTACCATTACCCGGTATTTTCAAATCTTTTTGTAAGAAATATTTTCTTAAATAAAATGTTATTGTTCATATCCATCTTTTTAATGTTTTATAGAAATAATTCTCTTGAAATTCTTTTTGTTTTCTTACTTTAAAAAATGTTGCGTTTTTTGTTTTGGGATTTTCTTTCAGTGCATTTATTTATGTGACATTGAAAATATGACAAGAGAGATACTATGCTAACTAGTGACATTTGTTTTTTATTGTTCTTATGTGACAATAGATAATAATCTAACTACCAGTCATGCACTTTTCGACAGAATACTAGTATTTCCAACAAATAAATTAAAATTGGTGGAATTGACATAACAGAAACAGAAACATTCAAAGGAAATTACTAGGTTATTTGAGTAAAATTATTCGTAAGCTTGAAAGACAAATTTAGTTGTATTTAGAATAAGTAATTTGCCTAATTTATTACAGTTGTATCGTATGCAATAGATAATAATAATAATTCATGTTGAAGTGTTTTTAATCTATTTTTCTCTTTGACGTTTAGAGCTAGCTCTTTGCTCTTGTAAAATATGTTATCTCATTGGTAACTGTTTTATCCTGCTTTAGGAGAGGTTTTAATAAAAGCCTAACCTGTTGACTTATCTAATACATGTTCTAAATAAAGTTGGTAAATAAAACTGTTCCAAAAAGTTTTGTCTGCCAGCGGTAACATTATGTTTAATGTAGGTAGCCATGAAATTATTCATTCAGTTATTAGTTCCTCGTCATATAAATGTTTTTATATTTATGAAAAATACATGCAATGTACTATTTACTGTACTGGGTGAAGTATTGACCCTTTCAGTCTTGTGGACCAGTTTGGACTCGTCAGCTGTATCAAAATGGATAGGACTCTAAAGTAATATAGGTCTAAAAGGGTTAACATCCTAATTGCTTTGTGGTGACCTGTTGGCAACATCAGAAGTTAGCAAGATCAATTGATTCACTTTAAAAATGAAATAACAACATTTTGTAAAGTCTAACCAAATTCATTCATATGTCAATATATCACAGCCAGACCTTGCTGTTTTAGGGGAGATATCCAGGCACAGCAGAAGCAAGTAAACATTGGGGGGGGGGGGGGTGCTGACTGTGATCGAAGGCACAAAGCAAAATTTCTTGGGGGTTCGGGGGTATGTTCCCCCATAAAAGTTTGAAAACTAGATAACCTTAGATGCAATTGCCTGCATTCTACAAGTAAAATTAATCTTTGCCTTAAGATTTACTACCAATAATATTTTTTATTCAGAATTATTGGAGGGGCTAGAGACCCCCCAAACCCCCCACCCCACCCTGCTCCACCAGGCCTGGATATCACTCTCACTCCCCATCACTCTCCTTAGTTCAAGGAGAGTTATCTTAAATGGCTCCCCATATCTTAAATGGCTCCTCGTATCTTAAATGGCTCCCCATATCTTAAATGGCTCCTCATATCTTAAATGGCTCCCCATATCTTAAATGGCTCCCCATTCAAGTTAAGGGAGCAATTAATCACAATTGTTTTCATAGCAAGGTCTGGACAATCATCCTTTAAAGTTTTATTATACCATGTTGGTAATTTCATAGGTTTTCATTAATTATTATATTCTTAATATTGAGTTTGTTTACAAATGGAAAAAGAATTATTGCTGGGGAAAAGCAAAATCTAGGTGAGTCACACTGGTTATAAGAGCCAGTTTTGTTTTCTGGATTGCTCATGGATATGATCTTAGTAATTATTTTACGAATGTTTAACTCTGAGGTCATGTTTCCAAGCTGCTTTACTCTGTAAGATGTCCAGAATAAAAATCATTCTTTAATTAGACAATTGCATCATAATTATATTTTGATACTTTACTGTGATAGGATTTTTCCTCACTTTCTCTCTCTCTCAAATAGCCACATTTAAAAATAGGAAATTGTATATATTGGATCATTTAATGTGATAGGGCAATATGCACAGTGTGAGATTGAAAAACAAAATTAATATCATCACATGTTCTATAAGTAGAAAATTGTATATACTGGATCCTTTATTATGATAGGATTATATTTAAGATACCATATTATGAACAAAGAGTGTTACCTGTTGTTTATTGCAAGTAGTAAATTATGTAGCAGCTAAAAGGGCATAGTACAATTTTTTTCATTCATCTAATAGGGCAAATCTCCAAGTTATCTGACTTGGGTGTCGGCATAACAAGTATTTAACTTATGTACGGTCCTTAGTGGCATATATGTTAACCAATCTTATTTATTTTCATGCTTATATTCATTTACGGTTCAAGCATACAGTCCTGGGCACACCACACACTTCAGCTATCTGAGCAGTCTGTCCAGGACAGTGAATTAGTGGTTAGTTGTTAATCTCTTAGTGGGTAGCAAAAGAGAAGCCGGTATAGTAGCCTTGCACATACCCACTGAGTCGTTAAACTCGCTCTGGGTGGGCGCCGGTACTAGGATGTGAACCTAGTACCTACCACACCCAAGTCCAGTGGTTTAACCGCTACACTACCAAGACCAGTGGTTGGTTTAGATATGGGTCATGAGAATAGTAGTTACTGGTTTGACATCCCAGCACCGTTTCCCACCGTCGTGTGATTTAATGGATCACTGACAAAGTGAAAAGTCACTACACCAACTTGTATCTTACTTTTCATTTAATAAACTAACCATTAATTCTGGTCCTAGACGGAGAACCCAGATCGCTGAGATATGTGCTTAGGACAGCGTTCTTCAATCTTAAGTGGATATACACACACAAATCAAATTAAAATAACTTTACTGCTTTGTGTTAGAACTACTTTTATGTCTTGATAAACATTGATGTTTGTACATACACATATTAATTAATCAGAATAGATTATCGTTTATAGATTTGTAAGATTATTGGGAATTTTTTGTTATGAATATAAAATATATTATGCTTGCAGGTTACAATTTTAAAAATATATATTGCTGCAAATGTAGAAGAAGCTTGGAGGTGTTTGTGATTACTGAATGTTCTACTTTTACTTACTACTTCCATCACATTGTTTATTATTATGATTAGAGATTATGATTTTTCTGTTAAATAGTTAAAATTTTATTCAGTCATATATTAGACTTTGTTAAGATAAAGTATTTTTGTTAATTGGAGACTGGTTTCATGTATTCAGTTCTTAAAATATTAATTGAGAATCGTTCTCGGATGTGTTTTGTCTGTTAGAGTTGGTAATTGTTTAAGGTACAAAACTCTTCAGAAGAACAGAAATGCTAGGGCTAGCTCTTTCAGTCATCAAAAGTGCCACAGTGAAATTGTTTTTAATTTGATAAAATAATTTCATGTAATTATTGATTTTTTGTTGGAAAATAACTACGGGTTTCTGCAGTTAAAACTTTAATGGAAAATTTTGTGGAATTTTTGGCTGACCCAGAGCTAGCCGAGAAATACATAGTATTGTGAACCAGTTTTCTTTCTATAAGTAGAATTTGTTTTAATTGGACACAAAATAAAAAGATGCCATTTGAATTGGAGTTTAGGCTGTCATTCATCAAATCTGAATTTAAGTTAATTTGAAAAATATTTTTTATAATACATTGTACATTCAAATAGAGACTTAATATGAGAGTCAACTTGTTTAATTAATCTGTATTTTGTTACATTTTGTTTGGATAAAAGAATAAAAATGGATCTGGCTACGCATGGTAAAACGGTATTCACTAAATTCCTACAATATTATGTTGAACAGTTTAGCATTGATCGACTTCTCAGTCCGAATACTGAATAATTCTTATCTACCCTTGTGTTTTCGACGCCATATAACCGTAAATAAAATGTTTTGAGTGTGTCATTAAATAAATCATTTCCTTCCTTCTATCTGTTATCCTGGACTCTGTGGAGATGGGATGTAGCTCAGTATTATATACAGAGTCAGAGGGTCAAACAAAGGATTCTCTTAGTATGTATCCCACATGGTATTTAAGATGTACATCAACTCTTTGATCCTTAGAAACCTTCCATCTGAGGACCTCAACATATGGGGCTGACGAAACTTAGGGTTGAAAGGGTTAATGTCATCAACATGATTATTTATGTTGTTCGTGTTATACATAGTAAATCATAATATTATAGCTATAGTCCGTCCCATCGTTCTGTAAACATGTTTTTTGTAAATAATTTCAGTTTTATTTGACGTAATAAGAAAAGCAAAAGTGTTTTGGAAATAACAAAAATAGACTATTTTTGTGTGTGTAACGTACAAATCAATCGGCTCAGAAATAAATAACTTGTAGTAAATTCCATAGTATGAAAAAAGGCATTCCCTGTGGGACGGACTATAGTACATTAATTAACAGTTAATTTGTGTGCCATGTTGTTTACCCAGGATTGCCAAATTACAATTATATTAGTTATTAAATGTCTTATTTTTATATAGCCTCTATCTCTTTTTCTTTCTTTGATTGCATTTCTGTACATTCTCCACAATACTTGAATCACCTACATTGATATTATTACAAAATTCTAATTAAGGCAGCTTTTACTGAACAAGCTTTATTAATAATTAATATTATTAAATATAAAAAATAAATAGTGTAAAAAGCTTCACTTTTTTTGTATAATATTTTGTTAATTTTTATATGAAGGCTTTAGTGATTTACTTTACTGAATATCATAGACTTCAACTTGTTAGTCCCCTATCTGTCCAACTGGAGAGAATTATAAGTTTCATCTCTGTCCACCCATCTGTCTGTGTGTCTGTCCGTTCATCTGTCCCACATGTTTTTTCACAAGCCTTCAGATATTCAGCTGGAATTTTGTGTATACATGTAGCTTTATCATGTTACAGATCAAGTTTGAGTTATGGCCCTTGAACCTAGGAGATGCAAAAATAAAAAGCCAGGAAAACAAATTTTTGTAATGCTGAAGACATTGAGATGAAATTTTGTAAATATAGCTGTATCATGTGCTGTTACACATCAGGTTTAACTTTCATAATGATTTACCTATTTTTCACAGTTATGGCCCTTGAATTTAGGAGATATGAAAATTTGTTGGGCCCGGTAGGGGACATGTATTAATTTAGCAGTACTTTCAGAATGCTTGTTTAAAATCAATTTGTTCTGGTTCTTCCATTGTTATTTTGAAAACTAACTGAATATGCTTGAGTTTGTTTTTATTAATACCGGCGGAGCCAGTGCTTATAAAACTTTAAACTATACAGAAATCTCTCATGACATCACATTATACAATGTGTATGGTGCTGCCATAGTGTTAAGTCTCAGACTCGTATAGAGTCTTTGAGTCTAGACTAAATGTTTTATAACCACCAGGCCAGTTTACCATGCCTTACTTTTCATAAAAAATTTCCAGAATCCAATTGGTATTCTATTTTTCTTATTTTGTTGGGTTTTTTTTTTTTTTTTTTTTTTTTGTACAGTGGGCTAAGCAGCTAATTAATCAGAATTTGATGTTTATTACTAATTTAATTATTGCGTGAATATGAACATTATATTTTCTAATAGATGTTGCTTGGACATTAGGTGATGGGCTAAATGCTTGGGTTTTTAAAAACGGGTTTAATGATGTTATGAAAATCTGATTGGACTCCCAGTATCTAATATTAGCTCTGGTTATTGACTCAGATGGTTTATGTTTGAAGACTGACTACCAAATTAAAAAATAATAATAATAAAACTGGGTAATAATATTTTTTAAATTATTTTTATTTTATTTTGTTTTCATGGAAATAAATAGAATGTTTGTGGTTTTTGTCCCAGATAAAAGTCACTGAAGGTGAGATATCCAAATATCATGTGTTTAGCTTTGCTTTTCATAAACTATAAAACTTAAAATAAACATTAGCCATTGAAGAGGAACAGTGTTGGACCCACTGGGCTATTATCCATCCCAGCAGTGCCTCTCATCTGTAAATAATGTTAATGTACTGGGGTGGTGTTACAGTACTTTCTAAAACAACTTTATATTTCCTTCCTATCCTCTCAATTAGTATATCAAAGGCTGTGATATGTGCTATCCTGCCTGTGGGATGGTGCATATTAAAGATCCTTTGCTACTAATGAAAAAATGTAGCTTGAGTTTCCTCTCTAAGACTATATGTAAAAATTACCAAATGTTTGACATCCAGTAGCCGTTGATTAAAAAATCAGTGTGCTCTAGTGTTGTTGTTAAACCTCTCTCTCTCTCTCTCTCTCTCTCTCTCTCTCTCTCTCTCTCTCTCTCTCTCTCTCTCTCTCTCTCTCTCTCTCTCTCTCTCTCTCTCTCTCTCTCTCTCTCTCTCTCTCTCTATATATATATATATATATATTATAGTAGTCGTTTTTCGAGTTGAAAGACGCTATTTTATAGAGTGCTCAACCGTGTGGGAGCCAGATATATCGTCTCTACTCTCTTGTTTCGTGAGAGAGTGAATTATTGCTCTCACTATAGATATATATTTAATTAAAACCTCAACGGAAAGCTGATGACTCTGTGACGTCGAGGTTACGTCACTATGCCTATAATAGGTGATGTGTGGTATGCGCACAGAAGGTATTTGCGTCTGTGTCGACATGCTGATACGAGTTCATTCTTGGAGTTTAGTGTGCTGGTTTCAGATTTATACATTATGAACAGTTTTTCCTTCAGGCAGAGGTTACATCTTTTGCTCGCTGGAGAGTATGATTTTGCTTTGGATAAAATTTTCCACTTAATGGTGTATGGGGTGAATCTATCCTTCAGTGTCCAAATGTACTGACTTAGCGCTGTTGCGTTCTTCTGTGTTGCGTTTTGAAAACGCACACGAGCAGTTTTCAAAACGCACACGAGCAGTTTTCAAAACGCAACACAGAAGAACGCAACAGCGCTAAGTCAGTACATTTGGACACTGAAGGATAGATTCACCCCATACACCATTAAGTGGAAAATTTTATCCAAAGCAAAATCATACTCTCCAGCGAGCAAAAGATGTAACCTCTGCCTGAAGGAAAAACTGTTCATAATGTATAAATCTGAAACCAGCACACTAAACTCCAAGAATGAACTCGTATCAGCATGTCGACACAGACGCAAATACCTTCTGTGCGCATACCACACATCACCTATTATAGACCTGCATAGTGACGTAACCTCGACGTCACAGAGTACATTACGTCATCAGCTTTCCGTTGACGGTGTAATTAAATCTACATCTGATGAGTGAGAGCAATAATTCAACTCTCTCACGAAACAAGCCTGTCATGTAGAGAAAAACATACACTTTTTAACGATATATATATATATATATATAAAACCTAAAGCCTTATTCCTTGGAGTCATGATCTATATTTTTAATTTGACAGAATGTAAATGAGAGTGTATAGGAGAGGAGTGGGTATACTTGACTAAAATTTGTTTAATCATTTCACATTTGGGCCAATCTACAATCTACATTGCTTAGGTTATTTTGTTTTATTTTGTCATATACTGTTAATGAATATCTTAACTTTGATTAACCATTATTACACAAGGTTTTGACATTTTGAGGTTGATGGAGTTTTCCTCTAACTGATGAGAGCACTGAATCTAAGGGTTTAGGTTTGTAACCATGGGTCCAAACATGATGTTCATCTCAGCATTGTGTGATATCTTGATACTATGCCATTTGCTATAAATAATTATATTTGTTATATAGTGTGTACCTGTACATATATCACAAAACAATGTCCATGTATTTGTCCTATGATCAAAACAAAGAAATTGTGATAGTCAGTGTTGAAGCCAGTACAGAAATTATCAAAGGGACAGAACAAGTGGTCATTCAAAATACTCTGCTGGTTCTTTAATAAGACACATTGTGTGCTTGGCGGCTTTTGATTGCATTTTATAGTCAGTGCGTGGTGGCAGTTATATAGGTAAGATTTATTTTGTGTACAAGAGAAGCTTCTATTAAAACAGGTTGGGTTTTTGGGGGGTTTTCACAGACGTGATGTGAGTGAAGTTAAAATAATGTGCCATTTAAGGATTGACTTCATGTTAAATCTCAAATCAAAATTAAGAAAATATTATTAATGAGAATGGCAAACACCATTTGTTTATATTGGCCATATAAATGCAAATTTAGTTAATCAATATTGTTTAGTTACTAATAATTTTTTTTTAAATCTAATATGTTCCCTTTTTTCCCCCCTTTTTTTTCCTTTTTTTTAAATAAAAGAATATAAAACAAAACCGAAAAAGATCGTATGATTTGTAAGTTGAAGGGGGAATGGGTGGGCAAGTGAATGTGAAAATATATTTTTATTTCATGATGGAAGTTATATTCAAGTATGTTTTGTGAGGGTTGCAAATCATTTTTAATTAAAATTGTTTGTTAAAGTGTTAATGGCTATTTTGACACCAACGTGTGATTGTGTTTGGAACATTTATCATTATTAATTGTATGTATACAATAATATATTATGTTTGGATGAAATGGAATATGCCTAGATGTGGTCTGATTTTTATATACAGCATAAACCAAGTGTATCTTAGCTTTCATTACACAGACTCATGAAATATGTAACCATTAAAAGTAAAGTGCAAAAAGCCTATATTATTATCTGTATGGTTTAAAAAAAAAAAAAATTACAATCAAAATATAGTTGTGTTATTTGTTCCTTCCATGTCTGTTTGTCTCTTTTAGCCTGTTTTTTTTGTTTTTTTGTTTTTTTGTGGGTGTTTTTTGTTGTTGTTTTGTTCTTTTTTTTGTGGTGGTGGGGTGTGTGTGTTGTGTTGTGATTTGTATGTGTGCAATTGGGGGGGGGGGGTCAGTGAGCATAGGTAGATCATTTGAAGAGCTGTAAAAGTCTCTACAAAGAATACTTGACTGAAAATCAGTTGGCTGGGTTTATTGTCGCACATCGGCAAATTTGGAAAATTGCTCTACTTACAATCCACCTGATGCGCAGTCGGTCTAGAATCAAACCCCGCGTCGGTGGGCCTGTTGGGCTATTTCTTGTTCCAGCCAGTGAACCACGACTGGTATATTAAAGGCCGTAGTTTGTGCTATTCTGTCTGTGGGATGGTGCATATAAAATTTCCCGTGCTACCGATGGAAAGTGGTAGCGAGTTTCCTCTCTAAGATTCTGTCAGGATTACTAAAAATATCTATACATATTAGGGACGGATTTAGTTGGGGATTTTTGTAGGTAATGGGGTGCAACATTTTAAAAAGACATTTCAAGTATCCAGGAAGTTGATGCAGCGTTTATAAAGGGTACCTATGTAGTGTTCAAAAATACATTAACATGTATAATCCATAAAAATAGCAAGCTGATGCCATACAAAAAAAACCCACCCAGCAATGAATGCCCATTGGGTGCTTAGCTCAGAACAGGGGAGATAATAAAACAGGTGGCGCGTCACTCGTCAGGGTCCAACAAACTCGGACAATAGCTGTATTTTTTCATTGCTTTGTCATTCTTTGTTATACCACGATCATAAGGGGCAAAACCTTGTCGGCTCTGTACAGGACGTTCCTATACAGCACGGTTCTGCACAGGACGGTCTATAGTATACACTGAAGTGAATGGTTACCATTGACGTTTGTCTACACTGTACTGAGATGGGAAAGTCAGTAATAATAAAGAATATATATATATATATATATATATATAGTGGATAATAATCAATAAAATATATATGAAACGCCGGGATTGTTTTTATATATCGTCAACGTCCCTAACTGCGTTATGCTTCAAATTCCGTTCACTTTGTTTTCTCGGGCACGGTTCGCGCAATCAACATCCAATTTGTTGTCATCGGCATGTCGTTCATTTATAAGGTTTTTCTTCACAGTTCAGGAACATTTTTATAAACAATAAGAAAAGTAAGTATCTAAATACAAAACTTTACAAACCCCTAAAACCATTAATTTTACTAAGTCGTTTTTGTTTATTCTTTAAAATTACCGATATGGGGTCCACATGACTCGTAGAAATTGACTTAAAATGGAGAACGATGAATTAACATTCGATGCGTGTCACATGACCTCACACGTGCCAGATCAACAAGGCCAAAGAATTAAATTTTTATGATTTTTAGGACCCCTGTTGTTAGAATTTGTTTTCAATTATTATATTCGATCTGCAAAAGGTATGCTACATTTTTGTGCCTCTATTGTAGTGAATAGTATTCATAATCCATTCATAACAGTTGTAAATAATTTTAAGTACACATGTATATAAAATTTTTTAATATAGAATCAATTCATTAAAAAAAAAATATTTTACAAACTATGCGCATGTATGGACGTAATGCCTATCAGTATTGACATCAAGTGTGAGCGATGTGTGTTGATAAAACGCGGACCGAACCAGAACGCTTGACAAATTGAATTTTTCCTTTAAAAAAATTGAATAAATTAAGTGTTCGGCAACTGTGCATAATTAAGAAACATATATTTTTTCATGTAGTTGTCTTAAAAATGGAAAATAATGAACTGCACATACGCATTATGATACTTTTTGCAAACGCATGCGCCTTAACGCAGTTAGAAACGTCGCACTTTTTCCTGTTTACTGTAGGGTGTTTCACTTTTGTTTACTAGAATGGATTTGTTTTACATCCAAATTGTTGATTTTTTTTACGTTAAATGATTAAAATCTATTTTGTTTCACGTTCGTAGCTGAAAAATATAGAATAATATTTCCGTAAATATCGTATTCGTGTTTTTGTTGTTAGGTGAACGCAGTTTGGGACGTCGATGATATAACGTGTGGGTGTGTAGTATTAAAATATATATATATATATATATATATATATGTATATAGTGATGACGGCTCTATACAGGACGTTCCTACACAGGGCGGTCTAGTATTTTATATACTTAGATATGGTGGAAAAGACATTAACAGTAAAGGTAATAAATATATATTTTGTATAATACGCAATGCGTTCGTGTTGACACTGTATAAAAACGTGTGCATGGGTACACTTTGCCGCATAAAAACTCAACTTTGCCACCCCAATTTTTTTTTTATGTCCTTTTCCCAGTTAGATAGACATTAAGAAAATTGCAACAAAACACATTCTGATATTTAAAATATTACTTTACTGTTAAAACAAACTGATACGTAATTTCAAGTCACTCAGTCGCTTATAACCTGAAGCCAGTCAGAGACAAACCAGGTTTCTGGGACCCTGTCGATCGTCGCGCCATCTGGAATAAAGTTATCTCCACCTGTTTCAGCTAAGACTGTTAAGCACTGAATATTTCTGGGTACTAAGAATTTCGGTGGCAGTGTGCGCCTCAACACCCTCCTGTTTGATCCGCCCCTGAATGTATACTGTAAATGGAACGTGACATTGTAAACAGTATAGAAAGCGGATACAAATATTCATCTTTTATACACAATACATATATATATATATATATATATATGAAGGCATAATGGATTCAAGTACCTGTGACGGAGTATTAATAGGGCTGTTTTCAGTTTACAGCGATTTAATTGTAAGATGTTTCCGACTTATACATTATCTTGTTTAGAATACCAATGGCTGTTTATCCGGGGTTTGCAGCCGGGTGCAGTCTTTTTCGTTTTACTTTGTAATATATATACACACACACACACACACACACACACACACACACACACACACACATATATATATATATATATATTTCATAGCCTATGTACGATATTATTGGAAGGTAAAATCCGGTTTCAACTACTATAAACACTGGAAGACAACAAACCTTGTTTATAGAGAAACTGATATTCTTAATCTTTAATGTGTAATTATAGTCATCAAAAAGGCTCCGGGTATCGTAAACAAGTTACAATGGCAGCAAATTCAGGTTAGTCCATTTAAGTAGTGGAGAATGTATGAGGAAGTATGGATTCGTGAAAAATAATCCACGATCCCCAAAAGGACGAGTTAATTATTTGTCATAAATCCACACTTTCGAGTGTATTCACCAACTTAACAGGGCCGTAGTATCCCACCCGAGGAGGCAAATGTACAGTTTTTGTTTTCCTACTCAATATAAATAAAGATAAACTTATGGGTAGAAGACCACAGTTATTTGTGAATCTTCAGCTGAGATTTATGCATGCCCAGGCCCGTAGCCAATGGAAGTTCGGGGGGGGGGGGGGGTCGACCATAAGCCTAAACGACCCCCCCCCCCCCTCAAAATCCTGGCTACGGGCCTGATGCCAGCCCCTATCATCCTAAATGCCCGCCTATGGTTTACAAATAATGAAAGATACATGTACTTTTAGTCACAATGAAATTACAAATAGGGTCGTAATTATAAAGAGGACTCATTTTAAATATGTTTAGTTAAATCATTGTGTTAAATCCATCATAATGTGCCCATAATTTTGGGGGCATTTTGGACAATGTTCACACATACACACCACACTCAAGCGGGAGTTGACGGATATCACACATATATTTATGGAAACTTGCTCATCAAACATCACAAAAATCCTCATTTGAATAATGGTATAACTATTCAATTTTTCACAAATAGATCGTTATCCACGTTTGTCACAAGGAAAACCCGGTGCATGAATATCAAGCGTCATTACAGCTAAACCGTTGCACTCCTAGTGAAAAACCAAATGTCTTTTTTTTTTTTTAAATAACTCCTTGGCTATCACTAAGCTTAAAATTTTTACTTCATGTTCCAATGTTACAAATAATTAACCTTCAATCATGGATTTGCAAAAAACAGACATACACACACATACAGACACGGACACACACGCACAGACAGGCACACGCACATGCACACACACGGACACACGGACACACGCACACACACACACACACACACCAGATATCGTTCCTGCAGGTCTGCTTAATCCATTATTCTTTTAAAATAGTTAACATGACTATCAAATTATTTTTTTATTTTTTAATTAATGAAAACATATGAAAAGGAATATTTACAAAACCGATAACCCAAAATCATATTGGTAGAAGACCACAGTTATTTGTGAATCTTCAGCTGAGATGTATGCATGTCTGCCTTTGGCATACTTAATGCCCGCTATGGTTTAAAAATTAAGAAACATACAGGTATTTTTTGTCTCACGGAAATTACTAATAGGGTAATAGTTGTAAAGAGGACTCATTTTGTGTTATATTCCAAAATGTATCCCTAAACTGCATGATTTTAGGTGTATTTTTGACAATGTTCATACCTATACAAACAACACCCAAGCGGGTGTTGGCGGATATGGCTTATATATTTATGGAAACTGCTTATCAAACCTTACAAAAATTGTCATTTGAATAAAGGTTTAGCTATTTAATTTTTCACAAATCCAGCTTGCTTGCAAATTACTAAAATGTTCGCCACATGGTACACAAGGGAGCTAACTGTATAGTGTCACCTATAAGAGGCAGTTATCAGTTGAAAAAGACTGCAATTAGTCAACATTTCAGAAAGAACTACTTTAAAGAATCTTGCCATTTAACAAAGATGAAAAAACCCACGAGCTAAACAAGTTGTGTCACTGTCGATCACACTAAACAAACAGGTTTTTTTTTTCTGACGTCATCAGTCTGGGTTCACAAACATTTTCAGGGTCTGCTAATAGTTCACAAAGCATTTTCAGGGTCTGCTAATAGTTCCCCCAAAGCAGGTGGGGACAAAACGGTTCAAAATGGGCGTTCAGGTTCAATTTCGGTTCAGGTGAAAATCAAAAAGTCCCCATACGCCCTGACCATGAGCAGGTTTACAGGTTCAGGTGAAATAGGATCGATGAAACTGAAGTAGGCTAAAAGCTATACTACACTAGCGTGGTCTGTCAATTGAACAAGTCGCTAACTGTCACATGTGATTGAATAACTAAAAGAAACACTAATCCAAATAAATTATATTACATTTATTTACAGCACACAAATAACAATCACATTCATTCTCCACTCCTACTTACTAACCCTAATTATATCCCTCTCACACACCACTAATCACCAGCACTCCCTCAACACTCACACTTCTCATATATAATAAACATACATTATCACCACTTTACACATAATTTCATATAAAAATATCACGTATCACAACACACAAAATAATATACTAAAACCACACAGTTCAATATAAAATGTTTCAGTTCATAACACAATCCTTATGATTCACTTCCTCGTGATCAACTTTTATATACATATATTGTTCTAACTAAATTATGTACTAACATTAGTTAGCACCCTCCATTTCAGATCAGCTCTAAATACTACAGCCATATTTACACAATATGTTTCTGCTGCACAATAACAATACACTTGTTATTCACCGAGATGCTGCACGATAACAATACACTTGTTATTCACCACCACAACATCATGGCTAATAAGTAGCCCACATGTGGAACTTCAATTTCCACTTCAGCTGTACCCAACTTCCATGAATTAACATCAACGTCAGTTTCCTCGTCCCTTCTTCACATACTTCCGCAGCCCAATCACCTGGTCAAACTCTAACATTGCCCCTCGCTGCTCATCCCGTTGTTGGTCTCAACAGATACCACACAAGCTGCTGTAAACAATATACACTCCATTACTATCATGCAAAACCTCAATATTAAATACCCTTTATACATCAATCATTTTCATCATTTCACACATGTCCACATTATACAGGTTTCACAACGTATACGTTAATAACACGTACAACTTACTTCATGTGCATAATTCAATTCACATTATACATTTAATGTCCGCATTTCACAAGTTACACTGAGCATTTGCTAAATATATACATTTAATATAGCAAACTAAATACAGACCAAAATAACATTCAAATGTCACACCTCTGTAACACAATACATGTGTAAAATATTTAATTTACTTACGGTTAAACAATAACCCGAACTTCCACAAAGTCTCTTACACTTCTACCAAGTCTTTCCCAAACTGAATGTTCAATGATTCTCTCTCAGCGATTAATGACAAATCATCCACTCAGTAACCCAGTTCCACACTATATTCACCCAGTCAGCTTATCACTCATCTATCACTCACCCATACCACAAGCTACAATAATACAAATTGTTACCTTGCTAATTAAAGACAGCTTCACGTGTGAGATACAAGCTATGACTCATACTTCATGCTTCTCTCATTCGTATAAATTAAAATACCGTATAAATGATAAAAAATGTTATAAAATATATAACCACATATTCTCTTTCATACAATTAAAATCAGATTACCCTTGACTTGTGACACTAACACTATATACAGGTGCATGGTCTTCATGTCTGTCAGCCATTATGGATGTCATTTGTCGAACATTGAGAAACTCGCTTTACTATGCTATTGTATCTGTGGTTGGTTTTGATAACAAATACTACTCGCACATTTACATACATTGCATAGATACATTACATATTATTCACGTACATACTAATTTTGTGTTTTAAAATATTAAAAATGCACACACACACACACACACACACACACAGAGAGAGAGAGAGAGAGAGAGAGAGAGAGAGAGAGAGAGAGAGAGAGAGAGAGAGAGAGAGAGGAGGGAGAGAGAGGTGGGGGGGGGGGAGAGAAGATACGAGAGAGAGAGAGAGAGAGAGAGAGAGAGAGACGGAGACATAGAGAGAGGATACAGAGGGGACGCGCGCGCGCACACACACACTTTCTACAAACTTTCAATAAAATTGTATTATCACGTTCTTCCGTTAAATGATTATTGAAAATTGCAATTCTTGTGTCTTAGAGAAGAAACCCGCCACATTCCAATAGCAGTCAGTAACGGGTATTTTATTTGATGACATCCCCAGTCAGGGCAGCAGACGACACTCGTTACCTGACGTGACGACCTCTGATTCATGTGGCACTGGCTGCAGCGCAAAATAACCCAATAAACTGTAAGGGGATCTACCAGCTGTGAATTTGTTTTTAGTACATGTGAACCACGCACGTCTAGGATGAGTCTAGCAGTGTTGTCAGACCGTAGGTTCGTGCACGTTTACCCTGCTTACATTACAATCGAACCACGATGTACGTCTCCGATACGTGTACGTGGTTTAAAGGGCCTGTGTCCCCAGTTACTGCCCTTGTAACGTGTTTACGACTAACAGAATCCTTTTTGATGACTAAATATTACATCATTGAAGGTAGTTTACCTGTTTAGAATATCTATATCTGCATAAACAAAGTGTTTGCTGTTGTCCTAATGTTTGTAATAGCCCAAAACTTCCAATAATTTCGTAGACCTAAGTACGATAAAAAAAAAAAAGCAATAGCACACGACCGCAAACACTATAGATATATTGGTATTCTAAGCAAAAAAAAGAGTATTTAATGTACGTTTTAGTCGACAAAAAGGCTCTGGCTGCAAACTCAGTAAAATAAACACACATCCTGATTTTTTTCCTGTTTTTAAAAACACTATCTTACCTTAACATGTTTCAAATATAAAGCATTGTACAGCTAAATACATCTGGAGTGATCTTTGGCCAATTTTGTTTGTAAATACGAAATGATTTTCGACACAATACCGATATGCTACAAAACATTACGATGTGGTTATAGAGATATTTATATTCGAAACAAGAAAATGTAAGTAAATTATAATTTTAATCATGTAAAAATATTTTATTTGCCGAAAACTTACCCCCCACCCCCACCCCCACCCCCCAAAAAAAACCCCACCCAACAAAAACAACAACAAAAAAACAAAAAAAACCCAACCTGTCTACAAACTCAGGATAGTCCCTTTAAAGTACTGTGATGCAGGGGGGGGGGGGGGCAATCATGGTATTGTAATGCACATAGTCTTCATCTAGTAGACAAAACAAGAAAGAAAAAAAAAGAAAAAAAAAAAAAAAAAAAAACCCACTTCTAAACATACATTACACATTTCATATAATACCTTGGTTTAGGTTGGAATTTTGTTTTGTGGGTTTGTGTGGTTTTTTTTACCCCCACCCCTCGTTAGTTACGTCCATGGTAACCAGTGTGTAATCGAGTAATCGGCATTATACATACCCAGTAGTAGCATACAAATTAAGCACTTTAAATACATACCATGTACAAGCAAGAACATGCCTATACTCATTAAGCCTTCTTTGTGAAATTTGTAATAGAGTGAAAATATGTTTATGGGCATGTTAGAACCGGAGTCAGACGTTGGATATGTTGAGTCCAGACATTTTAAAAATTCCTGTTGAATTGAAGAAAATTGAAATAAAAATTAAAAGGTATCCTCGTATTCAAAATAATAAAAGATAAAATAAAGCAAATAAAATTTCAGTGGTTGTATTGTTAACACTTGCTAACAAAGGTGATGTAAGGAACTTAACCCATATATATATTTAAGAGTAGTATATGCTATATTTGAGATTTGACTCTCTTCCTTTCTCCGTCTCTCTCTCTTTCTCTATATATCTGTCTTTTTCTTTCTTTGTCTCTCTCCGTCTGTCTTTGTTTGTCTCTCTTTCTCTTTCTGTCTCGCTGTCTCTGTCTCTCTCTATATATATATATATCTTTCTGTGTGTCTCTCTTTCTCGCTGTCTCTTTATGTGTCTCTCTCTTTCTGTGTCTCTCTGCCTCTCTCTCTCTCTTTCTGTGTCTCTCTCTCTCTCTCTCTCTCTCTCTCTCTCTCTCTCTCTCTCTCTCTCTCTCTCTCTCTCTCTCTCTCTCTCTCTCTCTCTCTCTCTCTCTCTCTCTCTCTCTCTCTCTCTCTCTCTCTCTCTCTCTCTCTCTCTCTCTCATTAGTTCTCAAGTGTAGAAATCTTCATATATTAGGCACCAAATAACCATAGGACAAGATGTGCTGAGGTGTTATTAAACAAATATTTCAATCATTCTTATTTTACAACTTCTTGTAGCCCTTCTCTCAGATACCGCAAAATATAAAATATTTTACATTCGAACAAATAATTATTGCAACCATTTTATAACGAAAAATCTGGCAATACTGACGGTCAAACTCCAGCCATCGATATTGGTCGGGCAAACTTTTTGCCCTGTACCCACAATCATCACTACCATGTAAAACCTCCCTTTGCACTTATGAATAAATTGCAATCGCTAACATTAATTTTATTTAAATGTCGATGTTAAAAAATCTACAATCGACCATTACAGCCTTAAGTGCAACAAATTCCAACAGCTCACGACAAGCCATTAACTCCCAACTAAAGACGTCTGTCGGTGACAGCCACCCAGGTAACTTGGACGTGTGCTTTCCACTCAGATAAAGACAGGTATGTAAACACAGCAGGTAAGTACAGGTATGTCGACTCGCCGTCAAGTATGTTCCACGGCAGCCGTTTTCGCTGTACACACAATAGCCCATATATACGTATGTACAGTGAATGCATGGATCACTTCGCATGTAGGACAAAAGTTGCCCATGGGAAGGCTTGTCAAAACGTAGGCCTGCTGATCCGCCCAACTACAGGTTCGCCATACGTTTACTGTTAATGTTATATTGTGTGGGTATATGTTTTAAATGGTATACAGAGGATTGTATTTTAACCTATTTTGTTTTGTCAGGACCGAGTTGTAAGGAAGACCGTGATGGGCAGGTTATGTTGATGTGGAGTTGAACAGGTGACCCAGTGGTATACACTGCCAGCATGGTTCGAGACGGTGAGTGTTTACAACATACTAATGTGTGTGTGTGTGTGTGTGTGTGTGTGTGTGTGTGTGTGTGTGTGTGTGTGTGTGACTGGTATATCTAATACTGTGTTCTGGGTGTCTCTTTCATAAATTATCATATTGGAAGAGAGTGAGTAGAGGCCTTCTTTTTACACTACCCACAACATATAAAATGAAACACGAACAGTGACGTATTTAAGTCAAAACTTTTCGCCACCAATAAACATCCTCGTTTTGTATACCATATTACAGTAGACTAAATCTGCCATATTAATTACAGCTGTTTTCCCTATTAAGCCGGTGCATACTTGCTTTTTAAGTTTCTGATCATTCTGACCGCTTTTCCTGTTTTGATCTGTACTGCCGTTAGCCTTCTTTGTACTTATCCGATGCCTCTTTTCGCAAGAATCATTTTGTACTCAAGTTCAGTCGACTACTGTATATAGGTCGTGGTAAACAGGCCTACTGCGTTCAAAAATAAATTCCATAAATACAACCGTAATGGAGGCCGCCATCTATGTAACTACATTACTTTAAATCTACCTTACATTAAGTCAATCGACGCTTATTTTATGTCCTCGAGGTGTATACAATTATAGTTCTATCTACCAATATACTTCTTCACCTACTTACCTACCTATCTAAACACATACACGCGCACGCACGCACACAAATGTACACACACACACACACACACACACACACACACACACACACAGGCAGAGATACAAACAGACAGACAGATAGATAGATAGATAGATAGATAGACATAGATAGATAGATAAATATACAGATAAATATAGATAGATAGATAGATAGATAGATAGATAGACATAGATAGATAGATAGATAGATAGATAGATAGATAGATAAATAGATAAATAGATATACAGATACATATAGATAGATAGATAGATATACAGATAAATAGATATGTAGATAGATAGACATAGATAGATAGATAAATATACAGATAAATATAGATAGATAGATAGATAGATAGATAGACATAGATAGATAGATAGATAGATAGATAGATAGATAGATAGATAGATAGATAAATAGATAAATAGATATACAGATACATATAGATAGATAGATAGATATACAGATAAATAGATATGTAGATAGATAGGTATATTAGATAGATAAATAGATAGATAGATAGATATACAGATAAATATAGATAGATAGGTAGGTAGGTAGGTAGGTAGGTATAGACAGATACATAGATAGATAGATAGATAGATAGATAGATAGATAGATAGACAGATAGATAGATATACACAAGTATGCATGCATTCATGAACTCTGTTTACTATGTTGCAGTTGTACGATGGACAGCGATTCGGCGAGTGCAGACTACAAGCTGAAGAGGCCCGCAGTCCTGTGGATAAACTACGACACCTTGTGGTTTTCATCAACACTGCCCGACGAGACCATGATAGACGCACCAGCCAACAACCCCGACAACCAGCAAAGGCGAGGTGCACGACAAACACACCATAGCAACCCGACGATCATTACAGCAACTAAAACAAAATGGCTACCTAGAGACAGCCAAACCGGCGAAAAGCGAAGATGGATTCCGCCAAAAGATACAAGACAAAAAACGTCTAAGAGAAATATTTGGAGTCCTGATATTTCGTGTGATCCAAGAATCCATTCTATCTCGTGGTATTCTGGTAGACACACAGATGGATACCATAGCACACTCGTAATTCCAAATTATGTAACAGATCATCAAAACACGGCGTTTGATCATGCTAACAAACACAGACTTGACAGCAGAGTACACAAACAATCCAAGAGCAAGCCTTCTTCACATCATGAGGAAAGGAGAACACAAGATGCGGTTAACGTGCAGGATGGATTGGCGAATGCCAATAATAGAAATACTCCACACATGCAATTACACAGTTCATCCCGATATACTGACCCAGAATACTTTGAACGGATGAAAGGACAATCTTCTCCAGAATTCATTGACAGACGAAGAAATAGAACTAGTGGTGAAGTGAACATATCTGTTAAGAATTACGAAGATTATGTAGTAGTTCCTGCCAGTGGATACAAATATTATAAACGCAATTCTAGAGGGGAACTCGACACAGATCATTTATCCTCGACTGCCAGGCTCGAAACAGAGTTACGTGCGGAGAGAAGCAGACATAGTGATATGCAAGCGGATTTTATGGGGAGACACGCCATGAACAGGCAGGCAAATTTAGAACGTGCAATGTGGAAGGCAGAAGAACCCCGTGGTCAGTTTGTTTATCAAACGTCAGGAGATGCACACATACTTGGTGATACATCGGTATCTAAGCAACCAAACCACGCTCGTAAAGCTGACTCAGGCTCATCTAAACATATGCACAGTGAACGCAATTTATCAGTTGGCTCAAACAGTGTAAGTATCGAAAATACCAGGGACGTGCAGGTACCTACAAGTCCGTTGTGGGTTTTAGACACATCCCCAGTGTCTGATGCGTCAAGTACGCTCATTAATATGCCTCAAAACATGATAAGTCAACAGTCTTCAAAAGTAAATCAGACTAGAAGTAGTTATCAGGATGCCGAGGACCAACATATTCGCTCAAGGCCATTTAAATATCTCCCACAAAATCCTCCAGATTGTGATACAAGAGAATCAACTCACATTCAAGTATCTACTGACTTGAATAGAAACAAAACCAATGTTACAACGCCACCAGTTAAGACGCAAAAACCGTTTGACCAAATACACAAAGAGCTAGAAACACCCACAAAGTTGACTGGAAGAAGGAAACAACAGCTGGATGGAGATTTTACAGATCCGTCTACATTCTGTGGTCAGTTGGATTTTCCTTCTGATACTGATTTTAAACTGGGACATCAACACAAATGTATTTCTTCTTATTCAGGGAATCACCCAAGAGATAATGTTGTGAGAAACACCGACACAGAGTGTGAGGACGATTGTTCTCTTAAAGACAGCAGATTGACGGCAATACCCGAGTCCGCCGACTCTCTTCCTACACATCAGTCAGATGAACATGCAAAACCAGTTCCAGAAACAGCGTCTTCCATAATAAAACATTTTAATCGTTTAAGTAGCATCAATCGAGAGCAGGACCTAAAAACTCTTCGAGGCACTAAATCAGACCCTCATTCTGATGTCTTGAGTTGCGTGGTTCTGACCGATGTTCATGTTTGTGTAAGCCCAACTACAGACACGATCAGTGCCGATTCTATACAGAAACCGAACATTCACGCAGACCAACGTGAACACCGTCAGTGTTCTGAACAGGGCTGTGATGATGATAATATTGACCTTGTTCGTGACGATGAAAATGATTTGTGTAACACAGATCATATTCCACAAAACTCGTGTAATGTGGACCATATGCAATATCGGAGTGACCATAAGCCGTGTAGTACAGACCACATTTCACAGAATACTGATATACCACAAGAGAATAGTGCAAGCTCTTTAAATCAGGAGGATAGACGCGCTGAATGTGGTCTAAATAGCACGGAAAACGATGCCGAGATAGCTAGATGTCTTCACGAATCACTGTCTGTGCAACAGGAAGAGGCTGAGGTTAACAACACAGATGCCAGTCCAGATGTCCAGCTAGAGGTCATTCGCCGTTATTTACTTATGCATATAATTATACAACATACATACGTATCAAGCAGAGGGAAAATATTTCATATAATTAATTCATTATTATAGATCTATACGCTGGAATTTAGTGGGGATTGGAGAGAGGTTTCTGAATATAGAAATTTACCTCTAGCAATTGGAGATAAGGTTTTGTGGGATTCTCACTTAGAAATATCACAATTTAGTCATTAAAATATCATAATTTAGTCATGAAAATATCACAATTTAGTCATTAAAATATCATAATTTAGTCATTAAACCTGTTCTAAGACATTCAGTCTTTTTTTTTTAAATATAATTGTTCCCACAAAGTGAATCTTGCCTGTTCGTTTACAGGAGCTTGGTTTTAATGGTATATCAATATGTCTGTATTACTTACATTAGTTGGTAAGAGTTGGGTCTTGAATTAATTGCATTATGGTCTTGTTATATATCTTTTAGTTATTTGAATATTTCAAGTTCCCATTATTATTTAACATGATGCAATTTATACATAGTACACATTAAAAAATGAAATTTTGCCCACCACCATGATCGCAATAATATAATGTCTCTAAAAATGTTTTGTAGGCCGTATTCGATTTGGATCCTCCGCGTCCCTGCGCCATTAGGGGGTTGACGGAAATGGAACTCTCGGTGCTTACATCTTCCAAACTGCAGAAGATTCCGATCACTATCAAGTGTGAGATCTGTTGGGACCCGTACAGAGTCGGCGATAGCATTCGCCATCTCATCTGTGCACATTACTTCCACGTCAAGTGCATCGACATCTGGCTTAAAGTGAGTATACTGATAGTACACGCCTATCAAGTGAATATATTTAATATTACACCATTACCTACCTCGGTGGTGTAGTGCTTAAACCATCGGGCTGGTAGATACTGGGTTCGCACCCAGAGTGAATTTTAATGACTCAATGGGTGGGGTGTAAGCTCACGACACCGACTTCTCTCTCACTAACAACTAACCACTAACCCACTGTCCAGGAATTAATTAATTATCTAGTCATGTCATTTATTTACCAAAACTAGTGAATACATTAGATATTGTACTACAGCATGCTCAGTATACTACATAGCTATGTCTATTACCCGAAGCGACAACTATTCTATTCTTTAAAATTACACTAAAATGTCACCATCACATTCAATAACTCACTATTATTATACGCTCGTATAGTACTTTTAATAACATAATACTGTGGAATTACCCCACTACTGCCAAGAAATAAAGTACACGTACTTTGATATAACACTACATCCTTGAGAATATATCTAATATTACGTTTGATAGTACACTACTTTCTAATAAGCAGATTCCATATATTACAGTGTTATGCACGCATATTATTTTCCTGTAAACAAATTCGATATATTACATGTATATTATTATACATTTATATATCTGTTCCAATCAATTCAATGTTGTTAACAATATAATACTATAAAACTTGTTTACAATAAATTATTACTTCGTGAGAATTGTTTATTGTATGTTTAACCAGTCAAGACACGCAGCACGACCAAGCAATCTAAATGAGGTCAGATTTTACTGTCCATTACGCCTTGGGGATATATAAACAAAGCGTTGATAGTGGACTCGATACTAACTGATATTTTTTAATTATGATATATGTAGAGGATTCTTCACGAGTATTTTTAATATGGAAAATATCAACTCAGTCTATGTTAATCGCTTAACTAGACGAGGTTGATATTTTACATATTAAAAACATATTTATCCTATAACACTTCTAAAATAACATTTTAATACAATTTTTAGTAAATCACAGCACTAAAGTCGCCACCATCGGTAATATAACGTCATCACGATTAGCCCAAATTAGTTTGACGTCACGCATTTTAACTAAATCTTTGAAAATGTTACGCTCAGGTACACAGGTCTTGTTGGCTTGTAAGCAAATGACCCATCCACAGCAGCACATTACCTAGAGACCTTACAAATCTGCACACCATTATTAACCGGGTTAATACACTAAAATTATCACGTGTTTATGACATGGATATCATGGGTAAGTTGTAGGATAAATAAATAAATATATATATATATATATCCTACTTAAGACAGCTTGTTATTTCATTGCTATTTAATATGTCAATAGTAGTACAAGAAGACTCGGATATAACAATGTGGCATTTTAAAATAGTTCGCTGCCTTATATGTTTGACAGTTAAGTAGACTAAATTACATTTAGGATTTAGGCATCAAGGGATTCACTCTCCAGGGATCAACACATCCGATTTTGCTGGTTGAAATGTCTCTATTGTTCTGCTTTCAGAGAACCGCCACTTGTCCAGTGTGTCGAACCGTCCTTGTTGACCTGTTCTTACCAGACAGAATGTCATCGCGAAGAAATCGGAGACGGCGACTTTGTGTTATATTATGAAATATTTTAAATGATAATAATAATTCATATGACTCGATGGTTTTATCACAGATCGTACACACATGTTGACTTGTGTGTAGAACGCTTAACAGATTTACTTGAGGCTATTTACAACAGACGTTCTATTTAGATATATGGTTTATGCGAACCTGTCAATATCTTGACATGTATGGTAAGTCAACCATGATTTCCACAAAAAAGGGATTTTTTGTTTTCAATACACCACCAGTAAAATACTATTCGAACAGTGCTTTTTGCTGTAATAACTATTTTAGTGTGATATATTCTGCATTCTCAAAAGGTCAATAAAATACATAACACTTTCAGCGTGGTATATTTTGAAATCTGTACACACTTAGCTCAAGTTTTAAGATGCTCTATTAAGTCAGATATTTGGCAAGATACTTGTATTAGGATATGTACGACGAAGGAAAGTAAATGATTTTTGTTTAATTCAAAGAAAACATTCCAGCATGGCCCGTCTGGAGTAAGATATCAATGATATCACACCTTACCAAATCCTAAGATGCAAAACACTTGGTAAAGACTGTCCCAGAATTGGCTGATCACATAGGGGTAGATATGCACCGTAACATACCTAACATAAAATATTACCACATTATGCACTGATATTTAAAAAAAAAAAAATGGAAGTGTCTTCAAAAGATCACATGCTAAGGGGAGCAAAGGACTCTACTTGAACTAGACTCTTGGAAGTGGTGAGGTGCGAGGGCGATAGCTCCCATTAAATGGCGAGGTTTGTCGTAAATATTATTTTTGTCTGGTGTGTTTGCCGCATTATTGCCTTATACGTACAAGGGTACAAGGCTTAAATACATTTTTATTTTATGGGTGGCATGGATACATTTTACACACACACACACACACACACACACACACACACACACACAGAGAGAGAGAGAGAGAGAGAGAGAGAGAAAGAGAGAGGCACTCGCACACACACACACACACACACACACACACACACACACACTAATGTGATCAATTCTGGAACAATGTTAAGTAAATATACTTGTACTGTTACATTATTGTTGATGTTTTTGTTATTTGGTGAGATTATCTAGTTGGGGTGAATTCTGTGATGTGACTGCAAGGTGATAAATATTGTATTATTATGAACTTGAACAGTTTTGTGTTAATACTGTGCAATAAAGGCGGTTATTTAGATTCGTTGCCTTTGTCGTTTCATTTTATGGTTTCTCTTGTACCGTATTTTTGAAACTGTCGTTGCTAGATTTAATGCTAATGCAAGGAGCGGATTCATGGGAAAGTGATCCACAGAAATACAGGTATTTAAAGGGACTGTTCTGTTTTAGCCCTGGGGCGGGACGTATTGGTAAAGCGTTCACTTGATGCGCGGTCAGTCTAGGATCGATCCTCGTCGGTGGACCCATTGGGCTATTTTTCTTTCCAGCCAGTGCTCCACAACTGGTGTAACAAAGGCCGTGGTATGTACTATCCTGTCTTTGGGATGGTGCATATAAAAGATCCCATGATGCTAATCGAAAAGAGTAGCCCATGAAGTGTCGACAGCGGGTTTCCTCTCAATATCTGTGTCGTCTTTAACCATATGTCGGACGCATATATAACCGTAAATAAAATGTGTTGAGTGCGTCGTTAAATAAAACATTTCCTTCCTTCCTTCAGTTTTTAGCCCAAGCGACACTTCCGTTTGTTACATTTTACATCTTATCGGAGGCCGGACTCGAGATAGGCGTGTTCGAAACCCCAGTGGTATATGAGCACGTTAAACCAGTTACCTACCTATCAACAAAATAAATACACATCGTACTTTTTCCTATTTTTTAAACATCATCTCCCTGTAACATGTTATATATATAAAGCATTATACTGATAAATACATTTCGATCGACGTCAATGGTGTAGTGGTTAAGTCATGATACTTGATGCTGGTAGGTACTGGGTTCACATCCTGGTACCGGCTACCACTTAGAGCGAGTTTTAACGACTCACTGTGTAGGTGTAAGACCACTACATCCATTTCTCTCTTACTAACAACTAACCAGAGCGAGTTTTAACGACTCACTGTGTAGGTGTAAGACCACTACACCCATTTCTCTCTTACTAACAACTAACCCACTGTCCTGGAAAGACAGCCCAGACAGCCGAGGTGTGTGCCCAGAGCAGCGTGCTTGAATGTTAATTGGATATAAGCACGAAAACAAGTTAAAATGAATGACCACTAACCCACTGTTCTGTATTTGTATTGAATCAGTCCTTGATTTTGAACCAAAAAAAATGAATCACTGGTCAAGCTTACTAACGTTTGAACAACCGGGCCCGATGTATAATATGTAGTGTGTCTTCCCCGTGATTTATTAAATGAACAGAAAGAAAGAAAAAAGAAATGAAAGAAAGGAAGAAAGGAAGAAATGTTTTATTTAACAACGAACTCCATACAATGTTATTTACGATTATTCTAGTATTGCGTCAGCCATAATTATGGTTAAGGACCACACAGATAATAATAATAATAATAATAATAATATGAGAGAGAGAAAAATAACCGACGCCACTCCAAGGGGTACTCTTTTTCTATTAGAAGCAAGGAATATTTAATATCTACCACCCAACAGGCAGGATAGTAGGCCTTCGTTATACCAGTCGTGGAGCACAGGCTATTTAACAAAAAGTAACCGGATAATGCATGGAGATCGATGCTAGCTCGATCACGCATCAGGCGAGCTCTTTTCCACTGGACTATTTTCTTTTTTCTTTTTCTGTGTTTAACTGCTCTACTAGAGCACATTGATTTAATAATCATCGGTCATTGGATGTCAAACATTTGGTAATTTTTACATTGAATTAGAGAGGAAACCTGCTACATTTTTCCATAGTAGCAAGGGATCTTTTATATACACCATCCCACCGACAGGATAACACATACCAAAGTATTTGATATACCAGTCGTGTTGCACTGGCTATTTAACAAAAAGTAACCCACGATGCTAAACCGAACGCGCATCAGGCGAGCGCTTTACCACTGGATTACGTCTCGCCCCCGGATATAAATTAATGCAATTTCAAACAGATCTTCCATCAAAATTGATGTTTCGATAGGTAAACAACGAGGTGTGTGGGTGGAACCTGTTCTCCCCGAGACCGACGTCCATAGGAATATTAATTTTATAACCCACATACTGAACACGTATGCATTTAGTCGTATATAGATGTCATGGTATATATTTCTTAGCTGTTAATTCTACAATGCCCTAGGCAACAGTTAAAATGCAGTGTACCTTTGATTGTGAAATATTGTAGTTGAAATGACACTAATTGGTTTGAGTGGCAGGTCGTTATTTTAGTTGGGACCTCGCTTGATTGAAACATATTTATTGCTTTTTAAAGAACAAATGGATTAGGCACAAGTCAAACAACTTGCTAGGCCTTCTCCGTAATACATATATTTTACGACAGTAATATATTTTTGCAATTTAAATATGAACAGAAATAAATATTATTGAAAAAGAGAGAGAGAAGAAAAAATAAAGGAAACCGAAAAAAGACTCCGCTGTTGAATTGATGGTAAACGTCAGTTTACCAATTAACCAAATCGTATACCAAGCATATACAAATAAATATATCAATTGTATCGTTATAAAGTGACCGACTTCGCTGGTGTCGTGGTTAAGGCTGATAGGTACAGGGTTCGCAGCCCGGTACCCGCTCCAATCCAGAGCGAGTTTTAACGACTCAATGGGTAGGTGTAAGACCCTCAATAACCACTAACCAACTGTCCAAATGTCCGTCTAGCTCTCTTACAGTCAGAGTACTCGGGCTACCCAGATAGCTGATGTGTGTGCCCAGGACAACGTGATTGAACTTTAATTGGAAATAAATACGAAAATAAGTTGAAATGCAATGAATGTTATAAAGTTGAAAGTGTGAGACTGACAACATAATTATGTTTAGATGGTCGGTCCTTCGCGTGTAGCGCAAATATGAAAATGTAAGCATGTATTTGATCGAAAAACAGGGTGAAAAGGTTATGAAAATATATTGTAGGCAGGTATGTGAAGGGATAAAACGTTAGATATATCAGTGATATACATATACAATACATACACATACACATACACATACACATACACATACACATATACATATACATGAAATAAACACTCAAACATCGATCTCTCAAACTGAGCGACGGTCCCGGCGAATTCTGTATCAAATTGAGCAGGGGTCACGTCACAACGAGGTTGTGAAGCTAGTGAGAGTGAAAGGGTGGGTGGTAGTAATACGGAGGGGGGGGGGGGGGGGGGGCATGTTGGTGCAATACCTTAAATTCGGGTAAAAAAGAGAGATATTCGGGAAAAATTAGCTCGCCTAAAACCTTCATCCTGTTTTTCGATCATTGTAAAAATACGTAGTGATTCGTTAACAAACTTATAGGTAGTATTAAACCAAATAGCATCCGGCTTTTGATAGATCAATTCATCCCTTGCGATCATATCTGGTAGTACTAAACCAAATAAAATATGGCTGGGTCAAAGTTCGAGGTGCCCCTAACGTTTGGTACCGCAGTTAATACCACAAGTCCTGTCATTGGTGGTAAATGTGAGTGTGTTTGTTGTGATACAATGTTGGTTCATCTGGCCGGTAAATTCCTGTAAGTTAATTTGAACTAGTGTCAGTGTACCAACTACCATTGTGCGGAGTCCTACTAAAAATAGCATGACAATTTTTTTGCGAAATTAGGGTAGTCTGAAATGAGCAGCTTAACACCAATTTTTTCTGATTTATTTTAAGGGTGAAGGGTGGAAATATTTTTATCATCCATTAAAGGCTTTTGTGGGAGATATCGCTGGCACTAAAATTTGCGATATCTCCTGCGATATTCTCCGTGGTGTATATGTCGATTGATACGCTGCCTAAGAGTTTTAGCCACATATGTTACTACCGGTACAAACAAACAAATTAATAAACAAACAAATAATCAAACACTTACCTCTATTGAAATATCCACCCAATACGTATAGAAAACATGGCAACAGAACAGCACAGTAGTTAGCTGTCGTCATTAGGTAGTATTACATCCACGCACAGATATTTTACATTTATACACATTTAACATAAATATGATTATTAAATGACAAACAGCAATTCTGTTCGCACATTTCTGAAGTTAAAACAACAGTCAGAAGAATGTACGTAGTATCGCTTTGACATCAAATAAGCATATTAAATAACGCCAAAGCATTGTTGACGTCACGTCAAACATTAAACATTTTATTGAAACGTTTTCGGCCGTTTTCGTAATTTAACAACGGAAAATGGCGAAATTCACACCCCAAAACACCATCTCTTTCGATCGGAGCCTTATTAGCGTACAGTAATAATCAATTGTCTTTTAAAGGTAGAATTGATTTTGTAGAATTGATAAAGTACATAAAAAGTATTTATGCATTAAAATAACAGTCGGGGGCGGAAAATAGTCCAGTGGTAAAGCGTTCGCTTAATACGCGGCCGGTCTGGAATCGATCCTCGTCGTTCTAGCCAGTGCACCTGTAGTGCCCTGAATTGTAATAAATTACCTGAATTGTAATAAATTACCTGAATTGTAATACCTGCCTTGAATTGTAATAAATTACCTGAATTGTAATACCTGCCCTGAATTGTAATAAATTACCTGAATTGTAATACCTGCCCTGAATTGTAATAAATTACCTGAATTGTAATACCTGCCCTGAATTGTAATAAATTACCTGAATTGTAATACCTGCCTTGAATTGTAATAAAAATTGCCTTGAATTGTAATACTGACTTGAATTGTAATAAATTACCTGAATTGTAATACCTGCCTTGAATTGTAATAAAAATTGCCTTGAATTGTAATACTGACTTGAATTGTAATAAAAACTGCCCTGAATTGTAATAAACTAGCTGACTTGAATTGTAAGATCCCTTGCTACTAATGGAAAAAATGTAGCGTGTTTCCTCTTCAAGACTATATGTCAAGATTACCAAATGTTTGACATACATTAATAGATGATTAATAAATCAATGTGCTCTAGTGGTGTCGTTAAACAAACCAAACTTTAACTTTAAAACAACATCGATTTTCTATAATTTGCTATACCAAAAAAGTAGACTTAGAAATTGTTTAAGGAGAATCCTTATTTAGGTGCTTGTTCAATTAGTTGAGCCTAGAATAATGAAATAAAAATATTTAAGCTTGTGAACCTTAATGGGTTTTTTTCAAAGGAGGGGTCACGGGACCCCTGTGGCAACCTGTTGGAACCGCGCTTGCTGTAATAAAAGATTTCGAAAACTCAAACTTCGAAAACTCGAAAAACTCGATCTCTCAAACTAAATTTCGGGTCCCACCATAGATATAAAACATGTATTAGATATTGCACGTCCAAAACTCGAAGTGTGTGGATTGATCAAGCTATCATTGCCTGTAGTATTTTAAAGAAGAATGAACTGCCAGCCAAACGAAGCGCGGGTGTGAAGATCGGTCGTGGCTGTCGATGAATCGGGTGTTAATTACAAAATAAATGATCTCCGATTATGCTAAGGGAAACGAAGGCTATGTGAATATGAATATTGTTTGTCAATTGAATATAGTTTACAATTATTTGATGCAATTGTGAAATCTGAGGATTTGAAAATATCAATATATTAGAAAGTGTACATATCCAGTTTTTACGATATTTAGCAAATACCAAAAAAGCATACCTGTATATATGTTATATGGAGAGTTTGGAAGAAAACCACTACTGCTTATAATATCCATGCATATTGTGCGTTTTTTTGGACTCGTCTTCTGACTGATAAATATTCCAAGCTATCAGTACAGATTATTGTTTCATGTCTATATACATGGGCGTACATAGGATTTTGAAAAGGGGGGTTCCAAAATAGATTGCAGAGATATTGGGCATATATTTCTATGTTGAGTTTTGAAAAGGGGGGTTCCAAAATAGATTGCAGAGATATTGGGCATATATTTCTATGTTGAGTAAATATAATAATGTCAGATATATTAAAGTCGAACCCATCGAACCCCCCCCCCCCTTATGTACGCCCATGATATACAATGTGGAACAACCCATAAATGGATTATCAGTATTAGAGATATATTTTATAAGCTCGGCCTAAATAATATCTGGGACAAGCAAATGTTTAGTTCAGTAGCACGGTTAAAGACATTAGTCAAACAAAGACTCTCAGACCAGTTTTTACAGAATTGGCAAAGAGACATTTCAAAATCCAATAAAGGTTTGACTTACAGACTATTTAAAGAGAACTTAGTGTTTAAAACATATCTCAATATACTTGATAAAACTATGTGTAATACATGTTTTAGATTTCGTATAGCAAACCACTATTTACACATTGAAACAGGAAAATGGACCAATATTTTACATGAAAACAGGAAATGTATTGTTGATGATGTTGATGATGAATTTCACTACTTGGTTATATTTTTGCTCAAAATTATCAGTTACTCAAAAACATTTTAACATGTATATTAACTCATACGTAAAAGCAATTTATTTATATGTACAAAATTTACAGAAGATAGATGTAAATATATTCATAAATATTATTTTACAAGACCAAATGCAAACAAATTTAAGCAGCTTTTTAATTGTAAAAATATACCTAGGCACTCTTAGAACATTGTGTAGGGTTATATCTATTATCAACAAACATTTCTGTTCCTCCTAAGAGTCAGACTTTCATTATTTACAGTTTATGAATTGTTTTTTTCAAACCCCATGATCTTGATGCTATTATATTATATATGTGTACATGTATTTGTATTCCTCAAATGCTAACGAACGATGGCCCTGGGTGTAATAAAGTTCTGTTCTGTTCTGTGCTTAATACATAATTACAGGCATGTTTGGTTACCGCAAAAGAGCAGTAGTAATAAGTTTATGTATGTATGTATGTATGTATGTATACATATATAAATGTGTGTGTGTGTGTGTGTGTGTGTGTGTGTGTGTGCGTGCGTGCGTGTGTACTTTCTGCCAACTTTCATTATATCACTTACATCAGGTTACTTATATGTGTACGTACATGCCTTCTGTTTTCATTTTTAATTATTATTTGTTCCTGTCAATAAATACAGTATGTGTACAACATCATCCGAGGCTAATCTGTGGCTAATATAATATGCCCTGCATTAGATTTGCACTCCTCGCTCAATATAATTGTTATGCTTATAGTACAATAAGCATTCTCCGCTCTAGGCTGGGATTAAGATTAGGACTACATGGAAGGAGTATGTATTATACTGTGTATAGCAATAGTACTTATGGAAATAAGGTGGAAGTATATTTTGTAATGACTTGGAAGTAGATATAAATTTGAGAACGTGTTAACCGGAGTCTTTGTTTTGGGTTTTTTCAAATTATTTTCGTGCTTATAGCCAATTAAGGTTCAAGCACGCTATCCTGGGCACATACCTCAGCTATCTGGGCTGTCTGTCCAGGACAGTGGGTTAGTTGTTAGTTGGTTAGTGGTTAGTGAGAAAGAAGAGGGTGTGGTGGCCTTACACCTACCCACTGAGCTCTTAAGAACTCGCTCTGGGTTAAGCCGGTACCGAGCTGCGAACCCTGTATCTACCCGCATGTAGTCCGATGGCTTAACCATTGCGCCACCGAGGCCGGTGGATCCTTTGTTAGTGAAAACACTAAACATTAGCCGTTTTAAGTGGATATATACATATATAATCTGTTTTTAACATGTATATCAAATCAGACGTAAAAGCAAACATTTAGTATGTGAGTATGAACAATCTAATGACTGCTGGGCAAGTGGCTTGGTCTTTTTATTTGAATGACAAGATACACAAATTCAGTAAAACGTCTGTCCGCTAATTATTGTACTCACCATTATTTCTACTCCATCAAAGAAAACACAACAAAAACCAAAAACAACAAAACAACAACAAATTCCACTCATTCATTTATTGATTAATTTATTCATTAATTTTTCTGCATTTTCATCTTTGTTCCTTCTCTTCGTCCCCCTCCCCCTTTCTTTCGTTTCTCCTCAGATCAAAACTTATTCAGGCACGAGTAACAAAATAATTTGTTACATTTAAATCACTAGAAGTAAATGTGTATATTTGTGAAAATATGTTTATGTATGAGTGTATGGATATGGATATGGATATGTACATGAATATGTTACAAATACCGTGTAAGTCAATGATCCTTGACATTGTCACATTGATCTGGGGCAATAATAATAATAATAATAATAATAATAATAATAAATGAATAAATAAAAAAACATCTAGTGACAAATGTAGTATTTAAGATACCTCAAAACCAGACCTTCTGTGAATCGGAATTCCCTAACAACAGGACGTATTTTCACGGTTCCTTTTTAAATATCAGTACAGAACATAACCGCTCTAAACCCGATATTCCTTAAAACAATATTTGGTTTACATAGTTCCATATGCGTTCGGTTTAAAGAGGTTTCACTGTAATACGAAAATTATTAGGACATTACTTGGTACAGTAGATTATTTATATGAGTATTGCGAAATCATCAGAACTATGATGCCTTGGAGCAGATCCTGTTTAAAATATGTAAGATCTATATTTAACCCTCTCAAGACGTATTTACATTCATACCGGATTTATCTTCTGAAGAAGTTTAAATATATAGGCTTATATTGCGAGGTTTAAATACATATTAACAAGTTCATGAGTATCATGCAAAGTTTAAATGTATTTTGAGACGTTTAAGTGTTTCTCGATAAAACTGAATATATCTTAATTAAACGTGCCTGGCGCTCAGTATCGAATCGTCAATCAATAGTCCATTTATTGCTGTTAAAAAAAATTGTTTTGTTTAACGACACCACTAGTGCACATTGATTTATAAATCATCGGCTATTGGATGTCAAATATTTGGTAAATTTTACATATAGTCTCAGAAAGGAAACCCGCTACATTTTTTCATTAGTAGCACAGGATCTTTTATATGCACCATCCCACAGACAGCATAGCACATACAACGGCCTTTGATATACTAGTCGTGGGGCACTGGCTGGAGCGAGAAATTGCCCAATGGGCCCACCGACGGGGTGTTATAACAAATACCATTTATTGCGTAACAGTTCGTCACCCAGTGAAAAGATATAATCCTAGTATAAATCGTTCCCTAGATCGGACAAAGGTGTAATCCATATTTTATTATGTACTTGTCAAGGATATGCGAGCTTTTCCTGGTTAGATGAAACTGACAATCTTGGTTTATTTAATGGGTCTGAAAATTTACTACGTAGTCATTAAACACTTTTTTAAAAATGTATGTATACTTTCTGATTCTGAATAATGTTAAAATATAATAATAATAATAATAATAATAATAATAATAATAATAAATAACTTCAAAAATAACAAGATATTTAGTATAACATATATATATATATATAAATTTATTATTTTATTATTATTATATTATTTATATATATATATATATATATATATATATATATATATATATATATATATATATATATATATATATACACATATATACATACATACATATAAATATATATAAATAATATAATAATAATAAAATAATAAATAACTTTAATAATAACAATATATATAGTATATATATATATACATATATATATATATATACATATATATATATATATAGTCGAACTTGGTCTAACGGTCACCTGTATATAACGGTCACCTGCCTATAACGGCCACTATAAATCCCCCCCCCAATGCATTTCCTTCTTTATTTGACCTGTACATAACGGTCACCTGTCCAAACGGCCAGCGGCCACTATTTTCCACCAAAATCACAGGTTGAACCTGCTATAACGGTCACAAGATGATCGTCGTGAAGACGTTTTTTGGTGTTTTTTTTTTTTTAACCCTGGTTATGTCTTTACTTTTTGAATCATCTTAAAAATTATAAATTAAATGTGTTTATTTGGCCATGTCTGTAGCTTTGGGTTTATTTTTCGTCAATGTAAAGTTCCATTGTAATTCTCTGATCGTAATTGAAAAACAAACGGACCCTCAGTAACTTCTGTGACACTGAACAGTAGATGACTTCCCATTGGCTGTACATAATGTAATCTGTATGTATGATCACTCTATTCATTCTCAAGAAACAAAACAAATGAAGTGTTAAGTTAGGTGTCTGATTGTTTCTAGCTAGAGATGATTGGTAAATAAACATGAATTGCTGAAGGCGGCGGTCAGTAAAGATGCCCCATGTTAGGATTATTTAATGACCCATGATCTTATTCAGCTGTAATCAACGGTCATACTCCACTGAAGGATTACACTGGTCTACAAAAATATTTTAGTTTTTTCTTGCATGGACTTTGTAAACTGGTTTAGGCTAATTTTGGGCTGCCGAATCCAAATCTGAGCTCAGATTTGCTCTATCACATCAAGTTTTTGTGCTATCTGTATGACCTATATTCATGGAGTTTTACGAAAGTTGACCATCCAGTCCGGCAGTTTTTGGGGGATAAAACAGCAAAAGCTTGATTATTCTACCCAAAACTACTTCATTTATGGCCTTATTATATTTTGTTCACCAATGTTCTAAGTCTTTGTTCATTTGGTGAAGTTGTTTTTATTATTTATTTATTTATTTATTTATTTATTTGTTATAGTGTTCTAATGTTGTTTTCTTTTGTTTTTATTATATGATTTACAGATGTGAAGATTACCTAATTAGCTGTTAAGACTACCTTTCTGTGACTACGATTCTCACTGGGCGGCACAGCTGACTCAGTGTAGTTGTTTATATCAGTACCTGGTACCTTTCACTGGAAGCTAGCTATGTCTACACCTTCACAGAGAAGAAAGTGCTGTAACGACCCAGATATTTTCTGCTATATCTGTGGATGCTTCACTTTAGCACCTCAAAGGCGTAACATCACTACATTCGTCAAGCGAGTGTACCGTGCCTACTTTAAAGTACTGCTTGGAGACCAGGACAAAAAACTGGGCCCCTCATAAAGTATGCACGACTTGTGTCGAAACTCTGAGAGCATGGTCTCAAGCAAAGAATGCTAAGCTCAAATTTGGTGTGCCGATGGTTTGGAGAGAACCAAAAAACCATCTAGATGACTGCTACTTCTGCCTTGTAAATGTCAAAGGATTCAATAAGAAAAACAAGCAATACATGAAATACCCTAGCATACCATCTGCTATAAGGCCAGTTCCTCATTGTGACGAAATACCTGTACCTGTTTTTACCGAGCTCGCAGAGATTGACGAGGAAGCACCTACTTCATTCACATCTTTATCCGATGATGATGATGGAAAAGCAGATGCAGAGTACAAGCCATCAAATTCGTCTCTTGATCAACCTTCTCTGTTCAGTCAGCCTGAATTGAATGATCTGATCCAAGATTTGAATTTGCCAAAACAATCTTTTTAGTTATTGGCTTCCAGACTGAAAGAGAAAAACCTTCTCGAACCTTGCACAAGTGTTTCATTTTATCGCAACAGAGAGGCAGAACTGAGGAAGTACTTCCATTCTGATGGTCAGCTTGTATACTGCAATGATGTTGAAGGGCTTCTTCTCGTTATGGGATTGCCTGCGTATCATTCACGTGAGTGGAGACTCTTTATTGACAGTTCAAAAAGAAGTTTGAAATGTGTTTTACTTCACAACAGGAACATCTATGGATCCATCCCTATAGGATACTCAGTGACCCTGAAGGAAGAGTATGCAAACATCAAAGTTGTACTTGATCGATTGACGTACCACGATCATGAATGGTTGATCTGTGTGGATTTGAAAATTATTAACTTCCTTTTGGGGCAACAAGGAGGATACACCAAATATCCTTGTTTCCTATGCTACTGGGACAGTAGGGCTAATGATGAGCACTGGGTGAGAAAGGAATGACCAGCAAGGAATAGTCTGATACCTGGTGACAAGAACATCATTAATGAACCACTGGTTGATCGGAAAAAATATCATCCTTCCACCACTGCATATTAAGCTCGGTCTAATGAAGCAGTTTGTGAAAGCTCTTGATCACACTGGAGACTGCTTTAGCTACATATGTTCTACCTTTCCGAGTCTTAGCACCGAAAAGAAAAAAGATGGCATATTTGACGGACCTCACATCAGAACATTACTCAAGGACACACACTTCATTACGACAATGACTGCAGTCGAAGCTCGAGCGTGGAATGCATTCACTAATGTGGTGCAGAAATTTCTTGGGAACAAGAAAGATGACAACTACCAAGAGATTGTGGAGGAACTGCTGCATAGTCACTTGAGCGAGTTTCTAGATAACCTTGGAGATGTAAGCGACGAACAGGGCGAACGGTTCGATCAAGACCTTAAAGTGATGGAAGAACGATATCAAGGTCGTTGGGACTCACATATGATGGCAGATTACTACTGGAGTTTGATGAGGGATGTCCCAGATGCTGTTCATAAAAGAACGTCCACAAAGAGGAAGTTTACTATGTTGTAATACGATTACATCTGTGCCTTTCAATTACCGGATATGGATATTTGCTGCATTTTGAATGTTGTGAAAAGTCTCAAAACTCATGTGTATGAATATGTGAGAAAATGATGTGCAATAAATGATTAAATATTGTACTTGAATTAGGTACCTTTTACTGTGAACATTTCTGCATCTATCAATCCTTTAATGCAACATAATTTTAAAATCTGATGTGATAGGCAAAAACTAATGACAGATTTGGATTCAGCACACAAAATTTAGCTAGAATCCGTTGGAATACCGTATGCAAGAAAAATTGTGTTGACCAGTGTTATCGGTGATATGAAACAAACACATGAGTTAAACATGCCACATGGGTAATAACCTTCAAGACGTGTGACGAGTCTGTTGTTGATTGGGCTAGACCTGCATCGGTTCTTTTGAAAGAAATGGATAGCAATGAATCGGGCCAAAGTGATGATAGTGACGAAAATGATGATGGGAGTGATGAAGGCGAGATTGAAAGTAGGAAACAAAAGGTGTGTTCAATAACAGAAGCGGAGAAGTATGTGAGTTACTTGAAAGAGTTTGCTCTATTTCATGGCAGGTGTGACATTCTAAGCGCTACCATGGATATAGAAGAACATGTGTCTTCGATGCGAGTGGAATGCTATGGGAAGCAATCCAAAATTGGTGACTTCTTTAAAAAGTGAATAAACAAAATAGGTGTGTTATTTGTGTACTATCATTGTATTGTGTTGTATTGACATGGACAGTCTCATGTAATAAAAAAAACCGTATTTATAACACGTGTATCTTCTTTTTTTATGACAGTTGTGATATGTTTTAATATATGTGTTCTAATTTTGAACCTGTATATAAGGGTCACCTCTCTATAACGGCCACTTTTGTCAAGTCCTTTGGGTGACCGTTATATACAGGTTTGACTGTATATATATATATATATATATACATATATATACATACATATATACATACATACATACATACATACATACATTATATATATATATATATATATATATATATATATACACACATGTATATTAATGTATATATATTATCATCTTCATAAATCAAGGCTAATATTCGTTCCTCGTATTCAGCCTTGATACATGTCATCAAGAAATCGTGCCACAAAATGCTTAAATTTCATTGGATGGGATGAGATCTGATTGCAACGAATCGCAACGCTCCTTATAGATTACCTTGTTATTGTAAACAAAGATGGCAGCGTCAGCGTCCGTGGAAACGTGTCGTGTTTGTCACGATATGTTAAAAAAGGGTTTCGGCGGTTAATTTTTTGATATTGCTTTCAAGATTGTCACATGTTACCGATGCTGTGATTGGTCAGCGATGTCATCGTGTAAGGGACATAATCGATGTTACAAATTTTCTTCCAATAGAGGGCGCTAGTAGTGGATATCAGTAATCTTGACTACATGTATCAAGGCTGAATACGAGGAACGAATATTAGCCTTGATTTATGAAGATGATATATTATATGAATAAGAACTATATTTTTTTGGTGTATAGATATCCTAAGGCAATCAATATGAATGGATCTACTACTCTAAAACGGATTTAAATCCTGCTCAGATCTGAAATCCGCGACTGGACTCGGTGGCGTCGTGGTTAAGCCATCTAACATAAAATTGGTAGGTACTGGGTTCGCAGTCCGGTACCGGCTCCCACTCAGAGCGAGTTTTAACGACTCATTGGGTAGGTGTAAGACCACTACACCCTCTTCTTTTTCACTAACAACTAACCCACTGTCCTGGACAGACAGCCCAGATAGCTGAGGGGGTGTCAGGGTTCGAACTTAACGGTCGCCCGATCGCCCCTGGCGACTGAAAACGACGATGGGCGACTGAAAACCCACAGTAAGGTTACCCGCCTTGGCGACCGATTTAAAAAAAAAAAAAAATTAAATCAATAATTAATAAATAAATAAAAGTACAGCTATGTAACCTACTTTGCAACATGAAAAAGTGTAGGTCTACTTTTACATATAAATATATGCCCAATATAAGAATAGGTGTAAGTAAGTTAAGTGGCATGTAAAATTGGGCACGAATTCATGTCGACAAGATTCAGCCCTGGTTATGTGTACACGTCACAGATCGTATCCACGAACATTATATTTTAGGGGTTTTTTAAATTATTATTATTTCATTGAGATGGGGTGGGGGGAGGAAGGGGTTGTGTCGGTTATACCAGTGCTCAACGTTTGGTGAACGCAAGCATCTTTGTTTGTTGGAAATACCACAAATGTATTGACAGTGACAGTGGGGAGTCACAGTGGCATGTCTGTTATTTATTTAAAGAGTGGATTGGTTGAGTGCAGGAAAATACTCAAAATAAATGTTTTCTCTTATAATTTGTTGCAATATTGTAGTTTTTTTAGAAAATATTATTCGGGCAAGTGAAAATAGTACCGGGCAAGTGAAAGTACTGTCACCACTTGCCCGGATGGCAACTCAAAAAAAAAGTTAAGCGCAGACACTGGTGCGTGTGTGTGTGTGTATGTGTGTAGATATAAGTACGAAATTAAGTTGAAATGAATGAATGAAGAAATCGGCGAAATATCTAGAACGAGGTTTCGGGAAGAAAAAAAAAAGGCCCAACTTCTATTTATCCTAGGCTTACCTCTTCTTTTCAAACTGAACCGACATTTAGTATAATTATTAAAGCGGCTTTATCCAGAATATTTTTATTATTTAAGCATATAGAACAGAAAATCCAATTACGTTTGGTGCATATATGACGCCGCACTCCGCATTGGTTTCACTACGCTGGCTTATCCAGGTCAAAAACAAAGCCAGTATTTTGAAAGTGGGACACTTTTGACGGGCTCGTACCGATCTCGATTTTCATTGGCTTATCACAAGTATAGAATTCCCCAACAAGAGATCACGTGAGATTTCGCAATTTTTGAACAAATTTAACTGTCTTGATTGAGGGGTCGTCTCATATCTCCAAAACATATTTATATCCATAGAGGTATGGTACAACGCCTTTCCAGGGGTCGGTGGGTGGGGGATTTGCCTTGAAATTTTGACAGTGGCCAGCTATTGGCATACGTGTTACATGTAAGGGGGTGTTACTAATTACGTAACGCTCTAGGGTAGAGGAAGAGGGTACTGTGTTCGATTTACGTAATATTTTTCAAGACTATATGTTATTTTTATTCATTACTTAGACCAAAAAAGGTGTTTTTTGGAAATGCGCGGTCAGTCTAGGATCGATCCCCATCGGCGGGTATATAAAATACCATGGTATGTGATATCCTGTCTGTGGGATGGTACATATAAACGATCACTTGCAAAAAAACCCAAAATGTAGCGGGTTTCCAAGGCGCGTGTGCAGGGATTTCAGCAGCGGGGTTGGGGTTATAGACTGTGTTGAGCGAAGTTTATATGGGGCCATGCTCCCCCCAAAAATACATTTCAATTTTTTTTTAAGCTTGGGCAAGTAAGGGTTTCGACCTCCAATACCCTCCCCCTGCACATGCACCCGATTCCTCTCTAAGATTATATGTCAAAACAGCAGATGGAAGGAAGGATAGGATATGTTTCATTAACCGACGAACTCAACACATTTTATTTATGGTTGTATGGGGTCGGATGATTATTAAATCAATATGCTTTATCTTTGATGTCGTTAAACACCCACACCCCCCCCCCCACCCCCACCCTAACTTTACCCTTTCCAAACGAAATACTATTTATTTGAATGTCGATTTTAACACGTAAAATTAAGAAGTGAAAACGTTCATTGTCTAGTTTAGTATATTTTATTTAAAAAATATATACATGATTAATGTGTTACTAGTATACAAACTAAACTTTGAAAGTTCTACTAACACTTTATAAAATATCAATTCTGAAATAGGAAGGTACGACTGTCGATAATACGTTGTCAAGATCAAACCGGTTTTAACTAAAGACTAGTGCCGTATCCTCAACCGAACGTTCTTCGTACAGCGCAAGATTTCTCTTTAATTTTTTGAGATGAACCCTACAATTTGAAATCGACAAACGCACGTGTTAACTGAAACTGACAACAGTCTGTCGTTTGTGCTTTGCCGAGCTATGGCGGCACAGGCGACGAATCAAGCGTATACGTTTGACAATATCCGTTCATAACGAAGACACACGACTTTTTTAAAAGTGCATTTGAGCTTGTATTTCACATTTGTACATGATGTTACAATATGGTAACCAGAGAATGTAACTTTAATCCAGGCTTTGAACCACAACAACAACACATCCTTGTTAAGACATCACAGCAGAAGTTGCTGGTGCGTAGCATGGTCCGGTCCTGGAGGTTCGAATACGAATCTGGCGAGCCCTTTTTATTTACATTTTTCCTAAACACCTATATGAATTGCCGTATTTTAATTTTTTAAATTATTATTATGTTTTAAATAAATAAATAATGTTTTAACCTCAGCGAGGGTGTGGATTGTGTGGAATAAAGATATACACAAACCAGCGCTAGAAGACACGCGAGCTAATCCCAAGCCTAGTTCCCTAGAAAATGTGAACGTCGTCTGCCTTTTCATAACAGTATAATATACCACGAAACTCACCAGGTAGACCTGCTAAATATAGTAGTATCAGTATAGGTTTCGTCATCGGACTATATTTAGAACAAACACGACAATGTAGGTGATAGGACTATTTGTCCGCATTTCGTTTATCCCTCGCGCTGTCGTCACTATTGTTCTACATTTCTCAACTAATCAATAGTTATTTTCCTAAATGCTATTAATAGAATGACTCTGACGTAAAGAATTCATTCCCCTCGATATGAGAAGATATTTGTTTTCTTTGTGTATTCCTAGAGCTGGCAACGAAGAGTTAGCACGTGACGGGATTTACAACACAGAAGCACCGTAATACCTGGCCAAAGTACAAAACATGGATACAGGTAAGAGCGACTTTGTGTTAGTTTATTATTTTGTTTTCGTTTCTCTGTTGTTAGTTTTAAATATAACCTATATAATCAGTGATATAATATTTTATTTTATGTTTGGGTGCTAAGTTAGGTATGTCGATAATTTTATGTATGTATGTTTGTCCGCGTACGTGTGTACGTATGTGCGTGCGTGTGTGTGTGTGTGTGTGTGTGTGTGTGTGGCCTGATTAAGTCGTGCGAAACAATGGTAACTAGGAAAAAGGTCAAAGATAGATAGACAGACAGATAGGCACACATATAGACTGTGAGATAGGCACGGAGAAACACGTAGAGGTGTAGACAGACAGAGAAAGAAATAGAGCAGAGAAGGTAAATGCTCTTAGTTGGCCCAACAACAGAGTATTTCGATATAGCACGTACACATATTTCATTATATAGTTTGAGTAATATAAAAAGAGAAAAAACACGTGCGTACACACACTCACTTAAAACAAAACATATACGGTATATCCACACGCATGTACGAACGCACATGCACACACATTGAGAGAGAGAGAGAGAGAGAGAGAGAGAGAGAGAGAGAGAGAGAGACAGTCAGACAGACAGAGACAGACAGACAGAGACAGGGAGAGAGGATAGACAGACAGACAGACGGACAACGGACAGACATACACACACACACACACACAGAGAGAGAGAGAGAGAGAGAGAGAGAGAGAGAGAGAGAGAGAGAGAGAGAGAGAGAGAGACAGACAGACAGACAGACAGACAGAGACAGGGAGAGCGAGGAGAGACAGACAGACAGACAAACAACGGACAGACACAGACACACACACAGAGAGAGAGAGAGAGGAGAGAGAGAGAGAGAGAGAGAGAGAGGGAGGGAGAGAGAGAGAGAGGGGAGGGGAGGGATAGAGAGAGAGAGAGAGACAGACAGACAGACAGACAGACAGGGAGAGAGGATAGACAGACAGACGGACAACGGACAGACATACACACACACACACAGAGAGCGAGAGAGAGAGAGAGAGAGAGAGAGAGAGAGAGAGAGAGAGAGAGAGAGACAGAGAGACAGACAGACAGACAGGCAGAGACAGGGAGAGCGAGGAGAGACAGACAGACAGACAAACAACGGACAGACACACACACAGACACACAGAGAGAGAGGGAGGGAGAGAGAGAGAGAGGGAGGGAGGGAGGGAGAGAGAGAGAGAGAGTGGGAGGGAGGGAGGGAGAGAGAGGGAGAGGGAGAGAGAGAGAGAGAGAGAGAGAGAGAGAGAGAGAGAGAGAGAGAGAGAGAGAGAGAGAGAAAGTGAATGAGAGAGAAAGCGAACGAAAGTGAAAGAGACAAACAGTCAGACAGACGTAGAAATAGACAGACAGACCACATCACCAAAGGCAAAAGCAAAACCAAAGCAAAAACACGGCTGGCTAAACTTTATTTTGTGTTAGTGAGTGAGCCATATGCGCAGTCTCATTAGCTGATTTAATTACGCTAACAGTTTCCGTTATGTCATTTCAGTGTTGGACTCGTGTCCCACGAACAAAGCCAGGGTGTGTTTGACAGCAGAGATTGTATCTTAATCATATTCAGGCGACCTCGTGGTCTTTGAATGTGGAAGTCGTCACAGTAACGACAAGTGCGTGAATTCGCGTCTCTGTTTCTGGCTGTGCATCGGTTTAAATGTGTATTTATATATGTGTATCTCTCTGTTTATATGTGTATCTGTACGTGTATTTCTTTGTCTACGTGTATCTCCCTTTATGTATATGTGTATCTCTTTGTGTGAATATGTGTATCTCTTTGTGTGTATATGTGTATCTCTGTCTATGTTAGTATTTCTTTGTCTATGTGTATAGCTATCACTTTGAGGGGCGTGTGATGCGGGGTTTGTGAATTTTCTTCTTCTGTGTTTTTTTTTCAATACATTTTCCGGGATAACATCACTCAACTACCACCACCCCCTCACCTAAAAACGTAGCTCGCCACAGTACAGACCCCCCACCCACCCCTCCTGGACAGTTTCCTCACACGTGTCTATTTTGTCTATCTATCTAAATATCTATCTATATCTATATATCTATCTATCTATCTATCTATATATATATATATATATATATATATATATATATATATATTTCTTTGTTATGAGTTTTTTTGTCCATGCTTGTCTGCGCAGGGCTATCGAAGGCGAGGTGAAATAGTTACCGCTGTGTTATACTGATATGAAGCACAATGTATTATGTCCCAGAATGGTCGAGATAGCGTCTACAACCAATACTAAACATTGTTTACAGTTATGTCCAAGTAGGACTCCTACCCACGCAGTCCGCAATTCTGTCCGTGTGCGTGTCTGTGTGTGTGTCTTAGTCGATGTGTTTGACGTCTGTGTCAATGTGGTTTTTATATCACTGTGCACGTTTTGGACTGACTTTGTACATTTTAATATAAATTAATGAATGAAGAAGTTTGTTTTGTTTAATGACACCACTAGAGCACATTGATTTATTAATCATCAGCTATTGGATGTGCGACATTTGGTAATTTCTACATACAGGAACCCTGTTAATTTTTTTTCATTTGTGGCAAAGGAAAATGAATGAATGAATGAATAATTAATGAATAAATGATCTTTAGATCCTCCATTCCTTGTGCATGAATGCGTGTGCGCGCGTTTGTGTGTGCGTGTGTGTGTTTGTGTGTATATGTGTGTGGTTTGTGTGTGTGTGTGTGTGTGTGTGTGTTTGTGTGTACATGTGTGTGTGTGTGTGTGTGTGTGCGTGTGTAAGAGAGAGATAGATATAATAGACAGAGATAGAGAGAGAGAGAGAGAGAGAGAGAGAGAGAGAGAGAGAGAGAGAGAGAGAGAGAGAGAGATTATACTACACACCGACATTAGTGCAGTAAACTATTCAATGAGTGTTGTGAAGCGATACCTTTGAAAACAGACTTGTTTGCCCGAGGCCTGGAAAAGGTTAACATGAAAGGTCGATCCCCAGGCTGAAAAGATAGTAAGCCAATGATATAATATAAATATAATAAACGACTTACCTGTTGTTATTAAGTTTATGTTCCGAGTGAAATAATTTGTACTTGTCACGAACTTTTAGCTTTTATGTCAACATCTATATCCACGGTTACGGAAGTATGTCCAATGACTTATTATTCATTGTTAACTAAGTCTTAAATATATGGTGGCATAGAACTGCAAATTGACATAGAACTACATCATTTAGAAATGTTTTTACGACAAAATTGTATATTTCTAGTCGTTTTGTTAATACAGCGATATAATTAAGACGACATAACACTAACCCTAAAGCTAACCTTGACCCTAAACTACGCCGTTATGTCGATGACAATTCTATGCCACATAAATAAACAATGTAAATAGAGAATAATACATTTGTGTCTGTTAGATACCATATATCTCACGAGTTGTTTCGCTTGTTAGATATGTTTTTAAACAACAAGTTGTGAGATAAATGATATCTAACGGACACGAATGTATTATTCTATTTCTTACATATCCTCAAAAACCAGGTTTAAAACAAATTTTAACATATTTTTCGACTAAAAGATATTTACAGCCTTTGCACTTGTAGCTAACTTACGCGTCACAGACCCATGATTGTCAGGTTTACTGTACGTCACAATATAATCGATTTCTATCGTGTACTTTTTCATTGGATGTATGGCAATGGTGACCTGGTCATCACCTAGGAGCAGCCAGTCGTATGTCTTGAAATTGTAAACACACGTAGGCCTACATGTGTAAACAACCCATGTGTATAAAAAAAATAACGTATGGTGTTCTCACCAACGGGTGTGTAACAATTATATTACTTCACTGTCAATTTATATATCAAATTAGAGACGAATTCTAGACATTGGGCCAGTGGAACTCAGTGTCGATCTTCACAACCTGTTTTTATTACTAAAGATATTACCTCCAGTTGATGTTGACGACTCTATAAAAGTACTTACGTTATCTATTACGGTACATTCATTTACTAAACAAACAATATACTTTGAAGCCACCAACAGCAGGCGATAGCTGTATTACCCCAGAAACGTTATGTGCTCGTGTTTGAATGACTGTATATTTACTTGGTTCGATGCATGCACTACTTATCTGCCTTTCATAGTTTTCTTTATTAATTTATTGTATGTTTGTTTGTATGTAAGTATATAATGAAATTTAATATAATATAATATCTTACATTTTCAGTACAATCAAAGTATGTGATATTTTTCAGATCACATACTTTGAGAATTTGATAACTTTGCAAATTAGATGTAAATTAATCAAGGTTACGGCACTAGGTTTATTAACATAGCGTTCAGAAAACAAAAACCGTTATGCACTAGTTTATTTTGATGTAAGGACATCCAAAATGACGGCATTCGAATTTAACGTCATTTCCATTAAGACACCGCGCCATATATTCTTACATCATTTGAATATCTAGTAATGGCGGACTGGATTTAAAGTTGCGTGTACAGTTTACAAAAACGCGTTGTATTAAACTTGAGATTATATGATAAAGAGATTATTATACTCGTGTGTTTCGGTATCGTCAATATATATTAGGAATCAAAATAATGTATTATGCTCGCCAGAGGCTAGCATAATAAAAAATTTATTCGTAATATATGATATTGACGAAAAACATTCTGGTAATAACCTCTATGTATTTATATCTCACAACTATCTGTTAAAGCCGCACACCCTACTTCCATCCAGCGAAAATAAATTATAATTTGGTTAATCTACAAACCTGTAACACACTTAGATCACGTTTTTATCAAATGGAGTGAAAAAGCAGGTTTTATATCGATAAATACCATGGGAATCCCCATGTCCCAATTGCTTGAAATAATTTTGAAGTTAGTATTCTGATGTCACCGGTAGATGTCGCTCGAAGCACAACAATGCCTACGTCACGACAAATTTCACAGACTTGGGGTGCGTTTCTTTCACCTCTCCTGGACATGTTCCAACTGTTCTGTCCTGGTTGTATCCCCTCTCCAGATATCGTAAGAGATTCGCACAGGTTGCACGGCTGTTGCACGGCAGTGTGATGGATGTCGCACGGAGTCGCAGGGGGTCCACTGGGAGTCGCACGACTCGGCTCCCTTCACACTCCCGTGCGATTCCCTTCCGACCTATCATGCTGCCGTGCGATTGCTGTGCGACCCCAATGCGACCAATGCGAACTATGCGAACCGTGCGACTGCCGTGTGGAAATTTTCAACATTTGAAAAAACTCGCACCGGCATGCGACCCGCCCGAATTACACACGACACCCCTGCAACCTGTGCGAATTATCAACATACTACCGTGCGACTCCCGTACGCCATGTACGATTTGGTAGTCGCACGGAATTCGCTTAGAAAATCGTTCAAGTGAGAACGGGTTTTAACGTTTTGTATTGAGACACTTACTTGTCTGAACTTTATTGTTATTGAAAATGTTCACGAACTGTGAAGAAAAATCTCGCAAATGAACAACAACAAATCGGATCTTGATTGCGCGAACCGTGCACGAGAAAACAAACCGAACCAAAATGATAACGGTCACGTGATATACCAACGTCTGTGACATTGAAATGGAAATATCCCCTCTAAAAATAGATTAGACCTTGTCTGCTCAACGGTTTTTTCTCAGACGTGCGTGCGATTTATGAAATGAGAAAAATGCATTTTGTGGTATTACAAAAACCAGGATTACCAAAAAACACTTCAGGTGAATGGAAATGTATATTCTAAATAATAAACGGTAAGTAAAGTGCAATTTTATTTGTGAAAACAATGGGTTTAATAGCGAAAAACAACGCCGTAATGGTTAACAACTAGCCGTAACTAGGGTGTGTCCCTTTAAAGGAATAAAGACTATATATATATTGTGTAATAAACTGTTGTTGTGTAATAAACTATTATGGTGTTCAAGCCCGAAGCCAGAGGGGTTCGTAGGGTTCGAACGAACCCCCCTTTTTCTGAAGTGCCTTTTCAAACTAGGCTAGAGCCCCCCCCCCCCCCCCCCCCAGGCAGCCCCCAGCCAAGTGTTGCTCGCTACGCTCGCAAGTGCCCTTTTAATACCAAAAAGAACCCCCCTTCAAAAATCCTGGCTACGGGCTTGGTGTTATAACTCGTAAAAAAGTGCGACGCCATTGTTTAACAGACTTGCAGTAGTTTATTATATAAGAACAAAGGTAAACTGACGAAAGTTGCATGTTCAATCAAATAAGACCGTTTCATCCAGTGAAGTTTACAGTGTATATGCATATGTTCGCGCGTATGCGACTCATATGATATAATTACATGCTGGGTATTATCAGTGAGGTGTAAATCTTATTTCATGAAATATAGTTTTATATATTTTACCACGTATAGTAAGTATGCACTATTACATTAAAGTATAAACATGTAGATATTGTTGGAGAAGGCGCAATGCAAAATGGACATTGAAATGGGGGTGTAACAAGCAATGTTTTAATATATATTTGTTCATAAGTATATTCTGAATAAAAGTCTGTAGCGTGCAGTTTTGAGCCATGTTCTAAACGCAAAAACAAACAACAAAATGGCCATATACAGCTAGACAAACCTCTAGAGATATTTTCTGAGGCATGTTGTGTTAGAAGTGGGTAAGTCTGTATAGGATAGGGTTTATGGTGAGGATGGGTATCCATGCAATTTTGACTTTAAAGCTCATTTTAGAGTCTTTAAGATCATTTGAAAAAGTACGTGTTGTTTGTGTGGGTTGTTGGTTGTTTTTTATTATTATTTTGTTGGGGTTTTTTTGGTTTTTTGTATCTTCAAAGCTAAGGCTTTTTTAAAAATATGCTTCTTATGGTTATGTATAATTTGTTTTCAAATACATGAACAAAAAATAAATTACGAAATGTTCTAGCACAATGCTGCAACAAGTCTTGCAATAATTGAACAACTAACCAGGTAGTTTTATCAGTATCGTTGACTGAACCGAGCATGCAGCTTTAACAGTAAAACAATTACCTAACGTTGAGGAACCCACACAATGTGCGCGCCTAAAGCTATAGCCTATATAGCTAGTCTTACTAGTATACGGGTTAACGCGACCCCGACACTCCTGAATGGTGACGGGGCTGATTGTCAAGATATTGTTACCAAGCATGGCAATGCAACATACTAGTATGGAAGATTGTTTTCTTTAATTTTGTTGAACGTGTTAACTTGGCAGGTATACAACTAAATTTGGTAGTGGTAAGCAGATTCGCTAATACCCTCTATGAGGTAGGCTAATGCGAGCGAGCGAGCGAGCGAGCGAGCGAGAGAGAGAGAGAGAGAGAGAGAGAGAGAGAGAGAGAGAGAGAGAGAGAGAGAGAGAGAGAGAGAGAGAGAGAGAGAGAGAGAGAGAGAGAGAGAGAGAGAGGGGGGGGGTCTCTCTCTCTCTCTCTCTCTCTCTCTCTCTCTGCGTATGTATGGTTTATAATGGATTTTTTTTTTAATTTAATTATGAATACACATACATTCTTTGTATGAGTAGTCCTGTTTATCAAGGTCATCAAACTAGGCTACATTACATTAATGCGATTTGATAGCGAGGCCCATCGAGGAAAAATTGCTAATGTTTCCTGTCAAACGTTTTCTCAACGGTTCCGTAATCCTGAATCTATACCCTTTGAAATGAGCATGTGGGCCACCTAGAATTTGACCTCAACTCCAAGATGGCCGCCAAAATTCAATAGGGCAGCCAAATGATCTTAATTCATACCTCAGTACATAGGATCCTTTTGTCTATCAATTAATGTTTTATCTCTAATATTGGATTTACATGGTAGGCATACAGGAAACGGAATCTCGACTAGCATACTCATCTGACATTGTGACCTTTCCCTTGTTTTAGTTAGGCCTATTTGTATTTGTTTTCTATGTTGTCTTTGGTGTATGTGGTATTTGGGTGTGAGGGATTCTTGTTGGTAATCATTGATAGTACGAGACAACTTATTTACTTTGCTTTTTAATTTCAGAAACAACATCAAAAATGATTAACAGAATTTCACACTCCTGCATAATCCGTAAAGGTTTCCTCGACTGATGTCACTGATGACGTCATCAACACGAAGTGCACGAGTGGTGTTTTTGCAGCTGGCGTGCTGAAGAAAGCAGAACACCACATAGAAAATAATTAAGAGGAAATTACTGTTCGTATCTTAAAGCTTGTGACTCGACTACACAAAGCACCCGACTATGAACGCCGAGCCGTTACCTCGCATCATGTCTTCCAGTTCAGACAGTGACTCCGATTGGACAGACACGGATTTACCTGGTCCAGACCTGTCCGGCGTATTACAGAAAGAAATACCAATCAAAGTTTGTGGAATTTTACAACACACACGCATACACATATACACTGGTGTCGCCAGGATTTTATGGGGGGGGGGGGGGGGGGGGGGGGGGGGGGCGGGCACCACACACACACACTATATCGTTCTTTCTCTGTGTCTGTCTCACAAGGACACAGAACACACACATACACAATATCGCTCGCTCGCTCTCTCTCTCTTACACACATACATTCACTACTCTCTCTCTCACACACACACACACACACACACTCGCTCATTCACTCACACATGCACATACACGTGCACATGCAACATGCACATACACATGCACACGCTGATTTTTTTTTAAGCTGGAGAAAGGAATTGACAAAATGGGCCCAAAAACTATTTACCTCTCTCCTACCCAGTCGATTCCCACACCAAAGTAAAAATCATATACATGGGGTTGGTTTTGTGTTTTGGATCTTTATAATTTAGTTTATTTCAATCTTTTTTTTTTTATTCTTTTCTTTTTTGCATGTTATAAATAAATACATTTTCTTGTTTAGAATATCAGTGTATATACAATGATAATGTCTGTAGTTGGCCAAACTTGAATTTACCTCCATGTATAGAGATGTATATATAAGATGTACTGATAGTCTAAACCGGCCTCGGTGGTATCGTGGTTAAGCCATCGGACATAAGGCTGGTAGGTACAAGGTTCGCAGCTCGGTACCGGCTCCCACCCAGATCGAGTTTTAACGACTCAATGGGTAGGTGTAAGTCCACTAAACCCTCTTCTCTCTCACTAACCACTAACCCATTGTTCGAGACAGACAGCCGAGATAGCTGAGCTGCGTGCCCAGGACAGCGTGCTTGAACCTTAATTGGATATAAGCTCGAAAATAAGTAAAAGAAAGAAACAAAGATATTCTGAACAAGAAAATGTTCTTAAAATAAAAAAAATATTTAAAAACAACCGAAAATGGCAACTACCTAGATTAATCCCTTTAATTATTACTTCAGCCATTGTGTAATGAAGACGTGCGCTCCCAAATAAACAGTGACATGGAGCTCGCTGTTTTCCTACAGAACCAGGAAGCGGAATTGCAGGAGTTGTCGTCCCTTAGTGTATCCATTGTTGCCCACGATGAAAACAGGCGGCGGTCGATGATATCGGTGGACGATTACGAGGACGAGGACATACCCATCCCCACGTTCAGTCTGGGGGATCTGGAAAGCAGTGATGACAGCAATGATGAAAATGTCTTAGAGACGATAGATGATGATATCTTAGAGGCGCTCGAACTCACCCTTGAACAGCGAGAACAACTGCTGGTATGTATTATGTAATTTATATATTTTCTTCGTCTTAGTTTTCCTCCTCCCCCTCCCCTACTCTCTCGCCCTCCCCTCCTCTCTCGCCCTCCCCTCCTCTCTCCCCTCTCTCTTTCACTCTCTCTCTCTCTCTCTCTCTCTCTCTCTCTCTCTCTCTGTGTGTGTGTGTGTGTGTGTGTGTTTGTTTTTATTTCTCTTTATTCACATTTGCACAATTAATATACGTCACAGAGCAATCAGTTTCAGTAGTATGCATTTCATTGGTCGGTGTGACTTTGGCGCCCGGGTCATCACGAATCAGCCAATCTGAATCAGATGTCTTTAAGTTGGTATCCCACACATGATACAAAGTGTTTTTCCTAACGGATGTGTAAGAATTCAATAATAGTTTTTCACTACATCACATGGTTTCTTCTCTTTGCGTGCGTGCGTACATGCATGTGTGAATGTCTTTGTGTGCGTGTGTGCATATTTTTTGTTGACTTACTTGTTTGTTTTGCGTAATTGTTAATGTATGTATACGTTTTATGTAAATGTTAATGTATGTATACGTTTTATGTAATTGTTAATGTATGTATACGTTTTACGTAATTGTTAATATCTGTATACGTTTTATGTAATTGTTCATGTCTGTGTTCAGGCACTAATGCGAAATGACTCGGTGAACTACTCGGTTCCCGGCCTGAAGGTGAGCCAGATCAGGAGGTTGCAGCGGCCGTGTGTTGTGGTCGCCGATTGTGACGACAACTGCGGTATCTGTATCACGGAGTTCGCCGCGGGGGACAGGAAGCGGGTGCTCAAGTGTAAACACTTCTTCCACGTCGACTGTATTGATCAGTGGTTACAGGTGAGTGACGAAGAAAGGACCCTCAGGGATGGGGCGAGGTGAACCAGTGGCACCAACGTCTTGGGGCCCAATTTCACAAAACATCGTAAGACTAGTTTTGCACGTAAACGATATCTAGTTGGGGGTTTTTTTGTAACCTAAAGTTGATTGCTGAAAACATACCAACCTTGGATTTGTCTCTTGTATTTTAATACGGTCGTAACATATCAGCATTCGCGTTAAAAAAAAGGAATCTTCAGACTCGTGATATTGTTACTGTAGTTATGTACCAACTCAAACGGTTTCCATATATAACAACGCTTCAACATGAAGCATTGTATGTGTTATGTCAATATTTAAAAAGAACAACCTCTCAAGTAAATCTAATAGCTTTATCTTCACGAGTACTTTTCTAGAAAATTGTCGGACATTTTTCAAAGGCGATAAACTAACAAGTTGATTACTTAGACAGTGGCTTTTACAGCGGGCTATCAGTTGGACCCCAACTGCATACAAAGTAATGACCTAGGCATGCGTAACAATGAAAATACTAATGTAAATATAGCAAAAGGTGGCATTTTATAAATATAGTATTACGCTATATTTTAACTTTTTATCCCGCATTGTAACTTTTATCTTTTAATTAATGTACTCTTAAAATTAGAATAATAATAACAACAATAATAATATAAACAAAAACAACAACAATAATAATAAAGCAGTGTATTTCTATGCATTCACTTATAATTAGATGCGAGCCGAGATTACCAGGCCGAGATTACCGGGTCGAGATTACCGAAGTCCGAAGTTACCCCTATTCAAATCTATGACTAAACTATTACTATTACAGTACAACAAATATAGTTAGAAGTACACGTATTTCAGTTTTCTTTTCTCCTTAAAATGCTCCATCTTCTGTAATATGTAAATTTCTTCGTGAAATAGATGCCAAACACTTGTAAATGTATGCCTGGTATAACTGCTAGTCGCAGACGTAAACTTACGATGTTTTGTGAAATAGGCCCCTGACCTATACAGGTCTATTGGAGAGAATTTTGAAGTCAAGATGGCATATATCTGTATATTAATGTTCAGTTAGCTATCTATCTCTTGTCTGATGGGCGGCACGTAGCCCAGTGGTAAAGCGCTCATCTGATGCGCGGTCGGTCTAGGATCAACCCCCGCCGATGGACCCATTGGGCTTTTTCTTGTTCTAGTTAGTGCACCACGACTGATATATCAAAGGCCATGGTATGTGCTATCCTGTCTGTTGAATGGTGCATATAACAGATCCGTTGCTACCAATAGATAAAAAGTAACAGGTTTCCTCGCTAAGACTATGTCAGAATTGCCAAAGTTTTGACATCCAATAGCCGATGATTGATGAATCAGTGTGCTCTAGTGGCGTCGTTAAACAAAATAAACTTTGTAGAATGGACCCTAAAGGGAAAGTGAAGGGGCATCTACGTCCTGACGTTTATAGGTCTATTGGAGAATTTTGAAGTGAAGACGGCACATATACAGATACATGTATCTACATCTTTCTCTTTCTTCATATATATTTTTTCATCTATTTGTCATTATTTCTATCGCTATTTCTCTATCTCCCTCCATATATTCCTTGATCGATATCAGTCTTTCCGTGTTTTTGTTTGTCTGCCTTTTTCGATATCTATATCTCTAGATCTCGCCATCCATATGTAATGTATCTGTCCGATTTATCGATGTGTTTGCTCTGAAATATAAACGTATTATCATTATTTTGTTGAGAACAAATAAAGGTATGTCACTTGTGATATTATATTTCTTAAGTTTTCTCCTTTTTTTTCATATTAGAAAACTGCCCTTTGCCCACTGTGTAGAAACCAGGTTATTCCACCAAGAAGACTACGACTATCGAGGTGTACCATATTGTAATGACGTCACAATGGATTTATTCACATAACAATGCCAAATTAGAATTTACTTCGATGGGGTGAATAATGAGTGACTCGCACACAATGTGGAAAAAACAACATTTAGACTGAGCTTCCACTGATCAGTATTGGAGAGGGGAGGTGATCAGTGAACATCTTTCATGCGAGAATATCTCCCCCTCCCTAAGGGGAACCTGCTTTTGACTTCGGGGATCAGGGTTTGACCCCCTTTATTCTGTGACTCCTGTGACACAAACGAGTCTTACAAAGTCTCAATTGTGATGGCGCTTAGACTACAAGCATTCCATTTACATGTCAGGATCATTCCAGAGACAAAACAAAAAAGTTCTACAAACTCTAGTATTCATTATAAAGTATTTTATGGCTGGGAGGTAATCCTTGCCGAGAACATGCCACGAATTCCCGTCATGACGAACCTTCCACCAAGAAACTGTCATGACGAACCTGCCACCAAGAAATTGTCATGACGAACCTGCCACCGACAAACTGTCATGACGAACCTGCCACCAAGAAATTGTCATGATGAACCTGCCACCAAGAAACTGTCACGACGAACCTGCCACCAAGAAACTGTCATGACGAACCTGCCACCGTGATCTGTGCTCAATGAACCCGTGCCTTATTAGTCTTTCATATATCGTGAAATTTCATCGTGCTGAAGTGAGGAGCATTTCTGTGTTATTTACTTCCTCTTTTTTGTTTGTTTCTGGATTAATGATCGGTGTATTATTCAGTAGACTGTACAACAGTGTAGATCGGTGATTCGGGACATCTGTTATTTATACATGACAAGTTCATTGTATTGAATTGATGAGGAATCGGTATTGTACCGCAGTGACAAAGTCACTGTATGAGAGTGAAGAATATTCTGATGTGCTGTTTGTGTAAAATAATGAGATCATTAAAATCATTGTGTTGAAGTGGCACGAAACGTACGTGTGACATCTGTAGACTTCCAAAAGCCTCGTATTGAAGTGACACGAAACGTACGTGTGATGTCTATAAACTTCCAAAAGCCTTGTAATGAAGTGATCAGGGAAAAAAGTTATTTCTATGTAAGAAAAAAAACACCAAAGAAAACCCCACACACAAAACAACAAGCATTCAGAGGCGGATCTAGGGGGGGCGGGGGGGGGGGGTGGTGGTGGGGGGGGGCCCCCCCCTAAATTTTGCGACAGTTATAATTTTATTATATATTAATTTTCTTTCTTTTTTACGATCCCCTCCAAACCTCCCCCAAAGTTCCATTGGCATTCGGCCTCATGTCATTGCCCCCCTCCCCCGGATTTTCTGGACCCGCCACTGAGCATACTGTGTTATTTCTGAAGAATGACGAGTATATTAACCATATGCTGAAACAGAACCTGCTGTCGTGTGACTAGGAATATGCGTATATGTATATATGTGTAATTCCTAGAAAATAGATGGAGGTATTCATTTATGATTTACCGGCCTCGGTGGCGTCGTGGTAGGTCATCGGTCTACAGGCTGGTAGATACTGGGTTCGGATCCCAGTCGAGACATGGAATTTTTAATCCAGATACCGACTCCAAACCCTGAGTGAGTGCTCCGCAAGGCTCAGTGGGTAGGTGTAAACCACTTGCACTGACCAGTGATCCATAACTGGTTCAACAAAGGCCATGGTTTGTGCTATCCTGCCTGTGGGAAGCGCAAATAAGATCCCTTGCTGCCAATCGGAAAGAGTAGCCCATGTAGTGGCGACAGCGGGTTTCCTGTCAAAATCTGTGTGGTCTGACGCCATATAACCATAACTAAAGTGCGTCGTTAAATAAAACATTTCTTTTTTTCATTTATGATTTAAACAGCGCACCAATGTTTTATTTAAATGTCTTAGGTTATCACGGGAGTACGACTGACGCGTACGTACGAACGCACTCTTGTTTGCCTGTGTGTGTGTTTGTTTTGTTCGTCGTGGTGATTCCAACTTTGTATCCTATTTCACTTCTCCCACGCACTTCATAGGCTTCGTTTCAAATACATCTGCAATGTGTATCGATTGTGCTTCCTTGCTCAACGCAACACTGTTAAAATAATAGTATTCATGTTATAAAGAACAAAATACCAATAGATCATATTTGCCAACTTCGTTGATTTTAGTTTATCAAAATAAATTATATGCTCATGGATGCGTGTGTATATTGAATTTTAAGCTGGTATTTTGTAAATATATATATATATATATATATATATATATATATATATATATGTACACGCTATTTCGTTACGAAAAGAACATAAGATGTGTTTTGCCTTTTTGTGTTCTGTTGTTCAGTTCGTTGTGTGTGGATGTTGTGTATATACTGATGGGCAGAAATGAGGCATCACGCCAACACTAACAGGATTAAATTATTTGCAACCAAAATCGTCATCCTTAGTGTCGGGACGTTAACCCTATTACTAGGGTCTCCATGAGTACCCGGGAACGGGCCGAGTCTAGCAAGACTCGAGTCCGTTCACCGGACTACCCGTACATGGTGAAATACAATGATCAACATCATCAAAGATAATACAATGGACAATGTAGGACAATAAATTTCAGGGGTAAATAATCAACGATATAAGTTGCACAATAATTATATGATCAAGCTCTAGTTTCTCTTTTTAAACTGGCCGTCCGTCCGTCACAACACTGAACATATCGACCGGTTTCTAAATGCAATACAATGACATTATTTAGCATCCATGTTCAGCGCTGGAATTAAGATGCGTAATGCTATTTCACTTTATTGCTCAGTCACATCATCATTTAGTGTTAAGTCTCGGGTACTCGGGTCCGGGTCGAGTTTGACCCTTGAGTCCAATATTTTGGACTCGTAGAGGCCTTACCTGTTACTGACTTTCAGTCTCACGTTAATGACGTTCATTCCAGCATTACATTTTTTTACAGACATTAAACCATTACGATGCTAATAGTGACTGAAATTTTGTCTAAAACACCATTTGTTCCCTTACTTCTTTCTCTCCGTGTATATATCATATCGTGTACGAATTACATGTCATGTCATCAAAATCGTATGTAATAAAAAGGGATAGCCTGCTATATCCAAACAGAGGGTCGATATTATAACGGTCGTGTATGTCAAAGTCACAATGGTGAAATAATTACGGTAGGCCATTAAGGGTTGTTGGTTAGTTATGCTTGTTTTAAGTCTAAAACATTCCACAATTGCATAAACTATACTATACTGTACTTTAAAATATAATTATCTCAATTTGTCAATAGTTTAACAGGTCCGTAGGAACGATATCTTGGGGGGGGGGGGGGGGTAGACATAATTTCTAGTTGAGGGGGCACAATCTAGTGTAGGGAACACAAGCCAGATTTTTTATCTATATAGAGTAGAACGAAACACAACGTACATTTTCGTCCTTAAGTGTGTCGGGGGGGGGGGGGGGGGGAGAGCACAGGGTCCTAGTTCCTACGGGCTTGTGACAGGACAGGTTATTCCCGTGGTCTCTTTATATTGTGTTTTTTTTAGGGAGGGGCAGGGGGTCTGTTAGGCTATGAAGATAATAGTTATACGCTAGCATTTTTAAGCACGGGAACCATTCACAAAATGCAAGAAAATCAATTTAAAAAAAGGCTGTATGTGTTACCCAACTCCGTTTTATCAACGTTTCAGTTGATGGAGCTTTTTACTTACTCAAACAAAATGGTGTATTTCGTCCATACGCTCATGTATAAATTAATATCCAAATGTGTACTATACGTATATGTATATACATAGTGCGTTTGGCTATTTTTTTTATTATTTTTTTTTAAGCAGCTTCCTTGCATAATAGTGCACTTGTGATAATTTATTTCAATATATATATAATGTTTTGTATTATATACATTTAAATAATAAACATATGAAATAACACGAGCTATTTTCATTTTATTTATACACGTAGATCTATATAAAGTGCATGTATTCGTAATTATTTCATGTTTCAGGGGTCGAATTTCAATTTTTGGAGGGCACGGCAAGTGTTGCCTTCGGTTTAATAACAACAATTAGGGCACCAAGGCATATTGGAGGGGAACCAAGGCAAACATTTCCTTCAAAAGAGGGGCACGAAGGCAACTTATTTTCTATCAACTTTCTGAGACAAAAATTATTTCACCATATGGTCTTATTTTTGATACAGATACATGTCATAATAATGTATTATACAAGGTTAATGACGTAGCATATATGCTACATTTTCCTTAAATACCCAATGTAGCAGATATGCCACATTATTAAAAGTATATACAAATTTATGAAAATTCAAAAATCAACATGGAAGTGTTCAATGTACACTAACATCTGTAAGTTGAATGAATATGATAATTTTTGGTATTTAATTTTAGTACTTCCACATTAGAGGGTTAAAACAAATCAATGCGTAAAATATGCGGGCACGGCACAAGACTACTTCATCTTTCCTGCACCGCCTGTAGGATGACTGCCACTCCCAGGACAAAATTAAGCTTGTTTATGACCGCAATGTCCCAATCATCTTGCCAAGTCGAAAAGATATATTGGTTAATATATTTAAAATCACTAATGTGTAAGTCACAAAGAATATACATGTATTTATAAATGTCGTCAACTTGAATGAATGAATGAATGTTTAATGACACCCCAGCACGAAAACTACATCGGCTATTGGGTGTCAAACTGTGGTAATGCAAACAAATAAAGTGATGATCAACATCAGGGCCGTAGCTAGCGGGGGGGGGGGGGGGGGGGGGGATTCGGAAAGCATAGAAACTTAAAGAAAAGGAGTTTTAGACTATTAACTACTCAGTTCCCCCCCCCCCCCCAAACAAAAAATCCTAGTTACGGCCCTGAACATTCAAGATTTAAATAAAAACACAGTGTAGAACTGTGTAAAAATACAAATATCACAGATAGATACTGACTTTTATTCAAAATTTTAATCGTATCTCGAAGAAAACAAGGGGATTTGTGCTGTATTGGCCATTCTCAAAGAGAATGTTACACCCCTGCACCACGGTGAGGTTACAGCACGCGCAGGGGGCATTCCTGAGTTTGCTGAAATTTTAAAGATGTTATCGACTAACAGAGACTTTTTCAACGATTGTAATTACATATTAAATATATTTTTATGTATAAAACATAAAATATTAGTGGCTGTATATTAAACGTGTTTTTGATCGTTCTAATATTTGTACGAGGTTATATTTTATTTGATTTCCTAAAATATTATTTTTGTACGTACGAAATTATTTGAAGACAGTCCAGTTTGGACTTCTTACAAATATTAAGACGACCAGAAACACATTGAATATACAGACACTGATATTCTAAACAAGAACATATATTTAATATGTAAGTTTAATCGTAGAACTATTTTATTAGTCGGAAACATCTTACAATGTTGTAAGGAGCAAAATCAGGAACGTCTTACAACCTGGTTTTTGAGAATATGTAAGAAATAGAATAATACATTCGTGTCCATTAGATACCATTTATCTAACAACTCGTTGTTTAAAAACGTATCAAATTCGCTTTCGCTCGTTAGATACGTTGTAAAACAACTTGTTGTAGGATAAATGATATTTAACGGACACGAATGTATTATTCTCTATATAGTGCATATAGTTATAATAATTAGTAATAGTGGAATAAGTTCATAATACTAGCTGCATCAGAAGTCACTAATAATATATCGATTGCTGAGGGGCGTGACGTAGCCCAGTGGTAACGTGCTCGCTTGATGCGCGGTCGGTTTGGGATCGATCCCCGTCGGTGGGCCCATTGGGATAGTTCTCGTTCCAGCCAGTGCACCATGACTGGTATATCAAAGGCCGTGGTATGTGCTATCCTGTCTGTGGGATGGTGCATATAAAAGATTCCTTGCTACTAATGGGAAAATGTAGAGCGGGTTTCTTCTCTAAGACTATATGTCAAAATTACAAAATGTTTAACATCCAATAGCCGATGATTAATAAATCAGTGTGCTCCTGTGGAGTCGAACAAACCAAACTTTTCATTGCTGAGTGCTGTGAACCACGGGCAAGTTTGCCAACCAGTCGGAACTAGTACTTAGAGCGGGTGTGCCTGAACTTTAAATGGATAGGAGCATGCAAATATATAGGGATTTAATTTGTTTTAGCTTTTTATTTTATTTTAAAATTTTATTTATTTATTTATTTTTGCTGCATAAAGTAATTATTTCAAAGTGAATTAGCTTTTATCTACAGTGTTAAAAATGATTGGGTTTCCCCCGTCCCAACCTGTGCCCCATGACTAGTATATCAAAGGTTGTGGTATGTTCTGCCCTATTTTTGAGAAGTGAATATATAAAATATAGGCAATAGAGAATGTTTCATATAGCGTCGGTACATTTAGGCTAAATAAATAAAAAATCCGACACCCTTTAACTTTCGGCTGAACCGTTCAAAATTAGCGTTCAAACACCAGCAAACTTTCGGACATAAGGCAAGAAAAATTACTTCAACTTTTCGGCTTAATTATCCTTCAATCTAATTAAAACTGGTTACCTGTGGATCTAACAGCACCCCGTTGGAGTTCATGTCCAGTTGACCTTTTATTCGACCAATCAAAACCTTACTTGCAAAATCATGCCAGTGTTTTGAAAAGAATTTGAAAACATTCGGGATTATGCTGAGGGTATACGAAATGATTTGGGTGAATTACGAAGTAGGCCGGAAACTAATTTCAATATAAAATTTTATATAAAATTTGTATCAAGACGAAAAAAAAAACACCACCGTGATGGTATAGCCATACAATCTGTTTATACTAGTATACAATCCAGTGTATTACTTCACTTTTCCTCCTGTTTTTTTAATGTTGAAATAGACCAACAAGTTCGCCTATTGCATAAATAGTCTCGCCCGATATTTTTAGAATTTGTATACTCCCGAATAACACTATAAAAGACGAAGTGTAATTGGTCGATATTTAAATTGTTATTACTGCCCCGGAACCACCCGCTGGCCATGTCAGAGGCTAGACCCGTGGTAGGCGTGCCTGAACCTTTATTGCACGTAAATAGAGTTCCCATTCCCATAAATTGTTATTTATAGATGAAAGTCACCTAGACATGGGAGTCCACGTAATGCTGTTAGATCTACTGGTAGACCAGTAGAGCTAATTTTAATCGGATTGAATTCTCCTTCTGAGAACTTTAATCTCGGCCACAAAAACCGGCCTTCAGTGCTAAAGTCGTAAACGAGAGTCCCGCCTTCCCCTCCCCACCCTTTCCTGTTTTGGACGCAAGGGCTTACTTCGCAAGAACTTGCGCCCACGAAAGGCGTGCGCTACAACAGCTTGTTCTGAATGTGCACGTTAAATCCTATGACCTGACCTGACCTGAATTTTTCATGCTAGCACCGGCGAGGCAGTAGATAATTTAAATGCTAGTACCGGCACCAACCCAGAATGAATGCACCGCTTGGTTCAATAAGGCCACGCGAGTTGCATTTACTTCACGGGTGTGATTATGGGTATGTATGACCCCACATGGGGGGGGGGGGGGGGGGGGGGGATTACCCGGCATACACTGCAGGTTCCGTGTACACCGGGCTCGGGTGATACCGAGCTCATCTGACAGCAAGCGTGGAGCACGGCTCTGTCACGTAGTCCCATACCGAAATTGATATACTGCTGCTTCATCATCATCATCATCATCATCATCATCCATGTCTTTGTATATGTGTTAAACGTGTGTGGCGTTTAAAAAGCAAAACACAAGGAACATATTCCATAGGTTATGGGAGGGATAACCTCTGAAATTCTAAACACTATATTAAAATATCCAAAGAAAGAAAAGACTGGACGATTTAACCGGATGTCATGGATACACATTTAAAACATTGTAAGACAATAAAACTAGATTTAAAAGACTTGTGGTTAACGGATTGCGGCCCATAAGTAAGACATACCATTCACAATGGCGTAGCCTGAATGAGACAGACGAGGCGCTTGCCTCGTCTCGAATTTCCCCAGATTTATTTTATTTTCCCCATGACACTGATTTCAGGTCTGGGTTTGCCTCGGCCTTTTTTCCTCTCTGGCTACGCCCCAGATTTAGTTACTCAATAACCGATGTTTAACAATGACAGCATGCTTGAACCTTTAGTGAAAATAAATACAATGAAAAATGTCGTGGAATACTGTTTTCTGGACTGATGGAGTCAGGTGGGGTTTTGTTTAGGGATTGACGTGCCTGAACCTTAATCGGTGTTTTAATAGAAGTTTGTTTTGTTTAACGACAACACTAGAGCACATTGATTAATTAATCATCGGCTATTGGATGACATTTGGTAATTCTGACACGTAGTCAAGAGGAAACCCGCTACATTTTTCTAATGCAGCACGGGATCTTTTATATACATTTTCCCACAGACAGGAAAGCACATACCACGGCCTTTGATCAGTTTTGGTGCACTGGTTGGAACGAGAAAACCCAATCAGTTGAACGGATTCACTGAGGTGGATCGATCCTGCGACGCGTGCTTTAAAGGCATATTGTCACAGATCACTGACCTATTTAATGGTCTAATAAAGTATTACCGGAACAAAAATAATTTGATTTGTTCCTAAATGTACTTTATTTAACCATCTTCATAACCACCATACTCCATTTATTAATGATATTTTGTAAAAATAATTGAATTATGGCAATGGTCCATAATTAAAAACTATAATTGCCAAGAGGGTTGACATGGATTTCACTCCATCATGGTTCAGTTAAGGTGATGCGATAGCTAGATTTGGTTTCCAACAATTAATGTAATTTTTTATTTATTATCCATTCTTTTTTTTAGAGAAATAAGGTCTTTAAATCCGTGACAGTATGCCTTTAATAGAGTACTCCAGTAGCGTAACTTGATTTTTTCTTCTTCAAAATCCCACTGCTCCCTTTCCTTTCTCTCCTTTGAATTCCGTCTCATGTCTTCCCGATTTGCCAGCTCCTCCTATCTTTCAACTTCTTTCGCTGTCCACCTGCACATCCCAGTCCTTGTCTCACCAACCCCCAACAGGTACCTAAATTGAAATTAAAGCAAGTGATCTTGTAGTTTTATTTAAGGCCCCGTACCGACTCTTCCATGTCTGTTTTGAATAATCCCATCAACTGACATATCTTTGCATTATTTGTCAGCCCAGTTCCCAGCGTGTTCCTTTCACTTATACTGCATATATACTCACTTCCAAAAGAAACTATACCAATACTTTGAGTGATTACTAAAGAAAAAACAAAATATGTTGCATGTTTAAAACATATATTCCCGAGAGTGGTGTTTTGACATGTTGGGAATAAAATTTCATTCCATGAAAGAAGAAATATATTTAACCACCCTTTCATTTCCTTTATCCAAATTATAAAGGAAATTAAATAAGTTTTTCTTGGTATAGTTTCTTTTGGACATCAGTATATATAGAAAATAACTAGTTAATGACGTCGGATATCTGCTTTATCCTCGCGGAATTTCTCATTCTTACCGTGACAGGATAAAGCCGATATACGACGTCATTAAGTAGTTATTCTCTATTTATCATTAACATCTATAGGGGCGGGACTTAACTCGGTCGGTTGAGTGATCGTCTGAGGTGCTTGCGTCGTAGGATCGAACCACCTCGGTGGATCCATTCAGCTGGTTGGGTTTTTCTCATTCAACTGGTCAAAGGTCTTGGTCTGTGCTTTTCTGTCTGTGGGAAAGTGCATATAAAAGATCCCTTGCTACCAATGTAACGGGTTTTCTCTCTAAGATTCTCTAATAGCCGATTACTGATTAATCAATGTGCTCTAGTGGTGTCGTTAAACAAAACAAAACAAAACAATACTATATATATATATATATATATATATATATATATATATATATATATATATATATATATTATATATATATATATATATATATTGGCAATCCCTGCGTGCATTCGACTCCATTTAAAATTTATTGTGTTTTTTGTGTGCTCGAGGCAACAATAAAGAAATTGAAATTGAATAGTCGCTGGCGAAGTCCGATGTGTCTTGTGACCGAAATAGAGGTAACTGGACCTTAATTGGATTGACATGCTAAAGCCCCAGTCACACTGCCCCGTATATGGTTACGGTTACCCACTTGAAATCGTGAGGAACCGTGGGTAACCGTAGTGAGTCCGGTGACAAACCGTAGCAAATCGTACCCATCCGGGGTGATCCGTGACGTACCGTACATCGCCACGGTTGTTTTAAGTTGTTTAAAACTTCAGTGGCTCACCGTAGCTCGCCGCCAGTGAATGCATATCATAGTCCCACCGTAGCATAACCTTAGTACCACCGTACCTCGCCGTAAGACCACCGTAGACCCTTCCTTGGCCATCCGTGGTTCACCGTGAGTGTCTACTCCTTATGCGACTTACAGTGACTTACGGTAGCAGTAAGGTGTCCCTACGTGGTGCCATCGTAGGCGAATCGTGACAAACCGTAGCACCACCTTCATGGACCTTGACGACACCGTAGTGGTCGCAGGCAGCGATACGGTGCACCGTAGCCTACCGTGAAGAACCGTAGTGGGGTCCGTAGCAATACCGTGGTCTTCCGTAGTAAAACCGTGGGTTACCGTGGCTCACCGTATAATAAGCTTAGCACCACCGTGGCAGACTGTCTTTTTGGGACAAAATTGGAGCCAGAGCTACGGTGAGCTACGGTTCATAGCACTGGGACCTACTTACCGTGGGATACCGTGGCCATCACCGGGACAGTGTGACTGACGCTTAACTAACAGAGTATCCATGACCCTGACCCTGACCTAAACCAGTGGCCTACATGCTCTTTCTGCGAAGTCAGCGTGACGAATACTAGCTGAATATAGGTGACAATTTAATATTTTGATTGATTTGATTACAACATTTTTATGCATCTTGAAAGACTATATATCTTGGTGTGTGTGGTGTTTTTTCGGTCTTGACGGGTTGATTATAGACAGGTAGTTCACATTTGATTGACTACGTAGGACGATTATGCAGGTCAGCAACAAGCAAATGTTTAGCCAGATATAGGGGCAGGGAGGAGGAATGTTTGCACAACAGCAGATTGTTTTTCAAGCAGATATTTAGTGTCAAATATATGACCATTGTGACACGTAATCTAGGGTCATAGGATCGAATCTCCTTGGCGGTCCCTATCCAAACCAGTGCCCCATGGCTGGTATATCAAAAGTCGTGGTATTTGCATATAAAATGATCCCTAGCTACTAATGAACAAATGTAGCGGGTTTTCTCTTAAGACTACGTATCAGAATTAGCAAATGTTTGACATCCAATAGCCGATGATTAATTGACCAATGTCATCTAGTGGTGTCGTTAAAGAAAACAAAGTTTAGAAATAGTCCAGTGTTTACGACCCATCGTATTCCATGAAAAAAGTGGCATCCACGTGACAATACTCCAAGTACCTGACGTTCATTCATTTTCCTAAAGAAGCACACAGCCAACCAAAATATTAATTCCACAACAAATTAGTTTACTGTGTACATTAGTTAAAACTCTAAATATTCGGTCGTTTAAGTCAGAGCACTACGACTGGCATATCAAAGGCCGTGGTATGTGCTATGGTTCTGTCCCACACTCGACCACTGGCCATGCCAGAGATTGGGTATGAGAGAGACGTGCCTGAATCTTAATTGGGCAGAGGCACGTTAAAAGAGTTTAGGAGTACGAGTGTGCTATGGTGCATATCAAAGATCCCTTGCTGCTACTGTAGCGGGTTTCCTCTCTAAGACTATATGTCAGAATTATCAAATGTTTCACATCCATTTTAGTAGTGTCGTTAAACAACACAAACTTTAATTTTAACCTAATATTCGGAGTACGACGGGAATGCGCACCTCCAGCACCTACCCCTCTGGATTCGCACCTGGTTCTTCAAACACGTGCTCCAACAACCAACCACACACATGCCCCTTCCTGCACTGTAGCCAGGAGGATGTGGTGGTGGAATAATTCTTTGAATTGCGACCTTAGTTACCCGGATTGATCAGCTATAGATTAGGCGACACTATCGATGTGGAAATGATCGCTTCAGGTCTTCGACGGATATATGCGGATTTTGGTGTGACCTTACAGTTCATTCTGGTCACATATTGGCGACCCACAACTGTTATGATTATCGTGCCATTGTTACACGTATATGAAAATCACCAGTCGATTATACAGCAATATGAGCAGCTGCACAGCCCATTAATTTATCCAGTCTACTTTTTTATTTTTTATTATTCTTTGTTGTATTATATAACAGCAGACTGAACGTGCTTCATTACAATTGTTCTCCGATCGATGATAACAATACAAGTGATAATAATGGAATGCCGCTTGTCGGAGCTGCTGTTCGAGCCATGATTTAAAAACATTACGGTTAAAGTCACTGAGTACTAAAAATAACAAGTAATTATTAGGAGACACGTGGAAAAACTGCACATCAACACATGTTAATCATCGGCTGTTGCATGTCAAACATTTGTTAATTCAGCCATAGTCTTAAAATTCTGCTGTGAACAACTGTGTTGCGAGTTAAAGGCGTGTGATAGGCTAAGTGAATGGGTTTGTGCGAGTTATAGGAGTATGATACGCTGAGTGAATGGATTTGTGCGAGTTATAGGAGTGTGATACGCTGAGTGAATGGGTTTGTGTAAGTTATAAGAGTGTGATACGCTGAGTGAATGGGTTTGTGCGAGTTATAGGAGTGTAATACGCTGAGTGAATGGGTTTGTGCGAGTTATAGGTGTATGATACGCTGAGTAAATGGGTTTGTGCCAGTTATAAGTGTGTGATAGGCTAAGTGAATGGGTTTGTGCGAGTTATAGGTGTATGATAGGCTAAGTGAATGGGTTTGTGCGAGTTATAGGCATGTAGTACGAGTTGTAGGTGTAGTAAGCGGAGTGAATGGGTTTGTACGAGTTATAGGTGTGTAGTAAGCGGAGTGCATGGGTTTGTGCGAGTTATAGGTGTGTGATAGGCTAAGTGAATGGGTTTGTGCGAGTTATAGTATGATACGCTGAGTGAATGGGTTTTTGCGAGTTATATGAGTGTGATACGCTGAGTGAATGGGTTTGTGCGAGTTGAAGGTGTATGATACGCTGAGTGAATGGGTTTGTGCGAGTTATAGGTGTGTGATAGGCTAAGTGAATGGGGTTGTGCGAGTTATAGGTGTATGATAGGCTAAGCGAATGGGTTTGTGCGAGTTAAAGGCGTGTGATAGGCTAAGTGAATGGGTTTGTGTGAGTTATAGGCGTGTAGTACGAGTTGTAGGTGTGTAGTAAGCTGAGTGAATGGGTTTGTGGGAGTTATAGGTGTGTAGTAAGCGGAGTGAATGGGTATGTGCGAGTTATAGGTGTGTAGTAAGCGGAGTGAATGGGTTTGTGCGAGTTATAGGTGTGTGATAGGCTAAGTAAATGGGTTTGTGCGAGTTATAGGTGTATGATAGGCTAAGTGAATGGGTTTGTGCGAGTTAAAGGCGTGTGATAGGCTAAGTGAATGGGTTTGTGTGAGTTATAGGCGTGTAGTACGAGTTGTAGGTGTGTAGTAAGCTGAGTGAATGGGTTTGTGGGAGTTATAGGTGTGTAGTAAGCGGAGTGAATGGGTATGTGCGAGTTATAGGTGTGTAGTAAGCGGAGTGAATGGGTTTGTACGAGTTATAGGTGTGTAGTAAGCGGAGTGCATGGGTTTGTGCGAGTTATAGGTGTGTGATAGGCTAAGTGAATGGGTTTGTGCGAGTTATAGTATGATACGCTGAGTGAATGGGTTTTTGCGAGTTATATGAGTGTGATACGCTGAGTGAATGGGTTTGTGCGAGTTGAAGGTGTATGATACGCTGAGTGAATGGGTTTGTGCGAGTTATAGGTGTGTGATAGGCTAAGTGAATGGGTTTGTGCGAGTTATAGGTGTATGATAGGCTAAGCGAATGGGTTTGTGCGAGTTAAAGGCGTGTGATAGGCTAAGTGAATGGGTTTGTGTGAGTTATAGGCGTGTAGTACGAGTTGTAGGTGTGTAGTAAGCTGAGTGAATGGGTTTGTGGGAGTTATAGGTGTGTAGTAAGCGGAGTGAATGGGTATGTGCGAGTTATAGGTGTGTAGTAAGCGGAGTGAATGGGTTTGTGCGAGTTATAGGTGTGTAGTAAGCGGAGTGAATGGGTTTGTGCGAGTTATAGGTGTGTGATAGGCTAAGTGAATGGGTTTGTGCGAGTTATAGGCATGTAGCACGAGTTGTAGGTGTAGTAAGCGGAGTGAATGGGTTTGTACGAGTTATAGGTGTGTAGTAAGCGGAGTGCATGGGTTTGTGCGAGTTATAGGTGTGTGATAGGCTAAGTGAATGGGTTTGTGCGAGTTATAGTAAGATACGCTGAGTGAATGGGCTTTGCGAGTTATAGGAGTGTGATACGCTGAGTGAATGGGTTTGTGCGAGTTGTAGGTGTGTAGTAAGCGGAGTGAATGGACATGTGCGAGTTGTAGGTGTGTAGTAAGCGGAGTGAATGGGCATGTGCGAGTTGTAGGTGTGTAGTAAGCGGAGTGAATGGGTATGTGCGAGTTATAGGTGTGCAGTAAGCGGAGAGAATGGGTATGTGCGAGTTACAGGGCGACCAACCTAATGGAAATATTTTCCTGGAATTTTTTGGTATTTTAATTTTTAAGCGCGCGAACGCCCCTTTCAAAACAATACTTTAAAGCACGCGAAAACGCCATTTTCAAAAATATTAAAAAAAAAATTCAACTTTGCCATATTTGACATATTTAAAAAAATAACAACAACCAAAGAGATACATAACAATAAAAAAATGTGTATTATTTATTGGAATGTTGTGTATTCAACAATAAAAATATAAATCAATCCACATAAGTGGCGGAATTTTTCTACTTCCTTTTTAAGCAGTCCTACTTTATGGCTTGTCTAGTTTACAAAACATGATAAATATATTCATCAGTGTAAATAAAGTTACTATACCTAGTACAGCAATTAACAGCGTTATCACACACACACACACACACACACACACACACACACACACACACACACAAACCAAACATCAAAAATCACCGGCAACCTAATGTGTAGTTAACCGAATCGGGGACGAAACGTCTGGTACTCACATTAAGACTGGCTATCGTTCTGCATTACGCTTACTTTACTATTAGAGTAGCACTTTTCGCGGCAAAATCTAACAATGGTTTGTAAAAATTTACATTTTTTTAATAGTTTAACTTACTTGAATAAAACAAGATCGGTAGGTATATTAATTAATTAATATTAATGTCATGAATGTGTCACAGATTACTTGTAGCCAAGTGGTATTTAGTGAAATGTTGCACGTGAAAGCATACAAAAAGAACTTAAGAAGAGAATTGTGGATCAGTTTCTTTTGTTATCGTACGATCGCAAGTGTTCTATGTTCAGGTTTTTACACACTGTGGCGAAGTTGCATGCATCGCCATAGAACTGAAATGATTCGAACCACAATAATATGTCTGTCCCGTAGTAATTACTATATGATATTTGAAATATCTTTAAAATTAATACATAAACTACATAACAAGTAAGACAAATTTCATACATGGCTTCAGTTTACTCGATTGTCAAAAACATTTTCATTGGTCGGCTAATACAGCTAATAGACAAACGTCTTAGTAATAGCACGAAACAGTCGATAATACCAAGTACAGTTTGCAATGGAGATAGCCCGAGTACTCTGACTGTAAGAGAGCTAGACGGACATTTGGACATAAATACGCTCTTATTACAGTCAGAGACCAAGCTATGTATTTTTGTGGCAATTGCAGACAACCAAAACGTTGTCAAAGATTTCCGCTCTAATACCACAACAATCCTATGTTTGACGTCAAATACCTTTACATCGATCATTTTCGAGCTAATTGATTAAAAAAAAATCCACATATTAATCACTAATACACATACTACATAAAGAAATCCGACAGCACCCACATTCAGCTAAGCTTCGGCAAACTCCAGACAGCAGAATTCTAAGTTCGCCGACCTATATCGTGACGTTGCGTCTCATGATCGCCCACTCAGCCATTCCGTATTCCAGGGGCCGTCTCAAAACGACAAGTGCCCGACAATCACAAAGTCTAATTTCCAGACATTTAATGCTAATAACACACAAGAAAAAAAAGCAAAATGCATTTCTGTCCAAAAAGAAGTATAAGAGATTAACCCGTCATAAAAAAGGTCTCATAAAAGTGATCTTGTTTCAAAACTTAGAAGTATACCTAAGCATGATACAAAAGCTTTATGGCATACAATTAACAGTATCAAGGATAAAAAGAAAGCCGAAGTGTTCCCTGATCCTCATGAATTAGTAGACCACTTTGAAAAGATCTACCAAGATCCGACAGTTAACTGTTGTCCTTCTAATGATGTTGATTATGCTAATGTGCAGGATAACGAAGTGATTAATTCACCAATATCAGCACTGGAAATTATAGCATGTACTGAAGATATTAAGCTGAAAAAGGCACAGGGTGAAGACAATGTAAGTAATGAACTTATCAAAGGTCTCTTTTCATTAATACTAGACCATGTCGTCAAACTTTTCAATGATATCTTATCACTAGGCTATTTTCCTCCACTTTGGGCCCATTCAATAATTGTCCCTTTGCACAAAAAAAGGTGACAAAACAGACCCAAGCAACTATCGTGGAATTGCTCTAAGTAGTTGTATTGGTAAACTGTTTTGCAAAATAATAGATAAACGAATTGTAGACTACCTACAACAAACCAACCAAATTGATATCTGTCAAGTTGGGTTCAGGCAAGGATTTAGAACAACAGACCACATTACATTAAAAACTCTGATTGATAAATATAAATGTAAACAGAAAAAGGTTTATACATGCTTTGTAGATCTCAAAAGAGCATTCGATTCTGTGGATAGAAGCAAATTATTTAATAAAATTGCTCTTATGGGGGTTACAGGTAATGTTTTAAAAATAATCAAATCTTTATATGTTAATGTTACATATAGTGTTCACACTGATAAAGGCATATCACAACCATTCCAATCAAACATTGGTGTTCGCCAGGGCTGTATTTTATCTCCAACACTATTTACCATGTTCATTAATGACTTCCAGAAATATTTATGTAACATTGGAGATAAAGTATCACTAGACACAATGCGCTTAAGCCATCTACTTTTTGCAGATGATCTTCTACTTTTATCAGAAACCCCGCATGGTCTACAACAGCTCCTTGATCAACTAGATATATATTGTAATGACAACAATCTTACTATTAATTTAAATAAAACAAAAATTGTTATTTTTGGTAGCCAAGTACAACAAATAAGCTTACTTGGCATCTTTCGGGCAATAAAGTACCAGTTGTAACAAAGTATACATATTTAGGGGTTGACTTTACTCAAAATGGAAATTTTAAAGAATGTTCCCGATCACTTTGGAGCAAAGGACTAGGTTGTTTTTACAAAATGCAGAAAGAATTCTCCAATATTAACCTACCAGTAGACATTTCATGTCAGTTATTTAAATCTCTTGTTGAGCCTGTCCTTTTATATGCCAGTGAGGTTTGGGGTGCCCACTTCATATCATTAAAATCTTTGGAAAGTTTCCTGCCAGAGAGAGTGCTTTTAAAATTTTGTAAATCAACATTATAGGTTAACAGTCGTACCCATAATTGGGCCTCTAGAGCTGAGATAGGTTTATATCCACTCCTGTTGTCTGTGGTAAAAAGAATGTTACATTTTTACTCCCATATGCAAACTACGGACAACATTATTTTACAACATGCTTTCTCTGAGTGCACAATCCTTGAAAAGAAAAATATGGGTTGGCTTCACAAACTATATTATTATATTAGTGAGTTGAATCAAAAAACGAAGCACTGTCAATTACCCCATCCATCTTATAAATATAATTAAAACTAAGTATCACAATATTTTAAAAGAAAATCTTACAGCTCCAGCCAAAAGAGATGGATCCAGTAATAAGATACAAACATACAAATTATATAAAAACAATATTCAACCAGAGCCATATTTATTGCACTGTATACATCCAGAACACCGCAAAGCCTTTACTAAATTACGTCTCAGTGACCACAAATTGAAAATAGAGACTGGGCGCCATACAAAACCCTTCACCCCATTGGACGAAAGTTTATGTGACCACTGCAATGTAATTGAAGATGAATACCATCATATCATAATATGTAAGAAATATAATATTCAACGTGTCAAATTATATGCATATCTAACTTTCCATAATTACCTATTTACAAGTATGAGTATGCAAGAAAAATTTATATTTATTATGCAAAACCAAAATCCAGCCTGTGCTGGTACGGTATGCAAATTTGTTCATGATTATACATGTATTGTCCATATTTAGTCCTTATTTAGTAATTAGAATAGTATGATGTTTGTATGTGTCTTGTTTGTGCATATGTTTTGCATCCAGTTCCGTATGTGGAATGTATATATGCAATAAAGTTTTTATCGTTATCTTTATATTTTATGACAAATTTACATGTGTAAATAGAGAATAATACTTGAGTTTCCGTTTGATATCATTTATCTTACAACAAGTTGTTTAAAAACGTATCCAACCAGCGAAAGCGAGTTGGATACGTGTTTAAACAACGAGTTGTAAGATAAATGGTATCAACCGTATACGATGTAGTATTCTATTCTTTAAATACCCCGAAACAATAAAAATACACAACGGTGATCTCCTACACGGGTGTGTAAGAAACAAGTATGTGTTATCAAAAATATTGAATGATGTTCTCATCAACGGGTAGGCCTATGTAAGAAAACATTAAAGGAAGGGACAATCAAGGCATTTGACCTGGTATGCATATTCAACGATATATAATGCACATTATTGCTTAATATCAACAAGTATAATCATATAGTTAATTAATAAAACGGTTAAATGTGACGGCTATTATATATAACGGGCACAGCCATTTTGTATCATCCCAGTGAATACGCCCTCTGGCGAGCTGGTGGTTACGTAATACCTAACGTGTCACGTCAGGAATTAGTCTTCGAACTGAAGAAACAAAACATACCTGATTTTTGCGAATGCATCGCAATATTCTGTAATAATAGTCATCCCAGTAAGCCAGTAACAATTATGTATTATTTTTAATACAAAATAAACCACCATTGTCAGTGTTGAAATAACTGTATTATGGTTTGTACATAAATTAACCCACGTACTGAAATAATAATCGGAGTGTTTTCTTAGTTATTTGGTTGATTGATTGATTTCAACTTATTTTCGTGCTTATATCCAATTAAGGTTCAAGCACGCTGTCCTGGGCACATATCTCAGCTATCTGGGCTGTATGTTCAGGACAGTGGGTTAGTTGTTAGTCGGTTAGTTGTTAGTGAGAGAGAAGAGGGTGTAGTGGCCTTACCCATTGAACCCTTAAGAACTCGCTCTGGGTAGGAACCGGTACCGGGCTGCGAACCCTTTACCTACCAGCCTGTAGTCCGATGGCTTAACCACTGCGCCATCGAGGCCGGTTAGTTAATTGGTCTTTTCTTTCTGTGGCCTGTACCTGATGTTCCTGATTGGCAGGTGTATATTTAGACGGTCCCCAGACACTGTGTCTAGACACGCTAAAAAGACGTGCCTCTTTTTATCAAGATCACAGAGTATTGTGTGTTAACCGCACGGACACCCCTCTAATCGTAATCGATCAGCCGTCCTGCTTTATTACTGTAAGTAATTCTGAAAAACCCTTGATTAAGTAGACTTTCCCATCTAAAATCACAAAACTGACCAATTACGTAGTCCCAAAGAAAAGAAAATTATCACTTGGGTATCGTGAGTGTTTTTGCTCGAACGTAGCATACCAATAGGCCTAATAATATGCATTTTTTTCTTTGGATTTTTTTAAAAGAAAAATACTGTAACTCCATTTCGTTCTATTGATGCAAATTGAAATATATTTAGTTAAATAGTTTATTATATTATCAAGTCATTTATGTTGTTTTACAAGTCAGGTTGATAAAAGCGAAGCGCCTTGTCGTAAATTAGAGCGTTTGTTTATACTGCATAACAGAGAAGTTGGATGGAGTTGACGTCACTTCGCCCCAAGCTATACCACCGGACGTCACAAAAACGAAACAAAATCGTTGCCCTCAGTTAGCAGGAATAATCATGTTAAAATTACGCGTTTTTCATTTGTTAAAGTGTCAGTATGTGTTGGTGGTCCATGTATGCATCTTTCCAACACATAAGGCTCTTGTTGGAGTTTAGTCTACCTTTAAAGACCCAGAACATATTACATTCTCCGACTGGGTTAATAACGTGGGCTTAGCTGTTCACCGAACTAAAGAATCAAAACGTATGTGTAATAGTACAATTTTACTTTTATTGCAGATTTTAGTTATATACCATACATATACAGAACTTCTCATACGTTGTTTTCGCTTCCTATTTATTGCACGAGTTTATTTTGCGAAAGAATATCATATATGTTCTTTCGCAAAATAAACGAGTGCAATAAATAGGAAGCGAGAACAACGTAGGCCTATGTGAAGTTCTGTATTTATTTAACGTAAAAAATCATACTCTGCGGCAGCCTTGTGTAATGTTTCAAATACGATGTGACGTAATTTGTATTATTACCCCAGCGGTCACTCATAACAGGGAAAATATTTTCCACATTTTCTCAGTGAGAAATATTCTGCATTGGTCTAACGAACAATACTATTGGACAATTTGACGCTCACAAACCAATGACCTTGTCGGTACTAAATATGACGTCATCACGAGTTGGCAAACACAAAATGACGTCATGTAGTTTAAAGAGTTTGCGTTTACGGTTCTCTATTTTTGGTGTTAAATTTATAACAAAATGACATTTTAATGCAATTCCTTATAGATTTTGTAGCAGAATAAAGAACACTTTTGTGTTTTTTAAATTATTTATGAACGTGATTAAATTACAAAGTTATAGCAATTCTCAGAAAAGTGCGCAAAGTTGTTTACATCGTTTCTATACAGGTTGGCCTTTCGTGCATGTGCGTCGAAAATATAGGCTTCTAGAGAAAAAGTAGCTGAGGTAATAAATAGAATAATAAACTCGGTACCAGTTATTATCAAATTTATGTCCCTCGTGAAATAATTTTCATTTTTCACTCGCTAAAGCTCGTGACAACTGAAAATTATTTCACTCGGGACATAAATTTGATAATAACTGGTAACTCGTTTATTATCCTCTATATATTACCCATATGGTTCAAAATATCACGGTTCAAATCAATGTATTATGCCCCAGTACAACGTCAAGTGGCACGTAACACCTCGACGTCATACTGCTGGCTAATGCTCCTCATCAATATTGATATTGATATTGTCAAAACCTGGCTTTTGTTTATAAAGCTAAATAGTGGTATTTGTCAAAACACATACATGCGTCATATTTGTTAGCAGAAATATCAAAGCGGCATGACGTGAGCGTTATTTCGCTTCTGATACAAAAAAAAAAAAAAAAAAAAAAAAAAAAAAAAAAAAAAAAAAAAAAAAAACCTACAACAAAACCCCCCACTTTTTTCTTCTTTGTTTTTTGAAAAATATAAATTGAAATCGATAATCACTAATATAAAAAGATATTAAGCTCGCTACCATTTCAAGTTCATGTCACTCTTGGAATACTTTTAATTGTCACCCGCTAACTGAAAATTATTATTTTACTCGGGAAATAAAAATATGAAAATGAATCTCGTATAATAGCCTATAAATATGAAACAGGTGTTAAACTGTTTCATATAATTACAATGTGTAAATTTGTATCTTTACAGTTAAACGTATGTGTATATATGCTATTACAATGAATAAGAAAATACACCATGGGATTTTAGAAAATACATAAGTGAACGTTAAATCGCATAAATGTTACAACTTACCACGAATTATTTTAAATCGTATTTAACGAGCAAAAAGGTGTTGGATACATTATTAAACGAGATAACTATATAATGAAGTATTTGCTCAACCAAATTGAAAAGGAACACTTCAACGAGTGTGTAACAAAATATCGTCATTTCATATACTGTAATTAAATGTGCTTTTAACTACTCAGTTTATTTTATATTTTATTTTATTATTATTATTATTATTATTATTTTAATTTATGTATTTATTTATTTATTTATTTATATTGGTTATTTATTAATTGATATTGTTTATTTATTATTATTTGTGTGTGTGTGTGTGTGAGAGAGCGAGAGAGAGAGAGAGAGAGAGAGAGAGAGAGAGAGAGAGAGAGAGAGAGAGAGAGTGTGTGTGTGTGTGTGTGTGTGAGTGTGTGTCTGTCAATAGCCTTCCTTTTGTCTGTAAATCCATATTTGTATATTTGTGGAACTGGGACTGGCGTGAGTAAGCACATTTTTTAAAAAAGTAGAAAAAAGAAGAAGAAAAAAACCTCTCTCGCTTCTCCAGGTTAGTGTAATGGAACCGCCCTTACCCCTACGTGTGTGTCTAATCTCTGTGCACAGAATCGGTTAATCCCGAGTTAGCCGAGTCTCAACCTGCCCATTCATAATCATAGACTCCTTGGCGACGACAAGCGTCGCTAGATACTGCTATTTGATCTATCACTGCCGTGTTGTGAGAGTACAGTGTCTGGATCATTGGTGAAAAGAAGACAAGGAACCGGTCATATTGAGTGAGTTATTCTATTATAATTAATATTAATCAAGATGCCCGCGATACTAATTAGCAGTGTAGGAGAATGTACTTTGTATGTGTTCGATGTAGGTGTTGGTGCAGACACATTTATGCAAACAATATTTCCGTTATATAGATTTATGTTTCGATCCAAACAATGTGGCAGAGAAAAATATAATGTAGCAGTCGATCATTCAACTTCGTTGTTCAAAGATATATATTTTTAAAATCCGTGTTTTGAGGACGGGAAGGGTGCGCAGGGGCGGATCCAGGAAATATTTTGCGGGGGAGGGGAGATAACGGGAAATAAGCACACGGTCCATCTTGTCAATATATGAAGTATCAATAAAACAAATTCCAACAAATTTTCCCGTTTTTAATATATTTGCAATAAAAAGAAAGGGGGCGTTTGGAACGTTTATGGGGGACGGGTCCCCGGGAACCCCTTGGATCCGTTTCTGGTGGGAGTGAAAATAAAGTGTTTGAATTAATTGATAAGATGGCATAAGATGGAATTTCACCGACAATCTTTAGTCTTCAGGTCTACCGTCTATAAAAATATCGTAGATAACAATTATATTACACACAGTCTTAGAGTATAATTATAGGCCTACGCATATGACATATACAGGGTGTAGGCGGTTTGGCCTTAGGTTTTGTGTAGGGTCTGCCCCCCCCCCCCCCCCCCCCCCCCCCCCCCCCCCCCCCCCCCAACCCCCCCCCCCCCACCCCCCCCCCCCCCCCCCCCCCCCCCCCCCCCCCCCCCCCCCCCCCCCCCCCCCCCCCCCCCCCCCCCCCCCCCTCCCCCCCCACCCCCCCCCCCCCCCCCCCCCCCCCCCCCCCCCCCCCCCCCCCCGGCTTCCATTTGGTCACACCAACGTTCAAAATATGATTGGTAATTTTTCCTCTTTAAACTTTATTAACCAACTTTCCCGTGGGCTTTGGCCAACCTTTCCTCCTAACCTCCCAGGGACTTAAATTATATTTATTTTTAATAAAGAAAATGTTAATATTACATTATTTTATTATTATTTTATTATTTTAAGTAGTTTATAGGTAAATTTTGTTTTAAGGGCGCAGCCAAAATTTATTAATCTCCATCCCCCCTCCACCCCACCCCCACCCTATTACCATTTTGGCTTTAATATTCTAACTTTCTAAATTGTCTGTAGTAGTTAGGAAATCCCTGTCCCAAGTCAGACCCCAGATCCTATTGGAGGCCGAACTCGGGATAGGCGTGTTCAAAACCATAATGGTATACGGACACGTTAAACCACTTTAAACGTTAAACGTTATAGTTAGCTTAATCAGAGGTCAACAGAAATTTTTAGAACTAATGACTGAATATGTACAAATAATAGAAAACATAACGTTGAAGTTTGATTTAGATCAACCAGACACCCAAAATATCCATATATAATCAATTCTAAAGTTTATTTTGTATTTATGCAAAAATAATTACGAAGAAAATAAGACTATCTCAGGGTTAATTTAACTATCCTTTGAAGACAGTGTCTTGATTTGACAGTTTGTCGTGCGGAAACATTTTGATGATACTGAGTTTTCGCAAGACACTTTTAAAAATATGTCCAGGATCCCGAAGATCACCATAAGTACATATAATAACTACTTTATGCACTTAAGGTGATCTTAGCGCTAAGATCGCTTCGTGAAACGGAGCCCAGTGTGACAATTCAGAACACTAAATGATTTCGAACATAACTGTCATTGTTTAACGACACCACTAGAGCACATTGATTTATTAATCATTGGCTATTGGATGTCAAACATTTGGTAATTTTTGACAGTCATAGAGAGGAAACGCGCTACATTAGTAGCAAGGGATCTTTTATATACGCCATCCCACAGACAGGATAGCACATACCACGGCCTTTGATATACCAGTCGTGGTGCGCTGGCTGGAACGAAAAACAACCCAAATGAGCCCACCGACAAGGATCGATCCCAAACCGACCGCGCATCAAGCGAGCGCTTTACCACTAGGCTACGTCCCGCCCCTGATTTCGCACATAAATCACTTACCGATTACTCGTCTCCAGATTGGGTTGTGAAGTGCCGGATCAATGTATCTGTGTTTACTAGTGTACACCCAGAAATAAACTGCACATATCAGGCTAATACGTCGGGACGTAGCCCAGTGGTACAGCTCTCGGTCGGTGTGAGATCGATGGGTGGGCCCATTGGGCTATTTCTCGTTCCAGCTAGTGCACCACGACTGGTATATCAAAGGCCGTGGTATGTACTACCCTGTCTGTGGGATGGTTCATATAAAAGATCCCTTGCTGCTAATCAAAAAGGAGTAGCCCGTAAAGTGGAGACAGCGTGTTTCCTCTCTCAATATCGGTGTGGTCATTAACCATATGTCTGACGTCATATAGCCGTAATAAAATGTGTTGAGTGCGTCGTTAAATAAAACATTTCTTTCTTCTTCTTTTTTTCTTAATATCAGGCTAATATGTAAATTTTAGACAGAAATTCCACACGGTGTTGCAAGAGGTTAAGAACCTTTAATATATGTGCACGTAATTCTATGATAATTTCACACCCAACAATATTCATTTGAACTGTACATAATCACCGCACTGACTACGATGGTGAAAAAGAAATTAATTGGATTCGCCTGTGACCACCGTTTCACACTATGTTACGCTATTACTGCGGAGATTACAATATATACTGGCTTTCGAGTATTAATTTACTTACCAGTAAACCAGTGCATATTGGTGTTACGCTCACTGCATTCACATAATACGTCCATTAGTGGCTCCCACTGGAATTCAGTTATTTAATGCATAAGCACGCACACTTCGAATAATGGCACACACGTTGGTAGTTGCTTTGGTTCAGTAATCATCAATGCAGTTGCTATGAACTTGTCAAGTTTTGCAGTGTGTCGTTTGCTTCGTAGCCCAGTGGTAAAGCGCTCGCCCGTTGGTGGGCCCATTGGGCTATTTCTCGTTCCAGCCAGTGCACCACGACTGGTATATTAAAGGCCGTGGTATGTGCTATCCTGCATGTGGGATGGTGCATATAAAAATGCCTTTCTACTAATGGAAAAATGTAGCGGGTTTCCTCTAAGACTATATGTCAGAATTACCAAATGTTTGATATCCAATAGCCGATGATTAATAAATCAATGTGCTCTAATGGTGTCGTTAAACAAAACAAAATTTACTTGTTTGCTTAAGATACATTTTTACCTACTTAAAACAATTAATGTTTTTAATGTATTAATAGGTTTTAATAAAGTTAAAGTTTGTTTTGTTTAACGACACCACTAGAGTACATTGATTAAATTATCGGCTATTGGATGTCAAATATTTTGTAATTCTGACTCGTAGTCATCAGTGGAAACCCGCTACATTTTTCCTAATGCAGCAAGGGATCTTTTATATATATATATATATATATATACACTTTACCACAGACAGAAAAACACATACCAGGGCCTTTGACCAGTTGTAGTGCACTGGTTGAAACGAGAGAAAAAAATCAGTTGAATGGATCCACCGAGGTGGTTCTATCCTGGGACGCAAGCACCTCAAGCGAGCACTCAACTGACTGAGCTAAATCCCGCCCCAGGTTTTAATAAAGAAATACCGGCCTCGGTGGTGTCGTGGTTAAGCCATCGGACATAAGGATGGTAGGTACAGGGTTCGCAGCCCGGTACCAGCTCCCACCCAACGCGAGGTTTAGCGACTCAGTGGGTAGGTGTAAGACCACTACACCCTCTTCTCTCTCACTAATCACTAACAACTAACCCACTGTCCTGGACAGACAGCTCAGATAGCTGACGTGTGTGCCCAGGACATCGTGCTTGAACCTTAATTGGACCTTAATATAAGAACGAAAATAAGTTGAAATGAAATGAAATAATAAACCGAACAGATTCTAGACAATAATAAGCATACGAGCTCCAATGTTTAGAGGGGAAGGGGGGGTTGCAGACTGATTTTTGCCCGAATGTATCTAAAATGTCCGAAATATAGGCCAGTGGTGGATTCAGTGTCAAATCGAGCAGGGGTCACGGGGATGTGAAGGTGGCGAGTGGGAATAGGTGGGAGGTAGTAATATTGTACTTTTTAAATATATTGTCACAACAGGCAGGGGCGGATGCAGTATTTTTCTAGGGAGGAGGTGCAATGCTTCAAAGGGGCTCCTACTAATATTATATTATATTCAAAAGTATATATATATATATATATATATATATATATATATATATATATATGTATGTGTGTGTGTGTGTGTGTGTGTGTGTGTGTGTGTGGTAATCTTCCACAGAAACATCAATTAACCATTGTAAACAAGTTCCCCACTAAAAACCAATAAATGCATTATGTTTATTGGCTAAACACTGAATTTTTCAAGGCACTTCGAATTTTGTAGGCAGTTCTTACGATTAAATTAATGAAATAAACTGAATTGAACTTAACTGAATTAACTTCGCGAATATTTCTTGTACAGTTATAAATATGCATTGGGGTATGGCCCTCTTCAGTCGCAGTCACACATACACGCACGCACGCACGCACACACGCACGCACGCAATGTGGGTGGCCCCTCAATATAAAACCCTCGCTACGCCAATGCCTACGAACTTAAACTTCAACGGTCCTGATAAACAATCAATCAAACACTTACCTCTATTGATATAGGCCTATCCACTCAACACTTGTTGAAAATATTGCAACAGGACAGGCACAGCCGCACAATAGTTAGCTGTCGTCATAGGTAGGATTAGATCATGTCCAGATATTTAATACTTAAACAAATTTAACATAAATATGATTATTAAATGACAAACAGCGATTCTGTCCACACATTTCAGAAGTTAAAACAATAGTCAGAAAAATATGCGTAGTATCGCTTTGAGATCAATAAGCATATTTAAAAACGTAAAAGCATTGTTGACGTCACGTCAAAGGACTGTCGACGTTTTTATAATAACGTTTCCGGCCATTTTCGTAACTTAACTGGAAACGTCGAAATGCCATTGAAAGGCATACGGGCTCCCATTTTCCGAATTTCACGAAATTGTCCGACTTTGGATATGTAAGATATTTAACTAATGGTCACTCACGAAAGACCAAATATTCAATTCAATTCAATTCAATTTATTGCATATTACCAAACATACTGGTGTCAGCAAACAGATAAAAACAAACACAACATCAATAACAACAACAAAAATTAATAATAATAACAATATTAATGCACAGGCCAGACGGAGACACAAAATGTGTATTATATTTATAGGAATATTTATGTAATAATAAAGTATATTATAAAAATAAAATGGTTAAAGTACTTGGAAATAATTAAATTAAATCACTGCCTCACTGACAGCTGGAACAAGAATTTTACGTTTAGAAATACAGCCGTCAATAAATGTTAATACATGGTTAAGAATTTCGATGTCACCATTATTGTATGACATCATAAATATAAATTGTAAATTGCCATTGTGTGTGTGTGTGTGTGTGTGTGTGTGTGTGTGTGTGTGTGTGTGTGTGTAACAAATACAAACACGTCCGCACACTCATAAATACATAACCAGGGCCGTAGCTAGCGGGGGGGGGGGGGGGGGGAAAAAAAATTCGTTAAGCATTATAGAAAGTTAAAGAAAGGAGTTTTAGACTATTAACTACTCAGTTGCCCCCCCCCCCCCCCCCCCCCCCCCCCCCCCCCCCCAAACAAAAAATCCTAGCTACGGCCCTGATAACATATAAATAACTAGTGATAATAATGAAAAATACAACACATGTATTTGGGTATAGGCTACTGTTCTTTTAGGGCTTATGACATTTGTCAGTGATTTCTTTTATTAATTTGCACAATTTCTTGAGAATACTCAATTGTTATTCGTCGTTAACTGCTTAAATTCCATCATACTGGGTTTAATATAATATGGCTTCAACAATGATTTACGAGTGTTTGCGAAAAAAAATGCATGTGATTACATAGTGAAATTCGTCTCCGATATCGTTATTGTTACATAATATGCATGTTCTATATTCTAATGGAATGTTGTCCCAGGGTCCTGTTTCAATTGGTAATAGTTGGCTATTCTGAATTTTAGTAAAGTTGTCCAGGATTTTTGTGGTAGTAAAATATAATATTTTCCAAAATTAAGACTATCTTTAAAAATAGCGTATGTTTTACCTCTTGATGATAATGATATTTCACCATCTCACTGTTGTAGATACTGATCATTTTGTCTTAATTTAACGCGTTAAGAAGTTGATTTATTGAAGAGAAGCTCACTGACAGCCATGTATCAGTCATACCTAGGTGATTGAATATATCATCCACGTGTTTCATCCATAATTTTATAGTTATATCCATTTAGGAATGAGTCGTGTAGCACTAGTTGATATAATAAAAACGAGGATTTCGTACGTTTGTCTAAAATAGTTCGGGCCCAAAAACTTATAATTCTTTGTTGGATGATAAATTTTACAGGTTTTCATCCTAGTTCTTCGTATAACATGAACAGTGATGTTCCTTTTTTCACGGGTTTGTATGTCTCAAGAATTGTATATGAATATTTTCAATAATGTCAATATTTTCATAACCCCATATTTCACACCCGTATAATAGAATCGGAAGTAGGCCTACCATAGAGTCCTGCTTTCGTCGCCTTTTATGCCAGTGATTTTTTGGTTACATTAAATTTGTTTAGTTTGGTAAAAGTTAAACCTAAATATTTGTATACTTTTACATCTTCTAGCTCATGATTTCCGAGTTTAAATACTTTCTTGTGGTCATTTCCGCTTCCATTAAAGAGTATTATTTTAGTTTTATTTGCATTGACTTTAAAGTTTCCATTTGTTATTGAACATATTTAGGAATTGCTGTAGATCGCAGGCATTGACCGGCCTCGGTGGCGTCGTGGTTAGGCCATCGGTCAACAGGCTGGTAGGTACTGGGTTCGGATCCCAGTCGAGGCATGGGCTTTTTAATCCAGATACCGACTCCAAACCCCGAGTGAGTGCTCCACAAGGCTCAATGGGTAGGTGTAAACCACTTGCACCGACCAGTGATCCATAACTGGTTAAACATGGTTTGTGCTATCCTAGCTGTGGAAAGCGCAAATAAAAGATCCCTTGCTGTTAATCGGAAAGAGTAGCCCATGAAGTGGCGACAGCGGGTTTCCTCTCAAAAACTATGTGGTCTTTAACCATATGTCTGACGCCATATAACCGTAAATAAAATGTGTTGAGTGCGTCGTTAAATAAAACATTTCTTTCTTTCTTGTTGCAAGAAGCGCAGTATCGTCGGCATATAAAAGGCATACAAAGTACAGGGCCATTTAACAAAACGATTCTATGTCATCCGTAGCCAGGGATACTCAATTATAGTTATGGCAAATTTTCTCCTTGACGGACTCCAATGTTACATGGGAATAGTTCTGAGGTTCCACTTTTTGTACAAATACAAGATTTTATTCCTTGCTACATTTGGTAAATAATTTTGATTTTTTTGTTTCATTTGTATTGTTCTAAACGTTTTTGCCATAGGCAAGTCCTAGAAATTAAACCAAACGCCTTTTGGAAGTTCTTAGTTGATACATTTGCTTTTCAATAATAAATTTGTTTGAAGACTGTTCTCTCATTAAACACTTTTTTGTATGATTTACTTGCATTTATTAGTCTTAGCTTATTTTCTATAGTTTTATACGAGTTTGTTTTGGCCTCATGGTACTTTCCGCGGAGAACTCTATACCTATATGACTTTCCGAACAATGCTCGATTACCTTTGGGTTTTACAGGCCGGTTGTTCGTGCGATTTCGTTCATGACTTAGTGTTCACTACAAAGGTAAATACTAGAATAGTTTATTTATCTTGGCACAATAATGTACACCCGTAATTTAAAGTTTGTGAGATTTATGGTATCACAAGACGATATCCCACATAAGATCAATGTCCAGTTAAAGACATCCAACTGACTGCTTCTTGGTAATAATTTACAGTTCAAACTCAAAATGTTCAATGAAACTAACACTTACCGAAACGGAGTTCCACTAACGCTCACAGGATACTGCAAGCTGCCAAGCTCCACCGTTTAAGTAGATTTTCCTTGGAAAGGACGTGCCAATGTTTTTGAAACCTGATTTTTTAGAATATTTAAGAACCAGAATACTACACATATACTTATCTTTTGTGACACCCAATTGATGATGTGTATTTTTGTGCTGGGGTGTCGTCAAACATTCATTCTTTCATCCGCTCACTTCACTTGTGGCCGTTAGATGTAATAAATTTGTCTTCCGACTCATTTAAAATTCCATCGTTTTTTCGCTCGTTCTAAAATAAACTGTATTTAAAGGCCACGCATTGGCTACAGTAGCCTACTCTATGTCATCATTATCATAATAATAATTATTATAATAAAGATGATTATTATTATTTCAGGAATCCAACATGTCTGACAAAAAGATTATAACAGTGTTTTGTGCCACCGGAGCACAGGGCGGTGCCGTAGCTCGTGCACTCAGCAAAGACCCGGATCTGCACGTGCGAGCAGTGACACGAGACGTCAATACTCAGAAGGCAGACAAACTAAAAAGCTTGGGTGTTGAACTGGTCCAGTGTAATACTTCCAACCCCGCCAGTGTCAGAGATGCCTTGTCTGGGGCGGACGGGTGCTTCATTGTCACGCACACAGACTTCGGCAAACAAAACAGTTTTGAAATGGAAGTACACGAAGGGCGACAGATTGCAGACGCGTGCAAAGCAATGCGCGTTGGCAGCGTGGTGTTTAGTACGCAGCGGTCATCACGTGTCCTGGGTCTACAAACGCGTCACATGGATGCCAAGGCCGAAATCGAGACGTACATGCACGACCTTGACTTACCCCTCACTTGTGTCATGGTTCCGTGCTATTACGAGCAGTTCATGGGACTGTTTAAACCAGAAAAGATCGACAACAATAAATATATTCTTGGTAAGGTATTTATAGACCTAACTGCTATTTAATTGGTATCAAACAAGCTCTCGGGTGTCCTCTGGTCAGGTCAGGTCATAGGGTTTTACGTGCATATTCAGAACAAGATGTTGTAGCGCACGCCTGTCGTGGGCACAAGAGCCGGCCATGGCCGGCTCCTCCGTCCATGACAGGAAAGTGTCCTCTATCGCTGGTCTGTTTATATATTGCTATTAGACTGACCAGCGCTAGAGGGTACACGTGCGAACTGGCAGAAAACGTAATTTGCATATGAACAAAATATTGTATAAAATAATGTTTAACATTCACCCACAAAATTTACTATTTTTAAATAATAATAAAATAATAATTTGTCTATTTTATATCTTATGTTCAATGGCTTTATGTTTAATGACTCAATGTGATCCAGACATCCCGATGACTCAATGTGATCCAGACATCCCGATGACTCAATGTGATGCATTTCTAAAAACTAGTTACAAAACCACAACATCATCCAAAGTAAGGGGCGGGACAGTCTTTTCACACCAGTATTCAGCTTCTGTTAAAGGGACATTCCTGAGTTTGCTGCATTGTAAGATGATTCCGAGTAATAAAATATTTCTACGATTAAACTTACATATTAAATGTATTTTCTGGTTTAGAATATTAGTGTCTGTATATTAAATGTGTTTCTGATCGTCTTAATATTTGTAAGAAGCCCAAACTGGATTTTGTCTTCAAATAAGTTTGGAAATAAAATGAAATTTAACCTAGTACAAATATTAGAACGATCAGAAACACGTTTAATATACAGCTACTATTTTACGCAGAAAAATATATTTGATGTGTAATTACAATCGTTAAAAAGTCTTTGTTAGTCCATAACATCTTAAAAAGTGCAGCAAACTCAGGAATGTCCCTTTAATATCAACCACGAAAGAACGCATCAAATATACATAGATGAATGTTCCATTGGATATGCAAGACAAGTTACTTTTCAGCCAGGAGCATCGTACGCTACTGTTATAGGAACACAGGGGCCTATTTCACAAAACATTGTAAGTTTACGTCTGCGAGTAGCAGTTACACCGGGCATACATTTACACTTGTTTGATTCCGAAAATTACATCATTACAGAAGATTGAGCATTTTTAGGACAAAAGAAAATTAAATATGTGTACTTTTAACTGTATTTGCACTATAATAGTAATAAAAATAGTGGTTCAGTCGTAGATTTACGTTTACGTACAAAACTAGGCTTACGATGTTTCGTGAAATTGGGCCCAGACCTTCAAAGTAATTACATGTGTATGTATTAGTAATGGTCATTTCGTCCGGCACGACAAATCAACCAGAATGAAATGTATGTACTATAAAAGTTGTTGAACGCCATCGGAGATAACCAGGCTTCCGGGAACAGTACACTTATTATCAGCGTGGTTCCGTTTGACTGGAACAGAGATGTAATTCAGTGATTAGTGTGATGGCCCCAGGAGCAATGGGTCGTAGGACTGATCAACTCTGTGAACCCATCGTGCGGTTTCATAATTCCCCATTCTACGTTGTGCACGATTGGTGATTCAGCGACCTCTTTCTTTAAAGTGATTGTCCCGAGTTTATTGCCATCAAATTAGACAGCGTAAGACATAAATCACTTTCACCCCCCCCCCCCCGTGTGTATCTGTTTCTCCCCCCCCCCCCCCCCCATATCTCTCCTTCCCTCTTTTTCTTTGTGTGCGTGCTCCTCCCTCTCTTTCTTTTGAAATGTTAAGTTTTCGCATTTACCTAGTTATCCCAGTGTTTGTATTAGGTTATTATGACTTTCAGCTGCAGTAAAAAAATTTAATAATAATCTCTCTCTCTCTCTCTCTCTCTCTCTCTCTCTCTCTCAATTATAAGACATATAGATAAACACATTTCTGGTTCTCCTTGATCAAATTATTTCATTTTAAACGAGAATGGAAAACAGAAAAAAAATATATGTATAAAATTACTGCATCTGAAAGTCGTAATAACCTAATACAAACACTGGGATAACTGTTGGTAAATGCGAAAACTTAACATTCAAGTTAACGTAAGAATTGACGATGTCGCCATTGAAAGCATTTTGACTTCGTCAAGAGGAGACAAAGATATAATTGGTCAAAAATACTTTGTGGTGGCTACTAATTCAGGATAGTCCTTTTATTAGCCTTGAACAAAGTTTAACAATGACAATACAAGTCGATTTGAAACCATGCCGAGGTGCCGTCAAAACTCGCACTCGTTCCATTTTGCGTTATTGGACATTTAGCCACAATCATCATAATTACTCCCCAGTTACCCAAATGATTCGAGGTTATGGCCAACTGGGAATAGATGTAAAGTGAATGACTGTAAACTACCAAGACGGATTAAATTAATAGTAAATAAATCAATAATAGATCGGTCAATGCATACAATATCTCTATCCATCTAATCCGGATCAATCAATCTTCAGTAACACTACCACATCGTAGTAAGCAAATGGCTGTACTATTTGTTCCTGAAATAAAGTTAAAGATTGTTTTGTTGAACACCACCACTGGAGCATATTGATGTATTAATCATCGGCTATTGGATGTCAAACATTCGGTAATTTTGATTTTGTAGTCTTCAAAGAACACGTTACATTGTTCCATAAGCAGCAATAAGGGATTTTTTATATGCAGTTTCCCAGACAAGACAGCACATACCACGGCCTTTGATATACCAGTCGTGGGGCTTTTCTAAAATATATTGCAGTGTTACGTATGTCCATCTAGATGATGAACACGATCGTTTATCTTAACTTACTTTGTCATATCTATAGGCGTACGGGTTCCCATGTTTTAGGGAGATTTTTGCCCGAATTAAATGAAAATGCCCAAATCTGGATAACAACATTTATTCATATTAGCATTACGATGAAACCACTATATAGGGTTGAAAACAAGTCACTTCGCATATTTTACCAGGGTTACATCCAATAGTAATATTGTGGGTAGAATTTATGGATTTTCTCCAGCACGGGGGGGGGGGGGGGGGGGGGGGGCGGCAACTCGTCTCATATACTTATGGTCATATCTATAAACTAATTATTTCCCTAGAAATTCCCATGGGAACGACCCCAATGCACCTGATCGCGCTGGACGACATGGGAGTGGTGGTGAGGCAGATCTTTAACAACTGGCAGACGTTCATCGACAAAACGATCGGTATCTGCGGGGACGTCCTCACAATCCGGGATGTTGCCGCCATACTGACACAAGTGCTCAGACCGAAGACGTTCGCGGATAAACCAGTAAGTGAACAGTAAACAGATGGTGTCCCTCGGGTGTCGTGCTACTCTTTATGAATTCTTGGTATTAACAGTGGGCACCGTTCAACAGTTCGGTTATGTATGAATTTTTTTTCTTTTAGATCCACAATTTGTTTTGCAAGAGCAACTCCAAATATATTTCACTTATCAAAAGAGATCAAAATTACACACACACACACACACACACATGCGCGCACACGCACGCTCTCTGCCGAAATTTAAACGTGGGGAGGGGGGGGGGGGGTCTCTTTGCATGTTGGTTTTGTTTCGTTATATGTAATTCATACTAAACAAAAACCGTCTATTCAGAATTGGCCACGAATGGCAGCATTTACTTGACGAATAGAGATGAGATTATAGTGTCTTTGCAAACATTTATACATAACTCTTGACAAATATACAGGGCTTCTAGATTATGGTAGCCCCACTCCCATGGCTAGTGATATCCAATGTTGGCTACTAAATAACTACTACTGCCATGCCCGATGGTCAGTGAATGTTGTAGTTAAGTTTATTTAGTATATCCTGCCCCCACTCCAACCCCCCAATCTTAGTATTTTTAAGTTTTATCTCCCTCTTTAGGCGGCATATCTGATTATTACTATTATTTAATAAAATTGTATTAATAAAATAAAGTACGGCTAGTGAATTTTTAATTGTGGCTGGTAAATATTTTAAATCACTGATCCCAAAATTAATGGATTTTATAAAAAAAATTAAAAAGCCCTGAATACATCATTTCTTTCTCATAAATTGTGTAACCCTTCCCAATCCCATATCCCTCTCCTCTAAGACATTAATAATTTCAAACCTTTTTTTTTCCCAAACCCCTTTGGATGCTCGTGAAAATGTAGATAACTAAACCTCCCCAAATTATACAGGACAAATGGTTATACAAGTATAAATACTGATGTATTTAACGAGGTCATATTTCTCGCTACTGTAATAGAAATGAGAAATAATATGAGCCGAATTTACAAAGCCTGTTTATGTCTACAAGAACTTACATTTACAATGCTTAAACACCTGCATTTAACAAAACAGGCTTCGTAAATTCGGCCCTATAAGTTTAAAACTACCATCCCTTTCTGTTTACATGATAGATACCTTAAAACATATTTATTTTACATTAGAAATCAAAAATTAAGAACCATTGCTTTTACTGTTTCAGCTGACAGTGAACGACTACAGAAACAAGAAAGACTTCCCTGGAGTGAGCGACTGGGCGAACCTGTTCACCTTCCGCATGAGAGTGGACCAGATCTTCAACATCCACCACACCAAAATGATCCATCCACAGATGAAATCCTTTGAGGAATGGGCAAGAGAAAATGCTGATACTCTACACAACGTCCTATGATCTGCGGTTTGAGGAATAAGCAGATGAAAATGATGAAGTTCTACACAATGTCCTGTGATTTGTGAATTTCTGAGTGAATAGTATGCCCGATAACAATAAAGTTAACACTAAAGAAAAGACGTCATTGTCCAACACAGTGATAACAACAATGACTTCAACAAAAATATTCAATGTTAATATTTTAAGCCAGAATTTTTTTTTTTTATTATCAGTTGGTAATGTCTTTTTATGAATTTTTTAAAATGTATAGCAAATAATATAATTATATATATATTGAAACCAAATAAAAAATTAATAAATAAAGGTGGACTAAACATACTAATTCTTAAAGTAGCTTTCCAGCAAATTTACTATAAAAAATGTACGTCAAACCAAACTTTAATTTTCACTTGGCAAACAACCAATTAAACTAAGCTGATATAATATTCTTATACATATTTACTATGATACTAATTTTTAAGTATGATCTGAAATGTTGCGGTATTATTGTTGTCATTGTCAATGTTGTTATCTTGGATTACCCAGAACTTCTGAAATTTGAATAAACATAATGGTGTGCAGGACATTTTGCAGGAGATTGGTCTAGATTGTGATGAGCAAACGTTTTAGGGGTGGTCACGTCATCATCCCCCAGAAAATACACTGGCAAAAAAAGACAATTCGTTTGGAGTAGAGGGGTTTCAACCTCCAACCCACCCCCCATCTGCATACATGATACTTGCCTGATTTGTTAAAGTTAACACCATGTCAGTATTAAAGCAGTATTACAATGTTATTTTGTGCCTACCTGCTTTGTTTGAGAATGTTATCTTTAATGCAAATGACATAACTCTATTTTGCTACAAATGACATAAAACGTTATAGTTTTGCTATCAGTATTGCTTTGAAAGAATATTAGCTAAAGATATTTGAAATTGCTTTATTATGTACACAAGAACTTTGGAGAAATGCTATTCTCATTTGGTCACATATTGTGGTATATATTGCATCAATATATATACTGCAAATGTTTAACCAAAGTACAAACTATTATACAATAGAACAAATAAAACTTATAATAGTTACGTATAATGCTGTTTGTCATTCGTCATCATAAAAACAACAAACACAAAAAATGGCCAATACACCCCCAATACAAAATGACCATCATTTAATGACCTCAGAAAGAAATCAACGTGAGGTAATACAACATAAAGTAATGCTTTGATATTACTCAGTAATTGATACCCATTTCTTACGGGTGTTTAAAATAAATACTACAAATAAATGGTTAGACATGAACAACTGCTCTCATTTGTGTGTTTTCGCATAGGCAAAAAACCTGCTCATCTTGTTACATGCCAATATCACTATTTTATTCACTCAAAATCACTGCAGACACAACTCTGTGATATCCTCTCATTGACTTCTGTAGATTAATCACAAGACATTTCTCTGGTCCCTACAAAGACACGATCCCATGAGATATTCACTCACCGCTATTCAGTCACTGCTGTCACAATCCTGTGATTTTCACACTTGGTCACTGCTGACACATTCTTGTGATGTTTCATTGAATGTAAAACAATTGTAAAATATTCCTTGGTGTGGTCAATGCAGATGCTATCCTACAATATAGACAAAGATAGTCCTGTGTTATTCAGAATTCCCATCCAGTCAATGCAAACTATCACAATCCTGTGATATTCCACAATCTACTCAACCTTGCAATATTCCTGTCTGGTCATTATGAACACAATCCTGCAGTATTCCTGTCTGGTCGCTATAAATGCAATCCTGCAATATTCCTGTCTGATCACCATAAACATAACCCTGCAATATTCCTGTCTGGTCACTGTCAACACAATGCTGCAATATTCCTGTCTGGTCACTGTCAACACAATGCTGCAATATTCCTGTCTGGTCACTGTCAACACAATGCTGCAATATCCTGTCTGGTCACCATAAAAAATCCTGTGACATTTTACATACCAGTCAACCCTGCAATATTCCTGTCTGGTCACCATCAATGCAATCCTTTGACATTTTTGGCTGGTCACATTGTATATTTACACATTTTGAAGTTTCATCAATCAAATTTTTGCTACAACCATTTCTGTGGTTTTCTCAGTTGGATCTCATACTTATTTCATTGTCCAGTCTTTTGGATCTCATGTTTATTCCACTGTCCAGTCCTTTGGATCTCATGTTTATTCCACTCTCTAGTCCCTTGGATCTCATGTTTATTTCAATGTCCAGTCCTTTGGATCTCATGTTTATTCCATTGTCCAGTCCCTTGGATCTCATGTGTACTCCATTATCCAGTCCTTTGTATCTAATGTTTCGTTGTCCAGTCCTTTGGATCTCATGTTTATTCCACTGTCCAGTCTTTTGGATCTCATGTTTCTTTGTCCAGTCCTTTGGATATCATGTTTATTCCATTCTCCAGTCCTTTGGATCTCATGTTTTTTTGTCCAGTCCTTTGGATCTCATGTTTATTACATTGTCCAGTCCTTTGGATCTCATGCTTATTTCATTGTCCAGTCTAAGCAAACACAATCCTGTTGGATTAAACAGCCAGCTTCCATCATCTTACGGACCATTTTGCAATCTCCTCAATCTTTGACAGGCACTGCTTCATCCCAGGGTCCATGGATGTTACTGAAAAACAATATTAATAAAGGGAAATCTAATTTTATTCATGTTAAAGTGATCATAAACATGCCAAATGTACATTGTTTGTCCAATACAAGGATGGGAGAAAATGCCTTCATTTGATCTTTCCTACAATATTGTTAATATAAAAGTAGTCCTTTGGTATTCCTGTTTAGAATTCAACTATCCTATAGGTTTCAATCAAAAATGTCTATCCACCTGACATTTTCCATTTTACACCAATAATTGTTATTAAAATACATAAATAAACTTGAAACTGACATTATTCCAACAAGCATTCTTAGACTACTGTTAAAGCAAAATAAGCTCCCTACTGGTCAGGTCAGGTCAGAGTGTTTAACGTGCACACTCAGAGAAAGCTGCTGTAGCACACGCCTGTCCTGGGCACAGGTGCCAGCCTCGGCCGGCTCCTCTGTCCAGGACAGGAATGCTCCTTACTGGGCCCAACAAATTTTTATACCTCTTAAGTTCAAGGGCCATAACTCTGTAAAACAATTTGCCAATGTCGATGAATGAATGAATGAATGAATATTTAACGATACCCCAGCACAAAAATACACATTGGTCACACCAATGTTGATGAAAGCCAAATGTATCTGTAACACTACTTGATAAAACTATCCACAAAATTTCAGCTGAATATTTGCAAAAACACCAGAAAAACTATCTGTGGGACAGACAGATAGACAGACAGATAGATACAAAACCTATAGCCTCCTCTGGATGGACCAGAAGGGAACTAATAAAGAAGAAAAAGTTTTTGTCTTACTTTTTATACAGTTGAAGCCTGGTGAGCCAGTACGGGCAGATAAACGTGATGAAGAGGTTGAGAATGGAAAACATCACCGCTCCAGACGTGCTAACCGTCAACAGTGCAATCACTCCAGCTAGTCCTACTATCCCTGTCATTAACGGCTGGCTCCTTGGGTAGTGTGTCTACATAATAGTATTAGACAAAATAAAACAGATGTATACACCTACAAACATGTAGCGTAATAAAGTTAGTTTTGTTTAACGACACCACTAGAGAACATTGACTTATTAATCATCAACTATTGGATGTTAAATATTTGGTATTTTAACATATAATCTTAGAGAGGAAACCCGCTAAATTTTTGCATTAGTAGCGAGGGATTTTTTATATGCACCATCCCACAGACAAGATAGCACATACCACGGCCTTTGATATACCATATGGCTGGAATGAGAAATATCCCAATGGTGTAGTGTAATAAAGTACAACTAATAATTGAACATGAAATAAAATAACCTGTTAAGTAAAATTATCTTTATATCATCCTAATTTTTATCAGTTAACGTATGTGAGAATGCTTGTTTAATCAATGGCAATTATCAGGTGCAGATCCAGAGGTTTGTGAAAGAGTGTGGTGCACACCTCTCTGTACCTCCCCCTGGATCCATGCCTGATTATGCATCTAACATATACAGTGGTTGAGATACTTAATTTAGAGTGTGAGAAACGACTTTACTGATAAGCAGCAACAGCAAAGGAACATTTATGTCCCATCAAAACCGAACAGAGCATACTGTGACTTTTGCTATACAATGAATGAAAAAGACCAAATGTGTCAACTGAATAATCGATCATGTACCTAATCGCAATACAAACAAATGCTCTATTACAACGCCTGCAATTAAGAAAATATCCACAGCAAAAAAACATGCCGTTAAAAAATAAAACTGAATACAGTTCAAGACAAAAAAGTGCCGTAGAGAATTAAAGACCCCACGGCATTGCAGATTGCCATCGGCAATTGCAGGGGTTGCAATGAGTCATATCCATCTGCTCAATTTCTCAGTAGTGTCAATGTTTTATATTATGTCTATGTGTTACATTCCATTTCTGGGTGGGACGCAGTGGTAAAGTGCTAGCTTGATGATGTGCAGTCAGTGGGCCCATTGGGCTATGTCTCATTCTAGCTAGTGCTCCACAACTGGTAAAATAAAGGCCATGGCATGTACTATCCTGTCCGTGGTATGTTGCATATAAAAGATCCCTTGCTGTAAAAATCGGAAAGAGTAGCCCATTGCATGATGGCAGCAGATTTCTTCTCTCATTATCTGCGTGGTCTATTTTAAACTAGCATTCTGAGTACTGCTAAAGCAATACATGTCCCCTACCTAAGTTCAAGAGCTATAACTCCATCAAAAATGGGTAAATTACCATGAAAGTCAAATTTGATCTGTAACAATATATGATAGAGCTACATACATAATTTCAGTTCAATATCTCAAATCCTTCCAAAAAACCGTCTGCAAAACTAATTTTCACATCTCCTAACTTCAAGGGCCAAAACTCCACTGAAAAAGGGAAAACTGCCATGAAAGTTAAACTTGATCTGTAACAGCACATGATAAAGCTATACACAAAATTTCAGCTCAATAGCTTAAGGACTCAATAAAACAAAATCATATCTCCTACATTCAAGGGCCTTAACTGTTGTCACAAATGGGTAAATCGCCAAGAAAGTTAAACTTACTCTGTATCAGTATACAAGAAAGCTATACACAAAATTACAGCTCCATATCTTAAGGCCTTCTGAAAAAAACATCTGGAAAAGTATGTGGGATAGACAGACAGACAGACAGACAGACAGAATGATGGAGATGAAACCTATAATCCCCTCCGGATGGACCGGTAGGAGATTAATAAAACATTCCTTCCTTTCTTTGGTTCCATTTCTCAAAAATTAAACTGTATCGACTTGCATATACCAGAGTGATAACATTATGTTTCATGCGTTCTTCCTGAATTAAATTTTATTAAATTTTAATTTATTCACATATGCCACCAGCCTGACAGGTTATTTTAGAGAATACAAGAATCACTCACAAAGAAAGAAAGAAAGAAATGTTTTATTTAACGATGCACTCAACACATTTTATTTACGGTTATATGGCGTCAGACATATGGTTAAGGACCACACAGATTTTGAGAGGAAACCCGCTGTCGCCATTACATGGGCTACTCTTCCGATTGGCAGCAAGGGATCTTTTATTTGCGCTTCCCACAGGCAGGATAGCACAAACCATGGCCTTTGTTGAACCAGTTATGGATCACTGGTCGGTGCAAGTGGTTTACACCTACCCATTGAGCCTTGCGGAGCACTCACAAAGAAGTAAAGCTATTTTGAAGATGTCTGAAAGCGTATTACTGTACCTTTAGTTTGTGTCGTAATACAGGCCAGAGTGCAAACAGTTCAAAGGAGAAGGTGACCGTGGCAAAGGCATGCCACGTTGTGTTGAGACGAGACGCAAGGCACACTGAGGCAAACGTGGCTGCATTCAGTGACAGGGCACCAGAAACCCTGAAAACAATGTGTGATCGATAAAACTTGTTTCAAACCAAGACTAATTAGAAGTAAAACCTTCATTAATTTGAGAACAACTTATTAAGATTTGTTGGCAACAATAATCAATCAGAGTACCATTTAATGAAGGTAATATTAGGTTCAGTATTCAAAAATATGCCACATATAGAATGAAGTAGTATAAGGTATCAAATTAAAAAATGCATGCAGAAATGTATGAATTGATGAGTGCTTTATGTCTTAGACCATTTCTACTTTGTATTGTTTATTTGTTTCCTTGCATAAGTACTTAAAAGTATCAGGTTATTACTCCAATAAAAGTAATAGGTATTGTTTTATATTTGTTTTAATTTCTTTTTAAATACTGATTTAAAAAATTTAAAAATTATATATTGGGTACTCCATTTAAAAGGAAGAAAGGAAATGGTTTATTTAACGATGCACTCAACACATTTAATTATTGTTATATGGTGTCGGACATATGGTTAAGGACCACACAGATATTGAGGGAGAAAATCTGCTGTCGCCACTTCATGGACTACTCTTTTCGATTAGCAGCAAGGGATCTTTTATATGCATCATCCCATAGACAGGATAGCACATACCACAGCCTTTGATGTACCAGTCGTGGTACACTGGTTGGAGCGAGACTCCATTTAAAATGATAAGTGGCAAAGCTTTTGTTCATTTTAAAAAGAATTTGTTGAGATATGTTGTGCCATTTTATAATAAATACATTGAAATGCTCTTCACTACCCATTATGGATCATATAAAGTGGTACATCCCAGTGGGAGATAACATCTATGTTCTTTTCATAACAATACAAACAACAATTTCATATCATTGGTATTGAAAATCTTAAATGTTGGTCAATAATTGTTCTGGTATGTGTATTTGCCAAACCCATATTTACATTCTCTATGTACGTACATGGCTGCACTAGCTCCATAATCATGAAATAAGAGGTTCGCCAAAAGCATCACAGTTGTCATGGCATATATTGTATCTGTGCTGATCGTTTCTGTGAGGGAAACAAGCAGGGGAGATAATCCAAAGCTGAACCCAGTGAATAAAATGGCTGTTTTCAAATCATCTATTCCTATAACAAAACAATAAATAGTGTTTTTCAGAAAATAAATTATAGTAACTACAAGATTTGTAATGTATTAGATAACGTAAAATATAGGAACAACATGATTTGTAACATACCAAATGACATTATACTTTGTTATGTACATTAAGGTATGAACTAAACATGATAGTTATTTTTGTTTCTGGCCATAATGTTAAAAGAGTGTGGACACTATTTTCTAAACATTATTCATTTGGATAATTGTTAAGATTTAAAAATAAATTGTTTGAAAAAATAAAATGCTATTAAATACATTTATATATTAATTATATTTGATGTTAATTAAGAGAACATGACGTTTTTCCCTGTCACATTTCACATTTCACTTGTTACTAAATTTGATTCTGGATTATGTTTATTTACATACAGTCATATTAAATAATACAATTATATGAAATATTTTAGACAGATTCTACAAATAAAACAAATTATTTTAAAACATGATGCTTACGTGTCCGCTTGGACAACTGTCTACTTTCCCCACCATCAACAACATCATTTAGGACATAGCCAATCAGAGTGAAGATGCTGGAAACCATGAAGAGAAGCTGAGCCGACAGTTTCTTCTCGTTCATGTACACAAAGGTTACACCAAACAAACACACACTAAAAGAAAATATATATGTACATAATAAAGTTAATATATTTGATGTAAAGGAAAGTTTATCTTACATGTCGACACACATTGTTTAATGTCAGGTTGATGTGTGAAACATGCTGAAATTTAGTTCTGAGAATTAAAAAAAACTAACATTTTCACCACATTAGCTACTATAAAGGACACTTTACCCACAGACAGGACAGCATGTACCATGGTCTTAGATTGACCCTTGAGGCCTGTAAGTCTAGCAAACATATTGATCATATGACCCATTAAACCATAAACCATCACACCTATTACAATGAACAAATTAATATACATGTACTTAGCAGTGACGAATTCATGATTTGAAAGAGAGGTGGGTAAACCTAGTGAATTCCTACTTACCAGTACTGTAGCTGCTATCCCTATTTCATATGTAGCACCTAGTACTAGTAGGCTACATGTATATATATCATTAAAATGGTCTAAAACTTAATGGCAGCACTTTAACATGATGTGTGTATGGTAGTCGAATGGACGCGAGTACTGAAAGATTATTGCATGGTTAATCATCGTGTAAGTACAAAGACGGTTTTCGCTAGTACAGATCAACAGAGAAGATGTGATCAGAAGTATCAGAACTGTTAAAAAGGTCTTGCATATCATTTTATCAATTATTTAAACTGATAGAGATATTTAAGAAATTGGAGCTAGATTACAGCTTTAGAGTATTATTCTTTATAATATTAACCTGCTAGAGCGGGATGTAGCCCAGTGGTAAAGCATCTGCCTGATGTGCAGTCAGTCTATGATCGACCCACATTGGTGGGCCCACTGAGCTATTTCTTGTTGCAGTCAGTCTATGATCGACCCACATTGGTGGGCCCACTGAGCTATTTCTTGTTGCAGTCAGTCTATGATCGACCCACATTGGTGGGCCCACTGAGCTATTTCTTGTTGCAGTCAGTGCACCACGACTGGTATATCAAAGGCTGTGGTATGTGCTATCCTGTCTGAGATGGTGCATATAAAAGATTCCTTTCTACTAATGGAAGTGTGGTGGGTTTCTTATCTAAGACTATATGTCAAAATTACCAAATGTTTGACATCCAATACCCTATGATGAACAAATCAACATGCTCTAGTAGTGTCGTTAAACAAAACAAAACTTTTAACTTTATTTAACCTGACACAGATATTTTTTTTTTTTTTAGCTACCAGCAGATTGCAGCTTTAAAGTATTATTCACCTGCTAAGTTGCTGAGTAACCACTCCTGATTCATATACAACAGGCCAGTAGTCATAGCTTCTTGTCCACACTGAAACAAAGATAAAGAAAAACTCAGTGGTGCATAGAACAACAAACTGGAACAAGTTATAGCTAGTCCAATTTTTAATGGTGGTGCAACATTACTTACATGATCAAGTGGTAAATATGTTTATATATAATTAAGTAGAAATTATCCAAACCATTTTTGAACAACTATAATATATATCAGTTTAAATGTTCTGGTTTAGTATTCACTGGATCACGTACATCAACACCAGTAACAGTGTGCCAGATTTTGTTTTGTCTAGTGTGTCACAATCATGCAGATAACTATTAACAGACTTTCGTTTCTGAAAAACCCAGGAGTGCTAAAAATCAGACTCCTCAAAATGCTTACGAGGGGGTGGAAATCACACTCCTCAAAATGCAGGAGGGAAAAATCGCATCCCTCAAAATAATCCGAATTAGAAGCAAGAGACCGAGAGGATGATTAAGTTTGAGGAGTAATAGTTTCTAAATTAAATATCTTAAGGGTTAATGTTTTTAAAATAAATATCCTAATTTAACTAATATGATGGTTGTTCTCAAAGATGGAATGAATGGGTCATTGCAGTCTTACACAAAAAAAAGAAACACCATGAACACAACATTTGTCGATTTCTTATGTATTATATGCATATCATGTTGCATTAAAATTCTGAATCATGATAATCTGTTGACTATTTATGAATAAAGAATTGAAACTGATTTGTTTGTGCTTATTCCGTTTTATTTAAACAAGTACAATAATTTTAGTTTTCATTGCAGAATGATATGATTTCTCTATGGACACAAACCTGTGAACTGAATGTAAAAGTGTAACAACCACATGGCACAAGGTTATCACATTTATCATGATATCATAATATACATGTTATGTACCTGCAAATTCTCTATTTAAAAAAATAATAATAATGTCATAACAGAGAAAATATCAACATCTATTGTTTTCTGCCCAACAGTTATAACAATTTTTATAAATATATATTTTTACAAACAGGATTAACTTTGATTATTGGTGTACTGTAGTTAACACGTCATTTATTATGCTACTAACCCGAATCATTATCATAGCAACCCATCCAAAAAAAAACAACAAAAAAAAAAACCCCAACAAAACCAACCTAATGTAAATTTAATTTTATAATATACATGCTTTACACTCTGTAAATTTGAATTACTGAGTTGAAATTAACCAATTAAATGTACTAGAAATCTGACTCTACCAAGGTCATGTCCTTGGCTTTAAATCATGTGGCAGTATCGTGAAACAGAAAGTAGTATGTCTGGAGTATGTCGCTATGCTATTAATGAAAATGAAACCTGCTTTACTAAATTTGTTTTTTGTTGGTGTATGCATTTAATGTGATATCAACATGTATAAACATTATACACATCATAGGGTTATTGGACAACGCACCTTCCGTATTATGTTTTCTGTACATGATCAAAACGACAGTCTAAAATATATTTTGCGATGTTACCTGCATTGTATGAAATTAAACACAACAAAACCGACGAGATCTTAATAATAAGTGAAGTCCTAGTTGATTGGCTCAGTGTAAAGATAACCAACCAATCATGTTTCAATTTATAAAAGTATTCTAGGAAGTTCATTGTGAACAGGATGGAAAGGTTTGTGGTGTTGTGGATTGGATTCAATAAACAATTAAAATGGCAGAGTTAAAAAAACAAAAACAAAAAAACACAAGCGTGATTTGTTCAATTTAGTGGTGCGTTATTTCGCGCCCGTCAGATTGAGCTGACGGGGGTTCACGGGCGTGATAGCGCTCGCGCCCGTCAGATTGAGTTGACGGGGGTTCACGGGCGTGATAGCGCTCGCACCCGTCAGATTGAGTTGACGGGGGTTCACGGGCGTGATAGCGCTCGTGCCCGTCAAAAATGAAGGTTTGTATGAATAAAGTTCTTTAATTTAACTGATTATATTTCCATAATCCAAATGGACAAGTTTCATGCATTGGAGTTGGATGATCATCTTGAATGAACGCATCAGTTGCACCGATTTGTTCAGTATCATGAACTACCAACACTATGTATATCTGGATGACACAAAACAATCCATATTACTTACAAGTGCATTTTATGAAAAAATATGACAACCCTAGTTTTTTCTTTTGGTGTTATTTGTATAGCTTCTTTTTTTTTCTGACTTTGAAGTTTGAGGCATTTTGACTCTGGAACAGCAAATACAAAGGAAAAAAATATTTTCCATGGTGCTGTTTAAAATGTCACAGTTGTTTAATTTTCCCCATTTCCCCTGGGCTTTTATTTAGCACTAATGTGTGATGTAAATTAATTACACTTAGTCTGCCAGAAGTAGAGATACACATCCTTTTGATAAGACAGTTACAAAGTGATCGGGGAGGGGGGGGGGGGGGTAGTGTTGAAAATGGGCAGAATTTTGAAAATAGCAATCAGTAAAAAGTTAATAGAATACAAAAAAAAAATAAAAAATTACAAACCAAAAATAAAAAGAATTGACTGCTCGGCCAAATATTTATATAATTTGGAGCATTTTAGAAGGACAGTCCAAAAATAAATAAGAGAAAGAAGAGAGGATTGGACTATTTAATAATATTAAAAAAAAAAAAGAAGTAATTTCGACATCAAATTTTGAACAAAGGTCTAAATGTTTAAAGTCCGATATATATGTCCACGTGAGTGGCCTTGTTAAGGCCGTTGGAGGTTGGCCTACGGCGAACCGATGAGCGGAGAACCGGCAAAGGCGGGGATGAAGTGCTTCCATCTCTGGTCGGCGAGGATGGTTATGACACTCCGGCAGTTGTTGCCGAAAAGGGCCTTGATGATCCTGTGGATGGTGTGGCTATCCATCTCTCTAACCAGGACCGCTTGTCGGTAGACTCCTTCTCGGCGCTGTGTTAGTACCAACCCCGTCTTGCCGGCTGTAGATTTGATGGTGTGTAGCTCGTAAGCACTTCCATCAGGCAGTTGTTTCAGTTCTGGTTTGACTAGTCCGCCCATAAGTGATGCCGGATCCAAGGTGTCCCCCTGCACGAACTTCAGGAAGCCAGACCTGATTTTCCCGATCTGAACTTTCCAGACAGCTTCCGAGTCGGAGGGGGATGGTGCTTGTGAAGGTGGAGGACGGGCCTTGTCAGGATGGTCGCTCGGCTGAGCGACGGCCTTCCTCTTTCCAACGGCGGCTGATCGGGCCGGTGGCTTGACGACTGGCAGTACCGGGCATACTGGCCAGTTCTGTCTGGGCCACGTAGTGGTCGGCGATGGAGGGCCTTTACGGGGCGTCTCACACACCGCGGTGTTGAGGGGTTATAACGAAAATGGAACCGTGCAAAAACGGCCCCAGGTGAAAACGGAACCAAATTGGACAAAACGGAACCTGTGTTGGTTAAAACGGTACCAAAATCTGTGGACAAAACAGAACATGCATTGGCTAAAACGGCACCAAAATCGATGGCTAAAACGGCACCGAAATCAAAACCTATTTATCTCGCATTCCCAATGAGAAAACAATATATGCTATTACAACATGATTGCTCATAGTTCATTTTTATGTGAATTAAATAAATGAAATTGTTTATATACATGAGTGTTGTTATTTTTGGGCTACATAGTAAGGGCCCCGATTAGTGACGTCAAGCATCATCTTAGCACGTGCTCAAGCTAAAAATAACAGTTGTACTGAAGGCACTAATTTACTCTGTTACCTTTTTAAACACAGCAACAATTAACAGATCTCATGAAGGAAGTCAGACGTAATAAAGTAAAATGATGTTTATTTATTTACAAAACAAGCAATCGATTGTTGTGTACTTAACCAAGCAAGCCCGGCAAGGCTGTGCAGTGAACATCATGAGCTTTGATATTTTGTCTGCGACACTCCGGCTAGACGGAATCGGTGATGGCGATTAACAATTAGCAATACAGGTGTAATTCTAGTAACTTAAATGCTTGATAATCAACAGTCTACAGTAATAACAACTCAAAAGATTTGGTAAGTGTTAATTCCTATCGTAGCACAATCCACGGTTTCACATGTTGAATAATACGATTTTGACCGGCTTTATTCGGCAATAAACCTAAGTCATGATTTTTCATTTTTCTCTCTCTCTCTCTCTCTCTATTATGTGTGGTTCCGTTTTAGCCAATACAGTGAGGTGCCGTTATAGCCGTGTTCGCCAACGAAAATGGTTCCGTTTTCGCCAACGAAAATGGTTCCGTTTTGGTAGTGGTTCCGTTTTAGCCTGATCCCGTGTTGAGTCTGTCCCTCTCGGTGGTCGACGGTTCCGGCGTAGAAGATTTCCTCAACTCGGGCTGGGCTGGGGGCGGCGTCACTGAAGGGACCGCCGCTGGCGGTTAAGCCGCCAGTTTTGGTCCCCCCCACCCCCCCCCCCCGTGCCGTTCCTGGCGCGCTTTTCCTCTTCCTCCATCTCCTCCTCTTCTTCTGTACGATTGCGTCACCGTACACCAAAGTCACGGAAGCCCGTGACCCGGTGTAAGTGACGCGATATTCAAGTAGTTTCCCGTAACTCAGTAAGAGTCCCCCCAGGTGTGTGGGGGGGGGGGGGGGGTAACTCGAGAGTACATGGCGCGACGTCTGTCCTCATCGCAAGTTAGCTTGGAAGTGACTGTCAGTAGGAGCACTTTATACCTCCACTACTACATACTCCCCCCTCAAGTGAAGCTACGTCCTGGAACTGTGGGCCACGGGCAGGTTTTTTTTAACTGTTACGGGTCCTAACTGGGTCACAGTTTTATTCTTGTGTTAAGAACACACCCAGTCCCTACGTCGGCTCCAAATGTAACAGAAAAATCAACCTCCACTGAGGGGATTCGAACCACGGACTCTCAGTGTGAGAGTCCAGCGCTCTACCAACTGAGCTAATAGGGAAATTCCCACTAGCTACTGCCAGTAGGAGCACTTTATACCTACACTACTACAATAATGATCATAATCCCTTCGTAAACGGTAAAGTTTGTAATACTAACAGTAAGTAACAGTAAGGTGTTACAGAACAACATACATCAATACTTTGTCATACCTTAACATGTTTGTTAAGTATTATTTTGGTAAATTAAAAATACTACTAACAATTCCTTTTAAGTTCGTCCAGAAAACTAGCATCCACATAATTATCCGGAACACCTTGATCTTCATACAGTATTTTCCCCCACTTCTTTCGTTTTGTGGGCGCAGCCATTTTGTTTTATATACTCGGCTAAGTACGGATTCGTTCGGAAAACTTTGGAAGTGCGAACTGCATTGTTTTCGAATAATCCTCTGTCAGCGCTGATATTAACCGTCAGTGTTGGTTATGCATCACTATCACTGCCCAGCTACAAAAGAAAATAGCGACGTAAATTAATAAAAATTACTCTTAGATTAAGTGTTCAAAAATATTCCCATTCGGATCGGGCTTCAAAATCTCCGTAACCAGCCGAACATACAAACATTACACATTCTGTAAAACAATATATATATATATATATTATTCCAAAAACGTAATAGTAAAACAAATTTTCTGTATCAATAAAGTAAAAGCAACCTTTTAAAACAATAATTAAAATAGGATTTTATGTTTTAGCTGTTTCTATGCAGATGACGTCATGAATTATAACAACAAATATGGCGAACGGATAAAGATTTTTGTCTGGAATTGGTCTCCAGTTGTAACAAGCAACATTTACCAGTTAATTTGCTTCGAGTAGATTATAACAGAAATTATATCTGATATTGTATCATAATCACCGCTGAGTTAAATAGTTTTAATTTAGTGACAAAATGCCACCCAAAAAGAAAAAGAGTGGAAAGAAGAAGGGCCAGGGGAAGAAGAGTGGAAAGAAATCTGGACGTGGTAGTCCATCCAAATCATCTGTAGAATCCTTGAACGAACTCTCGAAGGAATTTTATTTAGTACAAATAAGGGATTTAGAAAACAGATTAGTGAGGTATATTTGTGTACTATGTAATTGTTTACCGAATTGTAGTTGATTGACCGCTAGCTCTGCCTTGTTTATATCCTGGCGTCATATGTTTTCGATAGGATAAGCAAAACATTAAAATATAATGAAAACAATACTTCATACATACAATAATACTTTACCTTGAGCCACATTAGTTTATTGTAAAAAAACCCAGTGATAATCTCCCATGAACGCCATATTTTCCACCAATAAAACTAGCCTTCAAGTTTTACAGGTGTTTCCGCTATATTTTGACAAATGTCATATGTTTTCGATAGTTTCATTGGCTATTTATTTTTGTCCTTGTTATGGTAGTGTAGGGTCCATAGTTTTATTGTTCATTGTAATGATCACGTGGTATATCAGCTAACGTTGGCAGGTCAGATAGCAGTGTTATAGACGATATCTTTGCAGGGATTTGTGATACCTGGATTTCGCTATGTGAGGCATTTCATCAGTACCAAAATATTGCATGCATTAGAAAAAACTGATAACATGCACAATATTTATGGTATTATAATTAAAACATAAAGTTGGCAGCTTGACTTGAAGCATTTTCAATATTGAGAGAAAAAAGACATTTCGTTGTTCATGTTCAGGCTGATAGTGATGTAATATCTCGCGATACTTGCAGTTACAAAATATAGAAAACATATGTCGATCAAAATTGTATGACAGAACAATATATTATCCAGGTGACGTGTGTTTACGGTATGATAAGCAAGACATTAATATTATCCTAGCGTTATGCGTTTTCGATACAATATCCTATTTTATTTTATTCAGGCATCATGTGTTTTTGATATGATAAGTAAAAAATTGTGGTATAATGAAAACATACAATAATATTTTACCTTTGTCATGTTGTATTAGTTTATTGTAAAAAAACCCAGTAATAAGCTAATATGAACACCAACTTTCTTCCAAAAGCAAGCTGATAAGTCATACAGGTGTTTTCGCTATATTTTGACAAACATCATATGTTTTTGATAGTTACATTGGCTGTCTATTTTTGTCCTTGTTATGGTACTGTATAGGGTCAACACTCTGTGTAATAATTTATATCAAATTCTTCTTTTGAAAATAAAATCATAAAGTGTTGGTAACTTGTATAAGAGATCAAATATTTTTGAGAACAATAAGCAGTTTTAACTAGAAACATATAAATTTACAGTAGGTTCTTGTTATAGATTAACGTGTATTCCACTTGTGCTATTCCACTTGTTCCATGTGGCAAGGCAGGGTTTCTGCCAGAAAGACATTTTTGGGTATAACGCTTTGGAAGATAAAATATCGATGAATCCAATGAAATAGAGTGCCATATTTATATATAGATAATCTGTGTTCATTTTGCATTGTATGTAGTGGTATTCCTTCATGAGAGGGTCATCTTGCTGCACATATGAAAATAATACTTTCATAATCATTGAAAGCCAACATTAATCATACAGTAATGATAAGAGTAATTAATTTTGTCAAGTGTCACAGACAGTAATTAATGGCCCTTTAGTCATCTAAACATTTTAATATGACAGTTATTAACACTAAGCATACTCTGACTCTGACCCAACATAAAAACAGGGCAGAAATAGAGAACACCAAAATAACTAAACAACTTCTACCTACATGTTAAGGTGGATAATAGGACTTTCGTTTTGGCTTCATACACTATAACCAGGCCCTTATCTTGCCAGCAAAATGAACATTTTCTTCGACAAAATGTGGCTCAAGTTGCCAAATTATTAGCAGTAGTGAGAAGTCAAAGTCGTAATATTTTGGACATAATTCAATTTCAAAAATGAAATCGCACAACAGACAATCCCGACTTATTTAGTGTCATAGCTCACTTGGCACCTTGTTGCTGTATGTCGGTTCATGTTTTTACTTTGGGACCTGACTGTACATTGGCACATGTTGCACCATTTGCTGTCACCAGTCAAGCATTGCTAATCCTAGGCCAAATGCATTTCAGTAATTCTAAAATATACTAATTATTACTTTTATTTTAACATAACGACACATTATCAACTACTTATTAACGTAATAATATCATGTTTTTAATGAAATTACAATTGTTTTGTTTAACTTTTATTACTGTAAGTACTGTTGTATATCGAAATATTACGATTAGAATCGAGTGTATAATTCAGAATTTTTCAGAATGAACACATAAATGTTCACTTCACCTATTTTTATCAAACTTCTCCCCTTACTTCTGGGAAAGGAGAAGTCACTTCTCCTACTTTATCAATTCTAGATTAGGGCCTGATATAACATTAAATGATAACTGGAAAATACTTTTATATATATACACCCAACACCTCCATTTGGAATTGGGTCTAATTTACATTACAGTTCTAAACCCAGTAACCGGCCTCGGTGGCGCTGTGGTTAGCCATCGGTCTACAGGCTGGTAGGTACTGGGTTCAGATCCCAGTCGAGCCATGGGGTTTTTAATCCAGATACCGACTCCAAACCCTGAGTGAATGCTCCGCAAGGCTCAATTGGTAGGTGTAAACCACTTGCACCGACCAGTGATCCATAACTGGTTCAACAAAGGCCATTGTTTGTGCTATCCTGCCTGTGGGAAGCGCAAATAAAAGATCCCTTGCTGCCTGTCGTAAAAGAGTAGCCTATGTGGCGACAGCGGGTTTCCTCTCAAAATCTGTGTGGTCCATCTGACGCCATATAACCGTAAATAAAATGTGTTGAGTGCATCGTTAAATAAAACATTTCTTTCTAAACCCAGTAATAGTAATTCGTAAGGAAACCAGGGATGTAGTCTAAATAAAAAATATTAAGACTAGAACAAACGAATATTTATTTATGAATTTTTTATTTGTTTTACTGCATATAAACAGGACTCGAGGAAATGCTCTACATACATGTATCTGAAAAGTTGCTAAACTAAAATCCATTTCAATGCTCTGTATAAAATATCCTTAATTCTGCTAATTATGGAAAAATGTAGCAGGTTTCCTCTTAGACTAAATGTAAGAATTACTAAATGTCTGACATCCAATAATAAATTTAGTGACCAGTGTTGTTGAATGAAACAAACTTTAAAAAAATACTTTATACAGTATCTGAAAGTTTGAACATTTTTGACATTTATAATCATGATTTATACATATATTATACTTAGCCTAGTTTAAGTATTTTGTTTTGGCTAAAATTACAAAGCAGGTGTGAATCACAGTTGAATCACTGAAGAAATTATTGAGTTGATTCCATTTATAATTATAAACAGTCTTAATTTGAACATCTATTGATGAATATTTATTATGATGGAATTGTTGGTACATCTGTCTGATAATGTTGTTTGTTTTTTCAGATATCAGAAAAAGTGCGATGAACTTACTGTACGAAACACGCTCTTTCAAGACAAGTTTGATCAGATGGATTCTGACAAACGGGATACTATATCCTTCTGGAAAAGACAAGTGGAAACCAAATGTTAGTAAGGATAGAGTTGTCATTAGTGGCATTCTTCAAAGAATCTGTTACAGAAAATAGAAATTAAATTAATTATCTAATTGATATTTAACAAACACGGTTGGATATCATATCCAGGTGATTTTTTTTTCCAGTCTGTTAAAGTGCAGCTAGCAAAATTGGATTAGGAATCCATTGCCCAATGTACAAATGCTGCTATAAAAGAATTTTGCTGATAGGCCAGGTGCTACTTTAATTGGCCATATTAAAATAAGACCAAGATCCCAACAATTCTACACAAATACCTGTTGGGTAACATTTCCATAATTTGTGGGTTTTTCATTATGCATTCAAGTGTTTGCATAGTAAAAAAAATCCAGGTTTCTGTTTTTAAAACAGGAATATTTTGTTTAATTGTTTCACCGATTGGTTTATGAGCAATTTAAATTCCTTGTTTTACAGGCAAATTAAGTACAAGTAGCATAAAGTACTGAAGGTAAAAACTGAGTGGTTGATATTTTATTGACTATTCATTGAAGAAAGAAAGATCTGGACATGATGTGTCATTGGTCTTTTTTCAAATCTTAAGTATGTAGTGATGAGAAAGTATAGTGTGTATTAAGATTAGGTTGAAGACACTGTAATTCTGTAGCAGATTCATTGGGACATGTACCATACCGTAAGTAATAATGTATGGGAAATTAATGAAATTAACTAACTGTAGTAAGATTTGAATTTTGTAATTTTTTTTAATTTTTGAAGTAATGTTTGAAAAAATATATGGTTATGTATTGGTATATAATTTTTTTTAATAAGTCACTATTAATGCATTGATGATCTGCCAGTATGTAGCATTATGAGTTCTTACCGATACTCCAATGTTAGATTGAGGCCATATGTATCTGATTTATGTTAAGAGTTTAAATGTAAGTACAGTGTATAGAGTATACTCCCTGAGTGTCTTGTGATATCATAATTTATCAGCAGAGTTGATAAAAGTATGAAATCCGAGTGGGGTATTCATTTTATCATCCATTATCATTCTTTTCATTTGCGACAATTGTAAACAATGTCAATAATGTGGGATGAATGTCACTATATTTGGGCCAAATTTTGGCAGCGGTTGACTCGTTAACTAGCAGAAAGACAGTGGTGTGACGTCACTACTGAGATAGGTTTAGCACTGAAACATACATAGTGATGTAACAAAAGAAGCAATATCTCCTAGGAGTGCCAGTGATATCTCCTACAAAAGCCTTTAATGGATGATAAAATGTTTAATCATAGGCTTACAGGCTGCCATTTTTGTAGGGGGTGGGGGGGCAGGCTGGCTTTTGCCCGAATTAAATGAAGATGCCGCATCTGAATAACAATATTTATTGATATTATTATCTCTACCAAACAGCCATATAGGGTTGCAAATGAATCACTACACATTTTCACATGGATTACAACTAATTTTGAGGTTAGAATGATAGAAATACATAATAAAAAGGTCTCGGGTTAGCCTGAATATCTGTATTATTTTTGCCCGAATTTGAGGTTTTGCTTCAGCACTAGCTGGTTGTTGCCACACCCCACTGTCTCGTATGCTTATGTGTTTAATTTCTGGCTATAAGAAACTTTTAAAACTTCAAAAATGAAATTAGCTCTGTTATTTGCTAAATACATGACACAAAGGCATCTAATGTTGTATTAGTACAGGACAGTGAACTTTAATTAATTACCATCCTGTTTAAGAACAATTTTGGGTCAGCAATCATGCCTCAACTTCAGCCATGATCAATTTAACTGTCAAAGCTATTGTGTTGTCATTATTCATTTATTGTTTATCATTACCTGTACATAGAGCATTTGCAAGCCCTTCATGACATTTCTGTTTTGATACATACCTTGCCTATAGCTGATATAGTGTCATGATATCAAGGTGCAGTTACCATTATTTATTTTTAAACTACATGCATTTTCAGCTGAAGAATTGGCTGACCTCAATGACCGCCTCATTGGTCTTCAGCAAGCGAAGGATGCCGAGAAGGAAGAATTTGAAAGTCAGCTGAGTGCTTTGCGAGGGGAATATCAAGAAATGAAGGACCAGCTAACATCAGAAAACATGATTTTAGGTTAATATGCAGTATAGAGAAAGCTTTGTAATCCATTTTATAAATGTATTTCATTTGGACTATTTAGTTTTAATTTCCAGTTCATTGTTATAGTTTAAAAAGCTGAAAAAGGAAGTTTCCCTTCTTTTTTTTATTTCTCTGCCCCATTTCCTCTCTCTTCTTTGATTTCCATTTTATTTGTTCTTAGTCTGATAGCTCCCTATCTTTCAACTTCTTTTGCTGTCCACCTTCACATCCCAGTCCTTGTCGCTTCAGCCATGACAGGTGTTCTACTGTGTTGGCCATCTAAGTCAAACACCTGTCATTCCCAGAAGCCTAGTCTGACCACTTCTTGACCAAATGCTGGTAATACAAACACTGTTTAATCACAGAATGGAAAACATAATAACCTTGTTTAATGTTCACCCGACTGGCTAATCAAATAATGTCATTACACCCGAGGTGCATTGGGTCATAGGATCGATCTTTCTTGGTGAACCTGTTGGGGTTTTCCCCACATCTCAACTAGTATGCTTCAACTGGTATATCAAAGGCTATGGTATGAATATATAAGAGACCACTTGTTAATTAGTAAGTTTAACCTATATGTATGCTACATGGATCAATATTATGGTTTCTAGGTGGCAAACTTGCTTCTTTGGAGGAATTCAAAGTTCAAAAGGAAGACCTAATGGCCAAGTTTGCCCTGATGGAGGAAGAACTAAAACAGAAGGACAAAGACCACAAAGATTCCATCTACTCCCTCGAGAGGAAAGCTGTCATTGATAAGGACAGGTAATACTATGGGTTCGTTTTACACACTTCAGGGGATGTTTATTACTGTACTCGGTGTTAATCCCAGCATCGTGTAGACAGAGTGATTACCATTCACCGATTTGGTGTAATTTCTATGATATTGATGCTAAATTATTATGTTTGGGTAAAACCAAAAAAATATTTTTTTAAATTGTGGTAATGATCCTTTTTTAATAAGTTGGTTGTCTGGTATTATTAAAAAGTTGGTTGTCTGGCCATTATTAAAAATTAATAATTACAGTTGGGAGAACAGAGGCAAGTACATGTATCAGATTGCAGATTTGATTCTTTAAAAAATAGTCATAATAGGTGTGAATGTGTTTTTAATACCATGATTGGGAGTGTCGAGTGTTATTATTTACAGAATACCTTGCTGCTCCCCCACCTCCCACTTTCAATAATTTCTGGATTTGCAATTTTACCCATACTATGCCATGTGAATCAATATTTAAGAATATTATTAGCAGACCCACCAGACAAAATTATTTTCTGGATTTTAGTCCTACTTTTTTACTTTTCACTTCTGTTTTTTAAAAATAAATATTTTGTCTTAACAGGCTGAAAAAGGAAATGATATTGCGGGTAAATCAAGTTGCTGCTGAATTTCGAAAGGTGTCCAACAAACAGATGGCAGAAACGACAAAGCGGACAATACGCGAAAATGTGTCGATCAATGCTCAGCTGGCCAAGATGTCTGACAAGACGATGGAGTTGATACAGGAGAATGACGAACTCCGTCAGAAGGAGAAGACGCAGAGACAACACATCGAACTGCTGGAAACCAACGAAAAGGACCTGCTTAAGAAGAACCACAGTAACCAGAAGGTGCGTTCACATCTCACAGGTTTAGTTTGTTTTTATATCTGGTGGAGGAAGAAGGAGTATGTTCTGTTTTTATATCTGGTGGACGAAGCAGGAGCATGTTCTGTAGTCAAATCATATTAAGTTTTACTCAGATGTTGGAAGGTTGGAGGAGTTGGCATGATTGAATCTTCCTGATGTAGCAATGTTTTTTCCCCCATTCCATCCAGTGATGCATGACTGGTATAGCAAAGGTAGTGACATGTGTCATCATTTTTGTTTTAGAGTTGATAATAAAGTTAAAGTTTAATATGCAGCTCTCCCTGCCCATTGCCAAATTATCCATTTGCTAAATCTTATTCAAACTGGCTACAACATTTAGTCTTTGGCTAATAAAATATTCCTTAAATTAACCTCATTTTAACAATTTTCAAGAAAATATTCTAAATATCTAAAAAAAAATGGCTGAAGCAAAATTTGTTCCAGTATGAGCCCTGTATAATGCCATTATAGTACATTAATCAATCATCAGCTAGTCTTCTGAAGAAGATTCACTTCGCTATAGTTGAGTTGTTTCATGGAACAGGCTGCATATTGAAGGTGTATTAATAACACTTAAGAATATGGTATCACTATGAATTTTTATGAAATGGGCGTCCAAGGTAATATTTTATTCCTTAAAAAGGGGACTGAGACTCTATATCCCTTGCATGCAACCATTAGGTATGAATGATCAATGGGTTATATAGCAAACAAACTGTTTAAAATTTGGCCTTAGAAAACTCTTTATGTATTATGATTGACAGAAGATTAAGTAACATGGGTGGGTTTGTTTTTTAATTCACAGATCATAAAAATGTTAACTGAGAAATGTCGAAATCAGGAAGCAATGATTGCCGAGTTTGAGTTACGGGAGACAGAATACCAGGATCTGGAATCAGAATCAGAACAACTCAGAAAAGAAATGGATTCTATAAAGTAAGTGGTGTGTGTGAGAGAGAGAGCGAGGGATGGACGGACGGACAGAGAAAGAAACAGAGAGAGAATATATGTACTGGTTTTTATGTCACGGTAAGATGATAATCTGCTTTTAAATATGTACCATACTATTCAAAATAGCGGCCTGCAAAAAGGTAACCATTTTTAGACCTAGCAGGTGAAATAGAAGTTTGCTTGCTACCCACACCACCAAAATTGCAGGTAACAGACAAATGCACACATGATTATTTCATCTGCTTTAGCTCGTGATTTTGTTCTGTTTTAAATCCATAATGCTCTAAAATAAATCTCAGAGGCTCTAATTTGTGACACAATCCCAAACTCTTCTTTCATCCAATGCTGACCTACTTTTAGCAGGTCACATTTGGTCTTTGCAGGACTTATTGCTATTTACAAGAAAACAAAAAACAACAGCGTTCCACAAGTTTTATTGTAGATTGTTAGACCACATCATAGGTTTTGGCTGAAACTTTCACCGAAGTTGCGCAAGCAGAAACAATATTGATGTGAATCAATTTTTACTTCAGCTTTTATGTTGGCATTGCTGAATGTTGAAGCAATTCTGAGGGCTGCCTATTATATAATGAATACATTTCATTGCATTCCAGAGAGGAAAATGAACAGTCGATGCAGTTAAAGGACAGCATGGAGGAGAAAATAACACGTCTAACCCAAGAGTTACAGGATCAGAGAAGGGAGAAGACGAAGGTAGAACAGGTTCTGGCAGATGCATCTATGGCCATTAAGTTGGCGTTGCGGGTAAGCACTTGCACTGGGGGCGTTAAATAGGGGACATTTTGTACAATCCTGCTGGAATTATATTTATTACATAATGTAATGGAGATATTTTTAGATTCTACCTGATAATTTTGTGCTTCTGACCCAGAACCTGTGATTTGCATCCAAGTACCAAAGCCGGTTAAATTGAGTCTGCTTTTTGTTATGTTAATTATTATGAGCATGCTCAAATGATAACATTGTTGGTCAAATGTTAAGTTATTGGAACATTATGATCCATGTCATAGGACACATTACCAGCTCCTGTATAATCCAAGTCTGTAACACCTCTAGACAGGAAATAATATATTCTTAAACATTTTCATGATAATAATCATTATTTTTTTATTGATTTCGTGTTAATAATGTGGAGGTTTTCTTTAGCTTTTCATTATTAACAAAATCCATGAATTATGATGAAACTAAACTTGAGATCCAGGCCTGTGCTTATAAAACTTTAGAGTAGCATAGGGCCAGATCACAATACTTGAAAGTGCAAAAAAATAATGATAAAAAATAACAGAGCATCTTTTGCTAACATGCCATTCAGTAACTACTTCCAAATGCAGAATAAGTTTAAATACAGTACTTAAATGTACTCACCATATTGAACACAAGCCAAATAGCCATAATCAACTGCTTTAAAGAATGTTATGTGTTATTTGTGTAGAAAATAAAGCCGGATGAGGAGGGAGAAGATTTGAGCGACATTGAGCGCCATGACCAGATGCTGGAGCACCTGCTCATTCTCCTCAACAGTGCAGCAGCTGTTGGAGTGGGACCCTGTCCCTCGGAACTAGGCAAGCAGTACGAAGAACGCACGATACGTAGCCCCAGCAGGATTCCAGGAAGTGGCAAGGGACTTCGACGAAGGTCAGTGGGATCAGGGTTCATCCAAATCTTTTAAAGAATTTTTTTTATATTCTTGTGTATCTGAATGTTGTGCTATTTGAAACATGCAGTAACATAATGCTGTGTTATTCTGTATTTAGCAGACCATTCAAAATGATCTCTATAAAACAGTTTCATTCTCCAAAAAGAGAGTTGAATAAAATGTCATCTATAGTCTGTCCCATACTCCTATAAAGATGTTTTTTGTAAATAATTTCAGTTCAGTAAGTGTTATAAAAAAAAAAAATATATTTATGTGTGCAATTTTGAAAATAATCGGCTCAGAAATAAATAAATTGTAGTAAATTCCATAGTATGAAAAAAATCCATTCCCTATGGGACGGACTATATTTCGGAGGTGAATGTTTAGAGGGACCAATCCAGAAAACATATTAACTAAAAACAACCATTCTTATGGTAACTACACTTATTTCTTGTTTTGTTATTAAGCAAGCATATAATATTTTTTCAGTGTTAGAACACAGTTGTAGAGGTTTTCTAACAGGTTATGTCATGTTAGGATGTCAAAGTATGTTGGTTCATTTAAGAATTTTTTCCAAAGTGGATAAAGAAGTTCAGAGTTCTGTATATTGTACATATTTACAGCCAGATGACGCTATCACCGATATCTCGATCTGGAGGAACTTTGCCCCACTACAACTTGGGTGACCTTGGACTGATTCCCCGGCCAAAGCGTTTCCCTCCAACAAACACGGAGAAAATGAATGCTCTGTCAGTAACTACTCGACTGGGTGCTCTGAGAAAGGTCCTCACACGATCCATTGGTATTCAGACGGTCAGTGTTCCTAAGGTATGTATATTTAGTCTATAGTACAATCTTGAACTGATTTTCTATTTGATATTAATTTTAGTTGAATAATAGTTGTTTTGATTTATATTTTAGTTGTAAAAAGCATATTCATTTTAAATATTATGTGCATGTATCCAATGCACAAAATAAAAAAGTTATAATTAGGCTATAACATGATACTACAGACATACAGACTGAAAAGTGATTTTTTTTTCTCAAAAGGAATTTCTTTTAAATTGTTTTTTTACTCCAGCTCAAAATAGTGTATTAAGTGTACAGAAGGAAAGTTTGAGCTATTATTTTGTGCTTGTCTATCATGCTGTCAAGTAATATTGTTGCATAATAAACAAATGTCATTGATTATCATAATGCTCAAGGATTTGACCCAAATTATCTTCAGATATTGGTGGGTCGAGATAATCAGAGCAGTTTGGGTGAAATTTATGCCATATGACAATAACAGAGGTCAAAATAATAATATTTGATTGTATAGTGAAACGCCTCAAAACCGGACCCTCTGTAAACCGGAATTCCCTCAAAACCGGACATTTTACTTGGTCCCTTTTTAAATATCTGTGTAGAAGAGAACCTCTGAAAACTGGACTTCTTACTTAATCCCAAGGGTGTCCGTTTTTTGAGGAGTTTCTCTGTTTCTCTGTATATGCAAGTGTGAATGTTTCTGAGATGGTGAACATTTTATATTACATTAACCGCTCTTTTCACATTTTATTTTATAGGCAATGTTTTATTCGGACCAGCTCTTAAGAAAAGTGTCCGATTCTACACAGGCTGTAACAATCCAGGAAATTCATTCCATTTCAAAGCCAAGGTTGCCAACACCAATCACTCCATTAGTGACATCGAAGACGATTGCTAATAAAGTTTTCTAAAAATGAAATCTGCATGTGCACTGTTTAGATCACAGAATCACTTGTTTATGTGAATGGCATTCTACTTTGTACAGACGTATCAGACTTTATGGATTTGTGTTGCTGAAGACTGTTAAAGCTGGATGCATAACATTGGCAGGGTTTATTTTATATTATATTGTGCATTACTTGTAAATCATGGAATATTAGTGACCATAAAATAGTCAAATTATCTAACTTTTTATTTAAAGAAAAAGCATACCATACAAATTTAAGGTTATGAAGACATTCTTTGTCCGACTGAAAACTTCAGTACTCATTAAATCCAGTAGGGTTCACCTCTTTGGTTGTATCTAAAGACTAATGCTAGTATCAGACTACCAACTGTCATAATGTTTTTGGCCAACTTGTCAATCTCTCGACTTCTACGACTGTCCAGTTGCTAGTCCGAGCCAGTTACAACTCAATTTTTGTCGTATACAACTCCTACGACCAATTAGTTAATCTGAGCGCACCTGTCGTAAGTCTTGAGTTGGCCAACTTAGTCGTGAGTTGATACTCTGAGTCTAGCATTATTCATAATTAATATGTTGATCATTTTAAATAAGAATCTTTTCACGGTGATCAAAGAATCCCCAGACATAGTTTACAGTAGTCTTTCTCATAACCAGTTGAACCCCATTTCTAATCAATGTAGAAGCAGATTCAGTGGGAGGGATTAGGGGACCACTCCCCTTGTGCTTATAATTTAAAGTCTTTGACTCAAGATCACAGTACGGTCTACAGACTTTCAACTAAATGCTTGTATTGGTGAGACTTTTAACATTTATTTAGCACAGACCAAGAAAATTGCATACAGAATATTATTCGCTCAATATTTATTCACATAGCTAATATTTTCTGTTTGCCAATATTTAATGGTTTACAGTGATGTTACAAGATGTATTTTTGGTTTGCTAATATTTAATGGTTTACAGTGTGATGTTAAAGATATTTTAGTTTCTTTTCTTTTCTTTTTTCTTAATTTCCACTGAAATACCTATGCCTTGTTGCCAGTGTATCTATTTTGGGGATTTTATGTTACAAACTAACATGAAATCTGACTTTATATTTAAAAGGTGTTTTCTTCAGCATATCAGATATTTGTTTTTCAATTAATATTTTTTTTAAACTGTGTACCAGGTATGTATGATAGCATATATATGCATGTATTGTTAATGAAAGTTTACAGATTGTGTGCAAGTTTGTGTTTTTATTATCTGTGATATTTGTTTATATATTTATATATATTATTCTATTTATATATGTGAAAGTTCAGACCTATGAAGTGAAATGGAGGTATAATTTATAATATATTCTATATTTCTTTTTAAAAACATTTGCAAATATTGATTCAGATGTCTTTTTGTTTGATCAGCAAATATTTAGACATTGTACAATGTTTCGGCTCAAAGTATGGGTAAATATTGGTCTCACTGTTGGAGGTTTTGTTTTTCTCAACTCAATACCATTATGGCAGCTTTAAAGAATTAAATAGTCATTAGAATGAGTAGAATCAAAATTGTTGAATGATCTTAACTTGCCAACTCAAAAATAAGTTTAGAACAAAATAATATACCTATATTTACTTTTCATGCTTATATCCACTAAGCCGTTACTGATAATATTTCAAATGCATCACCATTAAGGCAGGTAAAAAGTATACATTAAAAGAAATATTTTTATACAGAACTTTAATAATGCATGACAAAAAATGTAGCTCAAGGTCTGGCCAATGGCAAAGCTTAGCAGGGATCAGGTGGGCAAAATTTTTAAAATGTGATAGCTATTTCATTGGTTAAGATGGACCCAATACATGCACTTACTAATGTATTTAGTTTAGACCGGTTCTTCATCTATGCAGTGCTATTGCACATACTGGATTCAGTTTAATGTTTTACAGTAAATGATCTCATCTTGTTTCAGTTTGATAAAACTAATTAAGATGTTAGCATGGTTTGATCTGATGTGCAAGTATCAAGTAACATGTTTGAGAGTTGACAGATTGGTTTACATGTATATGGTATTGTCGTACAGATAGGACAAGCATGTACCTAGAGCACCATTTAGAATTTAAAAAAAACAAAAAACATTGTCAATGGTCTTGGCTTTGCAACCTCATCTGATCTGGGCAAATATTCTACCAAGGTTAATTATTTATTTATGTAATGTCTTAATTTGTCAGCTTGTCAAATGTACCAGTGAATAGAAATGCTCTATTTTTAATTAAAAATATGGAACCAGTCACATTAATAATCTGTGATCACGTCATAGATGTAGTACTGTTAGGAAAGCACCTGTACAATTAGATGAGCTGTTAATACACCGATATACCGGTACTTTACTGTTTGTATTGGCAGTCTGTCAAAAATAATTAATAACTGGGTTGGGGTTTTTTTTAATAAAAGGCTTCATTTCTTTATTTGAGAATACGAGTACTAAAAATAAATGTTTGCTGTTCACATTTAATTCTTTGTTGTTTTTTCACCCATTTCATTTAATGCACATTACGGTTTGTTTCATCTGCACTGACAATTGTGGAAGGCAAGATGTGCTATAATGGTAGGGTTGCCATGCAAAAGTTAGATGGTAGAAAAATTAACGAGTTAATGTTTAATGACAACCAAGCACAAAAACAAAATCGACTACTGGGTGTCAAACAAAGGTATGTGATGATCAACATCAATTTAAAATTCCAAAATTATTAATAGTTTAGACAGATAGAAAAGACAATGAAGTATATTAATATAAAATATAAAAATAAATTTTATGATCAGACTATGAAAAAAGTGGTAAACAAACCAATTTTGCACTGAATTATCAACGTAAAACGAAAAACATATTTGAAAAAATTATCATAAATGCTTATATAACCATCTTAAAATGTTGAATATGTGTTGCATTCACCAATTCTAAAGGAAACCCATGAGAATGTTGCCACCCCTGCACCATGATGAGGAACGGCCAATGTAGGAGGTAGGGTGTGTGTGACACTAACTGGGATTATCTTTGCATGCCTTTCAGACTTGTTAAATTATCTTTACCAGTAGGCTTGTCCATCTATATACCTACTAAAATGTCACATTGTGTGTGGTTATTAGATGACTTAACAAAATCCCAAGCATTAATGTGTAATGGTATTTTTAAATGATCCAAAATTCCAAAGAATATTGTATGTTATGAATGTATGTTGTACTAAAAATCTTCGAGTCAAAAAATAATAATTTACATCACAAGACTAAGATTTATTCTGACATTTGACCTTCAAATACAGTGTAGCCATTAGTAGCAAAGGATCTTTTATATGCACAATTCCAGACAGGATAATATATACCATGGTCTTTGTCATACCAGTCGTAGTGTAGAATAATAAGGACTTGTTAAAAAAATATCTCGAATTTGTTTTAATGACAAATGCACAATTACCATATAGAATTTGATGAAATGTATATGAAAGTAAGTTACACAACTTTTTCCTTATATCACTAATAGGACTACACAAAATGTAACTGGGAATCTGTGAATTTAAAAACCCCAAAACCAAACTGTTTAATAAAGGGATCTTTTACAATTTTCTTAATCACAAGCAGTTGTATATCTCTACATCTTGTTTACTAAATACATGAAACTGGTATGGCACTGTTGCAGTCTATGTATTACATGTAAGTGGATAATAAAGTATGATGGGAATTGAATGCCTTTTGTTGTTGCTGTTTAAAGGAAGAAATAAGATAAATAAATGTGCTAACATACTTTAATATCATCTTCAGAGACATCTACATCTAATGTGACAATATACTGGTTTAGTAATACAACAATAACGGCAAACAATTTTTTTTTTGTTTTGAGTGATAAAACAAATGAACCGAGGAATACAAAGAGGATAGTATGCTATAAAAAAAGTTATTTCGCCGAGGTAAATAAAGAAGGAAATGTTTTATTCAACAACACACTCAACACATTTTATTTACGGTTATATGGCATCAGACATATGGTTAAGGACCACACTGATATTGAGGGAGGAAACCCGCTGTAATGGGCTACTCTTTTCAATTGGCAGCAAGGGATCTTTTATATGCACCATCCCATAGACAGGATAGCACATACCACGGCCTTTGATGTACCAGTCGTGGTGCACTGGCTGGAGCGAGAAATAGCCCAATGGGCCCACCAACAGAGATTGATCCCAAACTGACCGTGCATCAAGTGAGCTCTGTACCACTGGGCTATGGAGGTAAATAAAAGAAGGTAGCCTATTGTGGATTCTGCTGTTACTCTATATGTAGGTGATGTTTTCCCCACGCAATATGCAAAATTATCAGTGATAAATTACGGTTTATACATGGGGACATACCAGCAATCCAATTGCATTTTATGGTGGGGTGGGGGGGGGGAAAATTTAACACCACCACTAAAGCACATTGATTTATTAATCATAAGTTATTGGATTCAAACATTTGGTAATTGTGACAAAATTATAGTAAACCTGCTACATTTTTCAATTAGTAGCAAGGGATCCCATATATATATATGCACCATCCCAAACACGGGACAGCACATACCACAACCTTTGATATACAAGTTGTGGTGCACTGGCTGAATGAGAAATAACCCAAAAGTCCCACTGACTGGGATCGATCCTATGTCCCGCCTATAACAACACTATTTCAACCTTCCAGATGCCACTTGTGTTTTGTGAAACTTGCTAATCTTACAATCTTTTACGGTTATTTTTACATCAGATGACTTAATCAACTTCATTGTTTCATGCCTCCGAGAATTATTAAACATCTGTAACTCATTTATGGGTTATACAGAAATAATTTCAGGTCACCTTTACCTTTCTGCACAACCCATTGTATTCTTGTAAATGATATCCTAAATTTAAGGAACAAAAGAAAAACAGGCAATGCAAAATTAGCGTAACTCTTTTATGAGTTCTGCAAAAATAATTTCATGTAACCTTTCCTTTTAGCATAACCCATTATATATTAATGTAAATGATATCCTAAATTTAATATGCAAATGAAAAACGGGTAAAACAAAATTGGCATTAACTCATTTGTGGGTTATACACCCCCATACACAGAGCTCTTAACATTAAGAATTATAAACTGGAAGCAAGCTGAATGTATTTTGTGCAGGTTGTATTAAAATGTGGCTGCACTAGAAACGCTCTGTCTCATGATCCACGTTTAACTGACAGATCTCTCCACTCAGTGTCCGAGGGTTTCTTTTGTCGGGAATCCGAAATTTCTTCCTCATCCCACAAGTCTTCAAATTCATACAAATCATCGTACTTAGACATCCGTCTTTGTCTCGGGACATCATCAAATCCAGAAAATTTATTAGACTTAGGACTTCTCTTGTTTCTTGGAAAGTCTTCAAAATTATCAGCCCTTGAAGTCCTTTGTCTTGGGATATCATCAAATCCATCGAAATCATCAGACCTGGAATTACCTCGGTTTCTTGGAAAGTCTTCAATATCATCATATCCAGAAGTCCTTCTTTGTCTTGGGAAATCATCTGTATCCTCCCATTTACTCATTCTCGAATGCCCATGTTTTCTTGAATTATTTGACCTATTATCAAAACGGTCATTCTGTCTTTCAAACTTTAAATCTCTGTCCCATTTGTTTGACCTGTGCTGTTTTTCTCTGTGTGATTTTGTGATTCGGACACCGTTCCACTGAAGTGATTTTAATGGATCTGTCTTCAGTTTGACATCAAGTTCTACTTGGCACTGTTGTCCGATGTGCTGAAACAAAGATGAGACAGCTGATGCGATGACTGGCAGCAGAGCCAGTTCTTGATCGTACGTGAATCTGGTGAGAACATATTCTATAACATCATCCTGCGAGCTGGGTCGGTCTATTCCAATTCTCAGTCTCTTCAGGTTCTAAAATATGAAAAACACACTTAATGAATCTTCAGTAGTTACAAACTTATTGAAATAATTTGAAACCAAGCTGGAATAATTACCCAGTACCAGGTTTTCTGTTGTAAACTAGAACTAAGATGACAGATTAAAAACAGAGAAACAACATCCTGATTAAACTCTCAGTGGGTCATCATGTCCACCTGGGCAGAACATAGCCCAGTAGTAAAGTGCTCACTTGATACACGGTTGGTCTAAGATCGATCCCTGTGGGCATATTGGACTATTATTCGTTCCAGCCAGTGCACCATGAATGGTATATCAAAGGCCATGGTATGTGCTAACCTATGTGGGATTGTGCATATAAAAGATGGAAAAATTTAACAGTTTTCATCTCTTAGACTCAGAATTTGTTTTTTAACCGACACTGACAAAGAAACAAATCAGAAGCATAAATGAAATCATACTGCTTCACAAACCACAGTAATGGCATAATACGGTTGAATCTGGGATTGCTAAAATTATCATATAGACTAAATATGTACCTGAACATAACCTGCCATTAACATTAATCATGGGTCAGTTGCGGTCTATCAAACATTATAATTTGTTAGGAAATACTATCACTAGAAACTAAATTGTTTGTAGCATTCAAGTAATTATAATAATCAGATAATATTGTCTACATGACTACTTACATTAGTTCTCATCGAGTGCATCACAGACTTTATCCCATTGTGTCCGCTGAAAATAAATAATTAATAAGCAATTAGTAGTCTGTTTACAATTATAAAATAATTAAATTTCTGTTACATTCATTACAACATAACGTCATCCCATTGGTCCAGACGTAGTAACGTGAGTTTGTTAATTTCTCGATGAACGTAAAAATTACATTATCAGGGAACATCACATCTGATGACGTCATTTTATATGGGCAAGTTGTCTTATTGAGTGTTATTGTTTATGAACCATTAATAATTCAAAATAAAGGATTACATTTTAGTGTTATTATCAACAAGTATGATTCAAATTTAATTATAAGTATTGTCTGTTATTTCTTTTACGTTCATCTGGGCATGATAAAAAAAAAAAAATCCATAAGATTATGTGAGAATGGCTTCGCTGATTCAGTTTCCGGATGATTTTTTTTTCATATCCCGATGAACGTAAAAGAAGTGAAAGAAAATCCTAAAATAAATTTTCCAGTTTGTTTTTTAAATGTGTACTTTACAATTATAAAAGCTAATTTTAAAACCTCAATTTATCATCTTTGGACAATATTAATACTGGACAGAGAAAGTGCTACTTTTGTTTTTTCATGTCTCTGAGAAGTTATGCATCATCTTGTATATAAATAAAAATATTTTTGATATATGATGATGGTAGTGTGCTAATACTGTCGAACAGTAAAAGATACTTCTACCATTTATCAGTAGGCTTGGCATGTATGACATAGCCTCACTCTGCCCATTGCCAAATTAACCAATTGCTAATTTTTATACTAAGTGGCTACAACATTCAGTTTTTGACTAATAAAATGTTATTTAAATAAGCCACTTCATTATAATTTTCAAACAAATACCCTACATATCTGAAAATTGGCTAAAACAAATTTCTTTCCAGTGTGACCCCTGATGATAAAACAGTTTCAGCCATACAGCTTACTAGTAGTCACTCACCCTGCACTGCCACTTTCCTTCAACTGAAACTTTCCAATGGGAATGTCAAGGTCGTCATGGATCAGGTAGATGTTGTCGGACAAAATCTGATAGTGACGCGCTAAAAATAGAATATTTGGCAATAATATTAGAATTTTTAAAAAAATGGCATTATTAAATAACCTAGGTATCACAAGCAGACTTAATGAAAAATATAACTTCACATATTGAAATTATATTAATATCATAGCTCTGATCTTTATAGTTCCAATACACTCACACAGCAGCCAGACATTATTCTTTTATCTACAACTTTAACTACAGTACTAAAATTTAACCAACTTACTTTTGTTCACACAGTAATACCTACAAAACCAATACAAAAACACAGTACTATCAGGCATGGAAATGGGTACTTCAGTACTTTACTCACCTCAGTGTTAAAATGATAAAAAAATTCAACAGAAAATGTTCCATAATGACCTTAAATCTGCAGTTTAATGGCTAACAAGAACAGCATGTCTTGGGCCTAAGAAACAAGCATGTATACAGCTTTCTATTTCTATATCATGATCTCTATTTATTAACCATATTGTTAAAAAATATCTTGGTACAAATCAAAGTGATACATCCCACTAAAATGCCAAGTGGGACGTAATACTTTCACATCATTGATTGACGCACTACAACCGTACCTGAACTCCAACCAAACAACTTGAGTGATATAAATTATGATTGATTATGGGCAATAAATAGGATAATAAACAAGCTCCATTTTGTATCATATTTATGTCCCGTGTGACAATTGAAAATTATTTCACTTGAAATGGAATCTTATAATTATGTATCCCCCACCACCACATTGCTATAGATGTCAAAACAATTTTAGTAAAAGAATGGAATAATAATCTCAGTACCTGCTTTGGCAACACTAGTGCCATTTATGTTCATGGGAACCCGTGGTTTTAGTAGAACGAGGTCAACGCCAGAGGTAAGACTAGTCTGAGCAACAAAGCCTCCACTTTTCCGGAAATCGTCCCTATCCCAGCGTAGTTTGAAGTGACTGGAAATCCGGTCCAATATGTACATTCCAATGCTATGTCGGGTTTCTCGCTGATCACAGTTACCTAGACCAACGATCTGAAACAAATTACATGTGTATATTAATCAGAGTTTGGGACACAGACTAGCCAGCTGCCCGAGGCTAGTGCTTTTTCAAGCCCAACATGCTAGCAGTCTTTACCATGAGCAAAATCGAGGCGAGCTGAAGATCACTCTCCTGAAATGGTGCTAGACGAGCAATCAGATGAAGTTTCAAATATAATTTACCTACTCGTGTGGACTGGAGCAGGAGTGATCACTCATCTTTCCCGCGAAAACTGGGCTAAGGCTTAAAAAAAAGAAGGTTTAAGAGCTTCACTATTGACTTGGCGACCAGTAATGTATGATCCATTTCTAAAATTAATCTACCTACCAATGTTCACCAAACAACCATGGAGTTTCAACTTGGTACCACACATATTCTTTATTTCAAGTAATACAATGTAAGAATAATGTAAATGGTCACCAGTCTAATAAGAGCTACATAAAATTGTTGTTTCATAATTTATCATTATCCGTCATTCATCTAATGTCAGGCAGAAAACAGTCTAGCATACAACAGTGATCGCTCACATTCATGAACATGCCTCTAGAATGTATATCAAGTGCCTTTTTCTACAGGTCACAAGCACTTGCAAATAATCTGTCTGAAACCATCGCCTTCTATCACAGTACATTCATCTAACTTTAGGTGCAAAAACCAGTCTGTGTGGGAAATACAGATAACAACCGAAAGGCATACGAGTCCGGTGTTTAGAACGTCGCCATGTGTGTCTGCTGAAATTGTCTGCCAAAACAATTGGCTGCTAGAATCGGCTCGGTGAAAAAACCCCACAATTGTACTTTTTTCTTTTAATTCAAAGTGAAGATCGTTTCGAAGTAAGTATTTCTTGGTCTCCATGAGCTCGAAATAGATCACAATACACGATTAAGAGTGTGAAAATGTGATGGTAGTCGTTATTTTGACCGCAATTCGTTCCGAGCAAAATTCCTCGGAACCGTTCGGAAGTGCTAATGGCTTAATGGCTAGGCAGGATAAACCTTGCATTGTGCTTGTTAGCCCGAGTACTCTGACTGTAAGAGAGCTAGACGGACATTTGGACATAAATAGGCTCTCATTACAGTCAGAGACCAAGCTATGTATTTTTTTGGCAATGCCCGACAACCAAAAAGTTGGTAAAGATTTCCGCTCTAATACCACAACAATCCTATGTTTGACGTTAAATACCTTTACATCGATCATTTTCGAGTTGATTGATTAAAAGAAATTCAGATATTAATCACTAATACACACACTACAGAAAGAAACCCGACAGCACCCACATTCAGCTAAGCTTCGGCAAACTCTGACCTATATCGTGACGTTGCGTCACACGATCGCCCACTCAGCAATTCCGTCTTCCAGGGGCCATCTCAAAACGACAAGTGCCCGACAATCACTAAAAAACTTTTGTTTTGTGTAACGACACCACTACAGCACATTGATTCATTAATCATCGGCTATTGGATGTCAAATATTTGGTAGTTTTATCAGTGTTAGAGAGGAAACCCTCTACATTTTATCATTAGTAGCAAGTGATCTTTTATATGCACCATCCCACAGACAGGATAGCACATATCACGGCCTTTGATATACCAGTCGTGGTGCACTGGGTGAAGCGAGAAATAGAACAATGGACCCACCGACGGGGATCGATCCCAGACCGAAAACGCATCAAATAAGCGCTTTGCCACTGGGCTGTGGACAATCACCAAAGCGACAGAGTAGTACACATTCACACACAGAAACAATATTACATTCACGTTTTCTCAAGGTGAAAAAAGTATTTGATCTATGAGTCGTATGCCTGTTTCAGTGTTTGGCATGTGTACCACTCTGGCATATCAAAGGCTGTGGTGCATAGCTTGGTCTCTGACTGTAATGAGAGCGTATTTATGTCCAAATGTCCGTCTAGCTCTCTTACAGTCCGAGTACTCGGGCTATGTGCTTGTACGCGAGGTTAATCTTGATGAACTGGAGTCGGGAGTGATGGCTCACTTTAAAGTTCGTCATAAATGGAAACATTATTTTCTAATAAATATCTGTTAAGGGGTAACAAGTGAAATTGAAATTCTTGCCACACAACTAGTATTCAATACCAGAAACGTTTTCTTTTTATCTTCATCAGACGGTTGAACGTCGCTTTCGGAATCTGAACTGGAACGTCCTTCAAATTTGTAGCCTACAGAATTCTGTGGTGCTAACGTACATTTTGCCATTTTTATAATGGATTTTGACGAGTTTAGACTACACTGATTTACAAAACACGAATACACAGAGTGCCAAGATCGAGATAACGACGAAAACGTCATTATGAAAGCACTGGAAACAAACACGTGCGTTATGTTGCTCGAACGTGTTGCAATGTCAACAAATACAATTAGAGTTATTTCCCTTTAAACAAATTTTCACGGGTCACATACCAATGTTTAATTTATGCTTTAAATTCCTAAGACTATAAATACATCAGATTCTCCAATTAATATTTTAAATTATATAGTTGGAATTATTTTAAAATTCTAATAACATCTTAGGTCATTAACTACTGTCTATGGAGAAAAGTAAAATCTGGGGAATGTCTCACACTACTGAATTAAAAAAAAAAAGGGGGAAAATTACAATCATGACTTAACACCCCTCCATTAGAACGTTTTATAAAAACTCCCATTATACCCCGAACTAGTTACATGATTGTTGAATGGTCACTGTGAGACTAGTCTTGTTAAAATTCATTTTGCTTTTATGAGAAAACTTTTTAATTTAATTTCAAATGGGAAGCCAATGTAGCTCACAAGAGCACTCACTATGACTGACCAACTGCATTATTTCCATTCCCTGCAGTACTGTACAACCAACAGATGATGTGGCGTGATGCATACCATCTTGCCTGAGAAAGTGCATTTTAAAACTCCCTTACTGCCAATTAGCAAGAGTAGCCTATGTGACATTACTTTTTATTCCTTCTCATCTAGACCATGATAGGCTAGCTGTTTAAAAAAATACACCGACATCACTGAAGAGTCCTTTCTGTTGAATAATTAAGATATGTTAGTTAATCAGACAATCATGAATTTTGAATGAAAACCCAAAGTAAATTAAGATAATCTGGTTCTGAAAACGTGTGCAGGGTTTCTAGAATTTTTATAAAATTCACTAGCCATGGGGATCAGTGATTTAAAGTTTACAAGCCACAATTAAAAATTCACTCGCCCTACTTGACTTTTAAAGTTGATACAATTTTACTATATAATTAGCAAAAATCGGATATATGACCTAAAGAGAGGGATATAGCTTAAAAACATCGGGGAGGGGAGGTGGCAGGATATTCATATTTACCAAAAAGAAAAGAAAAGACTAAACCACAACATTTGATACTTTTTTTCCCACTAGCCGTCGGACATGGCAATAGTAGTTGTTTACTAGCCCAACATTGAATATCACTAGCCATGGGAGCGGAGCTACCATAATCTAGAAGCCTTGCATGTGTGTTCTTTCTCAAGATATTCTTAAAAGTGGTTAATCAACACTAGCCCTTAAAAGTGTTGAATTTATTTATTGAAGGCGATAAAAGTTACCCACTTTCAGTTTTAATCTCCATCAATTTTATAACAATATGAATTGATAACAACAAATAAAAGTTTTGATAATAAAATTTATTAAATAAAGAACATTAAAAAGTCCCTCGTTATGCAGTAAGTCCTTGATTTATCAGCCTTCTTCAAAAGCAACGTCTGCCTGGGCTCTCACATAAAATGCTCCTTGGTTACAATACTCCATTATCCGAACATAGAATGGTCGCCCAAACACTTCAATAATTGTTGGAGACACAGCCAAAGTTTTAATAATTTCGTACTTTGCTTCCTTTCCTTCTCTGCTACTTTCTGTCGATCGGTCAAGCATAAATTCGTGGAATCCTGCAGTTTCATTCATCAGCTTCTGTCCCCATGGTTGCAGCGCTAGTGCCTGCAGAAGTCGATAGCAGTCGTGGCGAATGTCTATAAATGGTTGCCGTGTAATGTTCCAAATAACTTCAAAGGGTTTTGGACATAATCTGAGAAACCATCTTTCTGTGAGTTTTAGCAGTTCTGTAGTTTGACTCTCCACCTATAAAAAATAAAACACTGATTACACAAGGAAGTCTTTACAGAAATGTATCCAGGCAACCAGTTGTCACCAAACACATTAGGCCAAATTTACAAAGCCTGTTTTAGACTTACACATGTGTAACTACATACATTTACAATGCTTAATCACCTGCGTTTAAGCAAAACAAGCTTCATAAATTTTGTCCCATGATTACAATGTGTAGGCCTACTTAATGATTCATAAAAAAAGCTTGTTAACATATACCGTACTAGGGTTTGGAGGGCATTTATATACAGTACTGTAACATTAATTGTGATAATACAAGCATTACTTAATTTCAAAAGAGTTTGAGTCATATTTATGTTAATAATAACCACCAAATCTAAGCTTGTTCCTCAGAAAGTAAATGACTTTGGGGATACAATATTTAAAACTTTTTTTTTCTTCCGACATTCTCCATTTGTCAATGAATCTGGAATCTGTTGCAAAACCTGCAGTTATTTTTGTTCTTTTTAACATTAAGATACTAAAATTGTAAAACATTAGACATTCTATTTTATTTATTTAAAATTACTTTAAAAAAAATAAAACAGTTAATAAAACAGTTACTTCAGCATTAAATCCAAACTTCAACCTTATTCAAGTATTGATTTTCAGATTTTGAAGACTGGAATCCAGTAAACAACTCTATAAAGGGCCCAATAACCTAGAGAATGCTATATGCTGAAGAGTTTGTACAACTATTAAAATAAAAAAGTGGCTCATAAAACGACTTACAGGTAACATGACTAGACTTGTTACAGCCTGTAATGTCCGTGTCCTCAACTCAGACATCGAGTTCCTAATAATGTTTCCAAATTTCTGTAAGCAGTTGTCCATTGAAGAACCTGACAAGATAAACACAAGTATTTTTTAAGATATGTGTAGAACAAACTGGGTCTCCATCGTTTTAGTACAGTCTGTAAGCATTTAAAATAGTGATTAAAAAAGAAGGAAGAAAGGAAATGTTTTATTTAACGACACACTCAAAACATTTTATTTACGGTTATATGGTTAAGGACCACACAGATATAAAGAGAAGAAACCCGCTGTCGCTACTGCATGGGCTACTCTTTTCAATTAGCAGCAATGGATCTATTATATGCACCATCCCAGACAGGATAACACATACCACAGCCTTTGATATACCAGTCGTGGTGCACTGACTGGAGCGAGAAATAGCTCAATGTACCCACCGACGGGATCGATCCTAGAACGACCGTGCATCACAATTGATAAGAAAGATGCACGGGCAATGCCATACCATATGACCCGTCAAAGTTGGACGTATAAAAATTAACATTGATGGAGACCAATTAATCACCAAAATATAAATAACATGTGGAACAGCAGAATGCAGCTGGTTGAATAGATTTCTCTGGGAACAAATTAAATATTGTCATGCAATAATATGTTGAATCATTTAATGGGCAATTTTGCCTTAAAAATTAATGTGACCAACCAAGTTTTTCGAGAGCAAGCTTGCCCTCCACTGTACTGCCAATGAATCCAACTGTATCTATGGCAACCCCTTGAAGAGTGTGATCTCCCCCGTCAACATTCTCAAACACCGTGTGAGTAAACTTGTTGAACTTGCCACACACTTCTTTAGGGTGAAATCTCGCCAGACCACCGAAGAACTTCATTAAACCTGTTGTCAAAAGTTAACTTTATAATACAATTATTAACTAGGACCTATATGGTTTACATCTGTTTTACTGCATACTCTGTACTCACAATAATGAGTAAAAATTGTTATTCCTACTTTCGCTTTCACAAAAGCATCATAAATCGTCTTACAAAAATACCTATCTTAAACGTTCCAAACTTTATCTGAAAACAAAAATGACATCGTCATTAATTATGTGATGTCAATTAAGATCATTTTTAATACGTCATTATATAGCTGCAATCAGGGGAAATGCTCATGAATTATGTCATTATAATATGATTGTTTTTTTGTTTTGTTTTTATCCAAGAAGCAGTTTTAATGCAGGATTTTCAATAATGTTTATAAAATTGAAATAGCCTTTATTGTAAATGAAAACTGTTATAGTACTATTATACAGACAGCCGTTATTAAATATATTATTAGCAGCAAAAGGTTTTTCATGAATTATGCACTTTCCTATATGCATTATAGTACACGGACACAGCCTTTGGAATGCATGTTACCTGATACATAAATTAACTAATTATAAGATCACGAACAGAAAAAAGAAAGAAAAAGATTTCTTAAGTTGAATTAATTTGTGACAGAAATTGTCCAGTAACTAGCCTTACCTGGAAGTAAAAAGTTCGCCAGTGGATTGGTCTGTAACTCAGACATCATATCCTCAAACCTGCGGACGATTCCCTGCTTGTCTAGGTATGCCAGACCATGCTCCTCCTGCGCCAGGTCCGACAACATCTCCAAACAGTTCAGCTGAACGAGTATGTCATCTCTCTGCATCTCGCCGACTAACTGGCGCAAGATGCCCGATTCAGCACACTTCTCCATAGCAACCGTTGACATACAGCTCATGTCGATTATCATCTGGAACAAAAAGAAGCTGCAATTTCATACACTAGCAGTCAGCAAGGCTTTTTTTAAAATTATTATTATATTAAAAAATAAAAGCAGAAAAAGAAATTATTAATATTATGGTCCAACCAAAAGTGAGTCAAGAGTTATTGAGGTCACTATTTTTATTAACATTTAGCCATATACAAAGATATAGCTCCCTTACTATAAAATTAAGCTCATAATGACAGTATTATTTGTAAAGTGTTCATGAAAATGTGCTTAATACGATTATATATTTAAATTGGGTTGAAAAATATGTATTCCAAACATCGGCCAGTAGGCATACAAAGCAGATGTTTTACAAAGTTAAAGTCTGTTTTGTTTAACAACACCACTAAAGCACATTGATTAATTAATCATCAGCTATTGGATGTCAAACATTTGTTCATTCTGACAAATAGTCATCACAGGAAATCTTTTATATGCAATTTTTCCACAAACAGGAAAGCACATACCACAGCCTTTGGCCAGTTGTGATGCACTGGTTAGAACGAGAAAAACCCAATCAGTTGAATGGATCCACCGAGGTGGTTCGATCCTGCGACGTAAGCATCTCAAGTGAGCAGTCAATCAACTGAGCTAAATGCCTCCCCTAGATGTTTTACCTACCTTGTAGACTCTGAACCTGATCGAGTAACCGACTGAGCAAAATGCCTCCCCCAGATGTTTTCCCTACCTTGTAGACTCTGAACCTGATCGAGTAACCGACTGAGTGAAATACCTCCCCAGATGTTTTCCCTACCTTGTAGACTCTGAACCTGATCGGGTCGCTCTGCATCATGACCTGGTTTAAACACTTCTTCAGTGGATCACTGAACAGCACAGACAATCCTGGAGTACTTTTTCCTAAATGAAAAACAGAAAACACAAGGTACTATATAGTGAAAGAAATAATGATTACACTCCACCAAAATGTGACACACAGTCAGTGTACACTGACAATGTTAACACTGAGTAGGAGGGTCCTTCTTTAAAATAAATGAATGCGTCAAATATGTATCGCAAATAGTGTAAAAAGTTAGTCTGTTTTGAGCATGGACTTATTAATCATCAGCTACTGGATATCAAACATTTGGTAATTTTGATGTATAGTCTCAGAACAGAAACCCGCTACATTTTTCCATTAGTAGCAAGGGATCTTTTATATGCACCATTTCAGTCAGAGTAGCACATACCATGGCCTTTGATATATACTAGTCATCATGACTGGAACATGGGAAATATAAAACAATGTAGTAGTAATTTAGTTTTGAGGATGTTGTTGAACACCTGAGTCTTGTGATTGCTCACCGAGACTTGCCAGAATAACTCCAGCTTTCTGTGCAACTTCCAGCCTCTCATCTGCCAGACACTGGGACAACTGGAAAACTACATCAGGGTAACCGGCCAGAGTTTCTTCATTTGTTTTCACAACATTACTTAGCTGAATTGAAAAAGTGAAAAAGAAATGAGTACAAGTACATGTTTTTGAATCAAAACTATACTCTAATTTTGTTTTAATGATAATCATGTAAAAACTACTTTAGAAATAATCATGGAGATTTGATAAACAACATAATGTACTTGTAATGGGATGAGGCTAAAACGACACCACTACCAAAACGGAACCATTATCATTGGCGAAAACAGAACCGATTTGGCTATAATGACACCTCAAATTAGCTCAATGTTTGGGCAAAAATGCAAACCTTGTTGAGCTATAATAGCACCTCAATACTTTGGCGAAAATGGAACCATTTTTACAACGTGCATGTATTCTATTGTATCACAATATAGCTGCATTGAATGGATGTACCGTGGACCATGGATCGTGATATGATACTGTCTTGCCGTTACACCTCTATCAACCATTCCTTCCCATACGTTCTTTGTACGTGGGGTTCCACTCATTCCCTTCAGGGCATACATAACAAAAGTTTACAGTCAAACATTCTATTTATTTTGTTTGTTCGTTCATAAAACACAAGAAGAAGAAAACTGACATAAACACACAACACAATATGAATATAATCATGGGCTAGGGCTATCACAAACACGGGTGGTTAATTACCTTTACTGTGAAAACAACAATAAAGAAAAAATTAAAATTAAATAATAATAAAAACAAAACAAAAAGAAAATTAACAACAAAGACCAGCAAAAGGTTTTTCCCTTCAAGATGTGTCGTCTTTATTAAACGTTGAATAATGTAAACAGCGAATGTTTTCTGTAAACACCTGTGGACATCAAAATAAAACAAAGTAATAAATGATTAATATAGCTGTTGTTTTATTAAGCATATATCATCATTCACAACTTGCAATGATTCTGGTTCCATTTTAGCCATATATCTTTTAACATTTGGTGCTATTTTAGGCAACTCTGGGTTCCGTTTTTTCCATAGATTTTGGTGCCGTTTCAGCCAACGCCTGGTTCCTTTTTTCCAACTTGGTTCAGTTTTCACTTGGCACGGTGCCGTTTTTGCTATAACCCCATATAACTATTTGGATGCATAAAAATTATTTACATATTGACTTAGAGAATTCATTGTACTTTCTTTTGTTTACAATGTATGCATAGTGGACATACATGACTCTATGATAAATGTGGTCATAATTATAATATACATTGTGGATTTGTGGGGATTTATGTATTTGTCTGAATCAAAATCGAATCAAATTTTCCATTCTAAGTCAAGAGTACTGCAAACACAGTTTTAACAACTAAGATCCTTCTCTTAAACAATAATTTAGAGTTTAACAAAGAAAAGTTAAACATGAATGGTAACTAAAATACCTGATCAAGACCCAGCCGCCTCACAGCTGTTTTAGAGTGGGACAGCCAATTTATTAATTCACCTTGGAAACTCCTTAAAATCAGCGATGAGTCACAGGCTAATAAAAACTTTGATAAAGTGCTGCAAGCAAGCTGAACCTGCTCCCTGAAAACAAAAAATATTTATAGCAAAAAATGACTGACACAGGGCTCATTCATCAAGATAAACCTCTACTGTGGGGTCCGTGTTTATCCCATGAATGCATATTTCTACAGAACAAAAATGACAGTGTCCTCAGCCAATATCATTAGAATGAAATTGCAATCAATATTAGAAACTATTACCGTTGTTGGGTATAAATATGGAAATTCCAACCCAAGGGATAAAATGTTTTTGTAAGGGCACTTACAAATTATAACATTTTGTCCTGAGGGTGGGAATTATCGTATCTATACCCTCACAGTGGTGACCGATTCTTTTTCTTACCCACTTAATTACAATAAAGCACACAACTTTTAAGCTAAAGTTTGTTTATTCTTCAGCCATTCATACACTTCACCTACAGACTCATTTAACCATACGCTGAAAAAAACATATAGTCTGCATTATTCAACGACTAACAGCTTCACCATAAATATAAACTTCGGAAATAATTAATTCAATGAATTCTAAAAAACCTGAGTTATGACATCATGCCTATTTACTGTGCAGAAATCATCTAGCCTTTGGGTCAGATTTATCTAGCCCGGTGCAAATGTAGCTAATTCAGTCCAGTGGGCCCAACAAATTTTATTATCTCCTCAATTCAAGGGTCATAACTCTGTAAAAATAAAAAGAGGGTAAATTGCCATAAAAATCAAACTTGATCTGCTATACATAAAATTTGAACTCAATATCTTAAGGCATTGTGTTAAAAAAACATCCGGAAAACTTTAAGTAGGGCAGACAGACACAGACAGAAGACAGACAGATGGAGATGAAAACATAGTTCCTTCTGTTGGAGACTAATAAAGAGGGTTTGTTCAATAAAGCTGAGAAAGACCCAAAGCTTGGGCCATTTCTCAAATCAAAATTTATTTATCTACATGATTAATATGAAAAGAGAGAGAGAGATGACATTCATTACATAGACAGTCATTTTAGTTCCAGTTTTAAGTGGCACATGAAAACATTCATATACCTGGTCTTGATCAACAAACTGTTTCAATTGTTTTGTAAGCAATTTTAGTTTGGCTTGTATGAGGTGTAGAATTACTTTTAACAATGCTGGACAACTCATCCCGGTGGCTGGACAACTCACCCCAAACTGTTTCAATTGTTTTGTAAGCAATTCTCGTTTGGCTTGTAAAGTTGTATGAGGTGTAGAATTACTTTTAACAATGCTGGACAACTCATCCCGGTGGTTGGACAACTCACCCCAAACTGTTTCAATTGTTTTGTAAGCAATTCTCGTTTGGCTTGTATGAGGTGTAGAGTTACTTTTAACAATGCTGGACAACTCATCCCGGTGGCTGGACAACTCACCCCAAACTGTTTCAATTGTTTTGTAAGCAATTCTCGTTTGGCTTGTATGAGGTGTAGAGTTACTTTTAACAATGCTGGACAACTCATCCCGGTGGCTGGACAACTCACCCCAAACTGTTTCAATTGTTTTGTAAGCAATTCTCGTTTGGCTTGTATGAGGTGTAGAGTTACTTTTAACAATGCTGGACAACTCATCCCGGTGGCTGGACAACTCACCCCAAACTGTTTCAATTGTTTTGTAAGCAATTCTCGTTTGGCTTGTATGAGGTGTAGAGTTACTTTTAACAATGCTGGACAACTCATCCCGGTGGCTGGACAACTCACCCCAAACTGTTTCAATTGTTTTGTAAGCAATTCTAGTTTGGCTTGTAAAGTTGTATGAGGTGTAGAATTACTTTTAACAATGCTGGACAACTCATCCCGGTGGCTGGACAACTCACCCCAAACTGTTTCAATTGTTTTGTAAGCAATTCTCGTTTGGCTTGTAAAGTTGTATGAGGTGTAGAATTACTTTTAACAATGCTGGACAACTCATCCCGGTGGTTGGACAACTCACCCCAAACTGTTTCAATTGTTTTGTAAGCAATTCTCGTTTGGCTTGTAAAGTTGTATGAGGTGTAGAATTACTTTTAACAATGCTGGACAACTCATCCCGGTGGCTGGACAACTCACCCCAAACTGTTTCAATTGTTTTGTAAGCAATTCTCGTTTGGCTTGTATGAGGTGTAGAATTACTTTTAACAATGCTGGACAACTCATCCCGGTGGCTGGACAACTCACCCCAAACTGTTTCAATTGTTTTGTAAGCAATTCTCGTTTGGCTTGTATGAGGTGTAGAATTACTTTTAACAATGCTGGACAACTCATCCCGGTGGCTGGACAACTCACCCCAAACTGTTTCAATTGTTTTGTAAGCAATTCTCGTTTGGCTTGTATGAGGTGTAGAGTTACTTTTAACAATGCTGGACAACTCATCCCGGTGGCTGGACAACTCACCCCAAACTGTTTCAATTGTTTTGTAAGCAATTCTCGTTTGGCTTGTATGAGGTGTAGAGTTACTTTTAACAATGCTGGACAACTCATCCCGGTGGCTGGACAACTCACCCCAAACTGTTTCAATTGTTTTGTAAGCAATTCTAGTTTGGCTTGTAAAGTTGTATGAGGTGTAGAATTACTTTTAACAATGCTGGACAACTCATCCCGGTGGCTGGACAACTCACCCCAAACTGTTTCAATTGTTTTGTAAGCAATTCTCGTTTGGCTTGTAAAGTTGTATGAGGTGTAGAATTACTTTTAACAATGCTGGACAACTCATCCCGGTGGTTGGACAACTCACCCCAAACTGTTTCAATTGTTTTGTAAGCAATTCTCGTTTGGCTTGTATGAGGTGTAGAGTTACTTTTAACAATGCTGGACAACTCATCCCGGTGGCTGGACAACTCACCCCAAACTGTTTCAATTGTTTTGTAAGCAATTCTCGTTTGGCTTGTATGAGGTGTAGAGTTACTTTTAACAATGCTGGACAACTCATCCCGGTGGCTGGACAACTCACCCCAAACTGTTTCAATTGTTTTGTAAGCAATTCTCGTTTGGCTTGTAAAGTTGTATGAGGTGTAGAATTACTTTTAACAATGCTGGACAACTCATCCCGGTGGTTGGACAACTCACCCCAAACTGTTTCAATTGTTTTGTAAGCAATTCTCGTTTGGCTTGTATGAGGTGTAGAATTACTTTTAACAATGCTGGACAACTCATCCCGGTGGCTGGACAACTCACCCCAAACTGTTTCAATTGTTTTGTAAGCAATTCTAGTTTGGCTTGTAAAGTTGTATGAGGTGTAGAATTACTTTTAACAATGCTGGACAACTCATCCCGGTGGCTGGACAACTCACCCCAAACTGTTTCAATTGTTTTGTAAGCAATTCTAGTTTGGCTTGTAAAGTTGTATGAGGTGTAGAGTTACTTTTAACAATGCTGGACAACTCATCCCGGTGGCTGGACAACTCACCCCAAACTGTTTCAATTGTTTTGTAAGCAATTCTAGTTTGGCTTGTAAAGTTGTATGAGGTGTAGAGTTACTTTTAACAATGCTGGACAACTCATCCAGGTGGCTGGACAACTCACCCCAAACTGTTTCAATTGTTTTGTAAGCAATTCTAGTTTGGCTTGTAAAGTTGTATGAGGTGTAGAGTTACTTTTAACAATGCTGGACAACTCATCCAGGTGGCTGGACAACTCACCCCAAACTGTTTCAATTGTTTTGTAAGCAATTCTAGTTTGGCTTGTAAAGTTGTATGAGGTGTAGAGTTACTTTTAACAATGCTGGACAACTCATCCAGGTGGTTGGACAACTCACCCCAAACTGTTTTAGTTAACTTACCCCTAAAAAGTTACCAACTCGCCCCAGTGGATGGTCAACTCAAGTTAACCCAGTTTAATTTTACTGTCCATTTTTGTGAGAATTCTTTAAGAATGAATGTCTACCACTTTGATGTATCATTTTACTTATTAATATTACTGTGGGTACTATTAAAATGTCTTATATCATAGGCACATGTTGGGTTTCAGGGGTTGAATCCACCACTACTCCATACAAATTTCCTCTTTTAAAAAAAAAAAATTTCCAGGGGAGCAGTTATATGCACACACGCTGTATTGGGGTGGTCCTAATATCGGATTACCACTAATCTATTAATAATGACGAATGTCTAGTAGTTTGATCATGTATTTCATTCTCCCAGTTTATCTTAACTCATACAGGGCTTCTAGATTATGGTAGCCCCACTCCCATGACTAGTGCTATTCAATGTTGGGCAAGTAAATAACTACCACTGTCATGCCCAACGACTAGTGAAAATATTTGTCAAATGTTGCAGTTAAGTATATTTTGTAAATATGAATATCCTGCCCCCACCCCAAACGTTAGTGTTTTTAAGCTCTATCTCCCTCTTTAGGTGACATATCTGATTATTACTATTATTTAGTAAAATTGTATTAACTTAAAGTAAAGTAGGGCTAGTGAATTTTTAATCATGGCTAGTAAAAAAAAATAATTACTGATCCCATGGCTAGTGGATTTTATTACAAAAATTCTAGAAGCAGGACACAATAATTCACGAGAACTGTTGTTCTGTTCGCGTTACGCAACTTTAAAATCACAAGAATCGGCAATCGGTTACATGGTGAATAATTAAATTCTAAAATTAAAAGTACCATATATCAGTAATGAAAGCGAAAATCAGTTTGTTTTTAAATATATTTGAACCACCACTGTAGCACAAAACCGTAGTTCAAGTGTTTTAAGATTAGGTAGGCCTAACTCATTGGTTATGAGAACTATATTCATGTAACCGAACAATCGGTTACCTGAGTAAAACTCACATGAACGGACTTCCGGTTACCGAAATTTTTAAATACTGACCTCTGTAGAAGCCCTGCTCATAAATATAATGGTTAAATGACAGTATATTAATTAGCATTTACAAACTGAAAAGTATTATAATGAACTGTCAAGCCTATTTTAAAGTTGTGTTTGACTCTAACTTAGTCCGACTCTAAGCGAGTCTGTACCTCGCCTGTTAGTAGTGTTACCTGACCCCACCCCATTAGATTAATGCATGTAGGCCTATGAAGTACCTCACCAACCCAAAAACTAACGGTACCTTAACAATTGGGGGGGGGTAACGGTCGGATATTTCACCCCTATGATTATTTGTGTTACGGATCATGTACCCTCAGGCGAAAATCTAAAAGTAGAACGCTCCCTTCCACATTAACAGTGTAAGGGAAAGAACTCTTATTTAAAATTTTGCAAAGTCACTACTTAAAAAATATACACACTCATTTTCTGAAGACAGACAGTCGAAAACCACGTCAAAAGAAACATTAGGTGCAATTTGGCTTAATTCTTGTGGTCTGGTCACAGACAACAAGGTATTCAATGACTCTAAGACTGCTATTTGATCATTTGAATTTGAAAGAGAGTCCAACAAAGTGGAAATCTTTCCCGCGGTAGCCATTCTTGTTTTGGAAATTCCTCCAAAAGTAAAAGCATCCTTGTTATTGTAATGATATTTTCTATACCATAGTATTGTTTTTTCTATTTCTGGTGGGGGTGGGTTTTTTTTTTTTGGGGGGGGGGCTCTTTTTTATTCGCTGTATTATTTGTAAATAATATTATCTCGCCTTCATGTAAAATTCTTTAATCTCATTGGTTGTTTGCCGTTGGACAAATCCCTTATACCCCTGTGGGCGGAGCCAACTTCTCTTATACCCCGTCTGTCAGTTTGCAGCCACCCCAGTTAATGCTAAAGCAATAATTAGATTATAAATAAATAAAGTTGTTTTTTTTGTGTGTTTTTTTAATATCTTTTTCAGACAATTTCGTATTACAAACATTTGAAGTTAAAAACTCGTTTATCGATGGAACTATTTTTCGTCACTGGCAAGTGGTTTCGTTCGCGTCCGCGTGGTACGGCTCCGTTAATAGATTGTTAACAATTATTGTCTGGCGTTATTTTGATTATTTGGCTATATGGTTTAACATGTCGGCAAGATAAATTCGTTGTAGAAGCATCTCTCGGGGTATATGGCCTTTGATGTACCCTCTGTGTGCTCTTTTACCCCCTCGCCTTCGGCTCGGGGTAAAAGAACACAGACTCAGAGGGTACATCAAAAGCCATATACCCCTCGTGATGCATCTACAACTTATAATAACAATGTTTATTTATAGCTCAGAGTTTGGGGGAAGCCTCTGTCAGGCAACAATGTATTATTCCGACAGTCGTTAGGTCGTTGGGTCCTGTGGGTCGGCACCCCAACATTCTCTATTTGTATAAGTGTTTCAGAACACTTGGGGTTCTTTTCAAGGTTTCGGTTCTTCATCGTTTTTTTCGGTTCTTCTTCAGTTCTTCGGGTTCTTCTAAGTCTTCGATTCTTTGGTGATTTTTGGGATATTGGGCATATATATTTTTAAGTTGGATTAACTTCCGAGAACATTCGGGTTTTAAGTGAGTAACATAATTATTGGGAAATAAACATACAACTTTATTATTTATTATTGATTTATTTTATGTATCATGTATAACATGCCTTTTTCAGTTGTCGTTTTTGTTACCTTTCAAATTGTGTTTGTTCAGTCTTTTATTTATTAATTATAAGTAATCATCCGGTAAAGAACCCAGTCATCCTGTTACATTATTTTCAAATTAAGAGAACGTCTTCTTTTTAGTATGCTAGAGTTTTTGGTGTGAATTTGATGCATTTCGGGTGGGTTGTTTTAATTTGTGTTACTTATTCCGAGGGCGTTTATTAAAAATATCCTTTAAATTCCAAGATAGTTCAGAATGGGATTACGGAGAATGTTACTGAAACGTAGTGGAACACGTCCCTTGCTTTCACTAGTGAATGCATTTATGTTTAAGTATTTTAAGTAGTCATTGCCTATTAACCAACGTATTATTACTTTATAATGAAAACTGTTTTAACCAAATAATATTTTTAAAACAAACATGTAAAAGAGTTACATAAATAAACAAGATCAGTGGTATAGTAAATAGTACGATGTTTTTTTTTAATCTCGCGAGATTTGGTTACTGTGGGAACGCTGATAAACCAAATTAAAAAATGGCGGCGTTCACAAAATTGCTGCACTGAGTTATTGAATGGACTAACTTGACTGATTTGTAATGGCTGTGTGTACTCTCACATTGCCTGATCTAAATAACCGTTGTGACTGTCAAACTGACACCATCTAAACATATTCATCATGTCAACAGACTTTCAAATGCCCGACACTCGTGCCGTGAGAGTTGTTCCAAATGGAAAAATTTACAGGCAGATGTTTGATGCACAGGTAGGCTATTGTAATTATTTGTTAACACAGAAAGAAAGCAAATTCCACTACAAATATCAATAAAATATACAGTTAACAACACCCCCCCCCCCCCCCCACACACACACACACATACACACCACAGTGCACAGTGCTATCCCTGTGGAATTTATTCCCATTGGGTTATTTCTCATTCCAGCCAGTGCTCCACAACTGTTTATAACAAAAGTCATGGTATGTCCTTCCCTGTCTGGAGGTGATGTAGTGCAGGACACACATTAAGACAGTACTTTTCTTAGGTCTCACCACACAGATGTCGTCTGCCATTGAAACCCATGTTAAATTGCCCAACTTCAAACGAAGATTTCCAACAGAACGGGTTCTCATTGGCACTAACAACATACACCATTGCGAACATACATTATATAAGCATTTATTTTCCGTCCAAAATTGAGAACATTTCTGTCTCATTTTTTTGCTATATGACTGCATCTGGCTGTAGTACCGGTCCGAACAGGTGGTTCATTAACCATTTCACTCCGGCTGCCTTTTGCACTGTACACCCATGTCCTAAAAGGTTGATGCACAATATTACAAAATAACATGGGTAAAATACAGCCAGAAGGCTTACAATTAAACATATCTATTGTTTTAATTCTTCACCATTTCCTAGAAGTGAATATGTGAACCATAACATGTGTCACATTTAGGAACTATAGTGGACCGTGATCAATGAACTCTCACCCGGAAGTGATCTGTGTAGTGAGACCTTAGTGTGCAGGGCAAGTTGCGTCCCTCTATTTAGCAAATATGAAATGGTGGGGAAAGTCGTGATGGTTGTCATTTGTAGATTTATTTTCTTAATAATAATGCAATTACTTCAATCAGGATTTAATGAGTATGGTAGGGAATATATTTTTGGTTTGTGTGTCCATTTTTTGCACTATTTTGGTTTGAGAAACAGTTGAAGCATGGTGCACAAGTTTTGAATACCAGCTATATATAGGGTAATGGAATTATTTTCGGACATAGAAAGAACCACACGTTCTATGTCTGTTCAGACTAGGGGTGATGCCAATAAAAGATCTGTTGCTGTTAATCAAATAAAGTACATACATGTGGCTCATGGAGTGTCCGTATTGAATGTCTCCTAGCATTATCTGCATGGTCCTTATGTAACTGATAAAAATCAACCTCCACTGAGGGATTCGAACCACCGACTCTTAGTACGAGGGGTGGAATGTAGCCCAATGGTAAAGCGCTCGCTTGATGTGCGGTCAGTTTAGGATCAATGCCTGTCGGTGGCCCCATTGGGCTATTTCTCATTCCAGCCAGTGCTCCACAATTGGTGTAACAAAGCCATGGTATGTACTATTCTGTTTGTGGAATGATGCATATAAAAGATCCCTTACTGCTAATTGAAAAGAGTAGCTCAAGAAGTCGCAACAGCAGGTTTCATCTCTATATATCTGTGTGGTCCTTAACCATATGTTTGACGCCATATAACTGTAAAAATTAAATGTGTTGAGTGCTTCGTTAAATCAAACATTTCCTTCCTTCCTTAGTACGAGAGTCCAGTACTCTACCAACTGAGCTAATAGGGAAATTCCCACTAGCTTAACTGCCAGTAGGAACACATTATACCAACATTACTACACATAACCATATGTTAAACATGATATAACCTTTAAAAGTGTGTTGTTAAATAAATTCCTTACTTCTGGTGATTTGGTGCACTCAGTATTTTGCATATTAAAGTTCACAAAGTTATGTTGTTAATGTTTTATGGTGAATTAAAGCAGAGTTCATTTTACAATGGTTAATACGAAGGTGTCACATAAGTATAAATATAGATATTGTTAAATATACAATTTTTTTTTTGTAACTATGGTAATTTACAAACAACATAATTACTGTAATTTTCTAATCACAGAATTTTACTCCAATTAATAATGCCTATTTTACAGAACCAGGTACATACAATGACTGGTATTTATGTTTTAAGGTTCAGCTACATAGAAGTTTGACTGGCTTTTACCAAAAGCAGAAGAAACATGTGCCAAGGGAAGAAACTTCATCATCACTTATAGGTGCACCACTAGTACATCTGAAATCTGATGACGTAAGTCATGGTCTGTTGAGTGAAAGACAGAAAACATGGGCTGAAGCCTTTCCTAATGACCCACTTGTGGAAAACCCAGTATTAATCAAGTGAGTATGCTTATTGTATGTAATAATACCAGCTAATCGCTTCAGATTTAATGTACTTGTACCTTCAGTGTTAGACGTTCACACTCAAAACTACATAAAAAGTAAAATATTGTAGGAAATACAGTCAAATCCTGTTTTAAAGCACACACCCCACCCCTATGCCTGTTAACTACCAAACACACTTAATACTCATAAAATGCTGGAGATCAGGTCTGTTGTATCTAAATGCATACAAATTATTTCACTTTACCACCCCCGGCCCCCTGTTATCTGCCAACATATTGACTAGTACATTAACGTACTAATGCATAGTAAGATAATATGATATACCGCCAGTGGCTACAGAGTAAAAATTTCCTTAGTTTATAATTACATTCATAATAACAATTTATGTTATCAATTTTATAAACTCTGATTGAGAACATTAATGAATTTTGAACCTTTTGAAATTAAAATTCCAGGTTTTTGTTTTCCCATGGAACATTAAAAAAAAATGTATATCAAAACGAAGTTGTTCAATCAATACCTACAGTGTATTATTAATAACAAGGTTTTTTAACAAAAGACTGATTGCACATATTAAAATGTACTTCAGTCCTTAAGTTTTGATGCAAGTAATTGCTTATGTGTGCTTGCACAAAACCATTTCCGCATCAGTGAAAAACTGCTCGCCTCATAATACACTGATATCGCTCATTTATTTTACTCAGAATTACTTTTAATTTGACACAGAGCAATTACTCTCCTACATAATTTCAGGAGAGTAATTTATTACTCACCAATGATTTTCAAACCACAAGCACTGGTACTTTGTGTACACTTGTTTAAAGTCAGTTCTTACCTACTATATACTCTGATAAAATTTATAACCATACAGTCTGACTGTCCGATGGGATGTCATGTTGACTTCAACTCTGTCTGTCTCTGTGACTAGTCATTGAGCAATTAGAAATATTTGTCAACTCATTTAATTAAGGTTTTTTGTTCTTCTTCTTTTAGGAGACATGAAGACTTTTGGAGGGCCCAGCTGAAGGAAGGAGATTTCAGTATTGCTAGCAAAGAAGTTCAGGGCCTTCCTGATGTTGTTGGTAAAGAATAACAGATACTGCGAAAAAAGATATATATAATTTCAATACCACTGTTACTTAGTTGTGTGTGTTGTATGTGAAGATGAAAGCAGGACTTAGTGATATAATGTCATTAATTGTTTTCCTCTTACTGGATCACTGGTCACATGGCTGCTAACTAAACATTTTTTGGGGGTGTGGTTAAAACAAACATTTCTGTGAAAAGTGTTATATGCTGTACTAGTAGGTCATGGAACGTAATTTGGTTATGTATATTTTACTTTAAATATTAAAAGTACGTAATTATGTATTAGAGGAAACATCAGTTAAACTGTTTTGTCAGATTATGGTAAAATCCTGAAATATTTTTATTCTCAAGTCATGAATATTCATATTCTACAGATTCTTGTATTAGACATTCACACTGTTGACTATAGTTCAGAATATTCACACTATCAATGCAATTTAATTATTCGGAATTTGAAGATACTTTGTCATCTTCTGACATTTGTTATATTTGTTATTCTTTTGCTGCCTTGAAATAAAAGAAATTACAATGAATGCATTTAAAACCAAATTGTATTTGATGGTAGATTTCAGCTTTATCTGGTACAAGAAAAGAAAAAAAACCTAGGTGTATCTTTTTCTTTTCTTTTTAAAAGCGAATAATTATGTGGTCTTTTTCCCCCATCTTTTTCAGTGCCAGCTAAAACAGGTTCAGACATTATTGAAAGAATTTATACAGTCCGAAAAGAAAGGTATAATTATAAAAATGCATTTTTAATTTATTAGTCATATTAGGTCATCCTTAAAACAAGTTGATTTGCTGTAACCGAACTAACCATTTTTCAGTGAGTTGGTTTAATGATAAATATATTCTGTTTTTTAATTGTTTTTTTTTTTTTATTATTATTTTTTTTTTTTTTAATTTGAAAAAAAAAAAAAAAAAAAATTTAAAAGGTGAATAATGATAATTTTTATGAATTGATCTGATTACAACAATAATCTTAGGTTGACCGTACTTGATAATAAATACGGTTGAACAGAAATAGTCTTCTTGGGGGAAAAAACAAACTGTTCCATAGATGACATAATATGGCTAGAATTTTATTTTAATTTGTTGTAGGAAGAGTGTGTTAATGACATTTTTCAAACTGTAGTTAGACAAAAAGTAAATGGTTTAGAAATTATAACTTTATACACATTTCAAAACAGTATTTTGAAGACCAAAAAAAATGTATGTTTGGTTTACTTTTTAAAATTTTAGCATTTTCCAGTTGTCATTGTGAATGTGGCAGCTATGTAGTGTACCAAGAAATTAAGAATTAAATAATGTTTTATATCTTAAAAGATTAATATGGATTTTAACTACCACCTCGTATAAGCTTTTGAAAATATTTTCAGACATGAAGCCACAGTTGAAGATATGCACCAGGAACTCAATGTTATCAGCAGTGTAAGTTCATGTCATAGGTGAAGACATTTCATTTCAAGTTATTTCCATGATTATGTCCTGGGTACACACCTCATCTGTCTGGGTTGTCTGTCCAGGACAGTGAGTTAGTTGTTTGTTGTCAGTGGTTAGTGAGAGAGAAGAGGGTGTAGTGGTCTTACACCTACCCATTGAGTCATTAAAACTTGCTGTTGGTGGAAGCGGGTACCAGGCTGCGAACCCCACCAGCCTTATGTCCGATTACATAGGGACGACAATTGGTACTTTTTCCAACATGCAACACTTATAAAATAACATAACTTTGCACAAGTGTTTTTGCAATAAAGCCGTTTCCGCAGACAAACCACTCATAAAATAATCTTCCAGGAGTCATCTGAACTTAGCCTACAAGTGATAATGTTTTTTTAATTGTCCTAATTATAGATTTTTTAAGCTGTCTTAGCACTACAATATCATAAAGGTTATGACATCACTACAACACTTGCCATAGCCTATGATGGTTTTACTATATCATAGCACTAAGATAGGTTTTAAAATATGGGTCCTGATCATTATTCTCCATCACCTGTCGTCTTTCTATTGGTCGCAGCATCATAAAATTATTATTATACACTTTCAATAACTACCAGATAAAAATATTTTGTAATGCACATGTATAGTAGAAACAAGATATGTAAGTTCAATATGTACACACAAACAATTTCAGGATTTTTACAAACCTACTTCATGTATTTAGGGCAAAAGTTTGCTATGAATAGTGTGCTAATATTTCATAAAGGATTAATAATATGAAGATGTATACTGATTTTTTTTTTTTTGGTATGCAATTAACCGATGTTTGTCTTTATAAAGCTATTCAAATATGCAACATAATTTGTATTGATTTAATGCTAAATGGTTCTGTGCAGCCGAATAATATGCAAATAACCAATTTATGCTATAAACCGATATGCAATAAAGTGGATTCGACTGTACCACCTACATTATGTTCTGTTTATTTATTCTATATCATGGTTTTAGGAACTTGAACCTAAAATTATTGAAGTCAGTGACAATGTCCTGCTATGCTTGGAGGAGGATAACAAAGAAATTGATAAAATCCTAGCATCAATTGAGCAAGATGAAGTAAGTTAAAGTTTTTTTCCATTAGTAGCAATGAATATTTATATGCACTTTCCAGGCCGACCAACTTTCCGGAATTTTCCGAAAAATCCAGATTTTTCATTACATACCGTATATCTTCGCCTATAAGTCGAATTTTTTTCACCCAAAAATTATTTTATAACTTGGGGGGGGTCGACTTATAAGAGGGTAAAAAAATTTCACCAAAAAATATTACTGTTTTAGGGATTATTTTACAAGTTTTATTGTTGAAGTATGCCATATATTTATACTCAAATATGTTAATTTGACACATTTATTTTTTATAACCTATTTTTTTTGGCATTAGAACGGTTTTGGTTATGCGAAAAGGCGTACGATCTCACTCACATGCCAAGACAACAGTCCACTTAGTTAAATTAAGTCATAACTAATAGTAAAAATGTAAACAATACTAACTACCTGTTGCCTGAGTTTATTTTGAAATCTGGTCACTGGCATTAATGGTTGTTCAAACAATGTTTTGGCGGTGATTAACTTCATGAATATTACTAAGCTTTCCCTTAAAATAGACTGATCTCTGCAGTTCACTTATCTAGAGCAATAGGGACACAAATCATTTGGTACAAAAACCAGTGTACTTTCCAGAGTTATCCTCCTTACATGTATTAATATGGCGGCAAAACGTGATACTTTCAGTTTTATCGTAGTGATCTGTTGTCAGTGTTTATAAATAAAGTTGTTGTCTGTGCACAAAACCATCTGTACAGTACTATACAGTAACAGTCAAACAGCTTTCACTCTCTACTAAGGGAATATTTCGTTTTGATGCTATGTAATAATGATAGTTTGATTGGAATAGTCTGATCATATTGCGATGTACAAAACGTGAAAACCGAAGTTTGTAAAATAATTTTCTTTTGTTCAAATATTATTGTTCTCATGTGCTGAAAATAAGAAATATTTCAATATTTATAAGTAGTTTTTCATGGGTCGACTTATAAACGGGTCAATAAAAAAATACGTTTTCAGGGCTTGAAATTAGGGACTCGACTTATAGTCGAGATCGACTTACAGGCGAAGATATACGGTACTCGGAATTCCGAAATTGATGTCAAATATAACCGGATTTTTTTTTAATTCACTCAAATTTGTTTTTAAGCAACTAATTCTTATTACATTTTATGTTCTTAGACTTAAATATCTTTATCACACATGTCAACCTGAGCTCTGTTCTGTCTAGTTTTGTGACATTACCAAGGCGTGTGTTTATTGTCAACAGCCGACCAATGGAAATGTCGAGTAAAGTGAAGTCATATATGAAACAAAAACTTTATTTTTTATATTCGTGGAGTTTATGTATTCATTTTAAAGATATTTTAAATATCATGTTCCTACGGGGCAGGCATCGGTTCTATGGCGATGCATGCAATTTTACCACTGTGGATCAAAATATGAATATATAACACAAGAACACTACAATCGTACAAAAACAAAACAAACCGAATCCACAATTGTCTTCATTCCATTGGCTTTCATATGCAACATTTGACTAAATAATATTGGGCCACCACTAATGTATGATGCATCCATGACATTAATATATCTACCGATGTTATTTTATTCGAGTTAGTTAAAAAACAAAAACGCATTTTTATTTTTTTACATACGCACCCCAAAAGTGTTACTCTAATAGTAATGTAAGCGTAATGCAGAATGACAGCCAGTCTTAATGTGGGTAACAGAGATTTCATCCCCGAACCAGTTCGCCACAAATCAGTTCGACCCAACTGCATGCATATGATGAAATAGTGCACATTTGACTATGTATCTACCTAAACATAATACTGGTCCCAAGTTTGTTTGTCAGTTTATTGCTAATCTGTAGGTGGGAGTCTTAAAATGTAATATAATATTTGCTAATTAAGTGGGTTTTTAAGGGATTTTTTGTGAACCTATTAATGATTGTTGGTGTGTTTGGGTGAGTGGGAGGGAAGTTCCAATTCACAATTAAATAATTATATACTCGTTTGTATTGTCATTTTGTAAATATATGTCAAACATGACATTTTTCGCGCTTGTTAAAATTACTTTTATGAAAATGGTGTTTTCGCGTGCTTTAAATTATTGTTTTGAAAAGGGCGTTCGCGTGTATAAAAAATGAAAATATCAGAAAATTCCGGAAAAATATTTCCATTAGGTTGGTCGCCCTGACTTTCCAACAAACAGGTCAGCACATGGCCTTTGATATAGCAGTCATGCAACATTGGTTGGGATGGGAAAATGAAGTAAGTAACCATGATTTGTAGTTAACAGTGTTTATTACAGTATACACTATCATGTGATCATGTTCATATTTGAGAGCATTGTTGTCATTTCCTAAAACTGTTCTGCAAAATAATGCTCCACAACTGTCACAACTACACACACAAAGGACACGGGACAAAGCTTCTTGGCAAATTTGTAATGACATATATTCGCCATATTCAAATTTAAAATGCATTTAGTGAACAACATCATTAAAGCTTGGTAATGTCAAACACTACGTCGTATGCTAACCTGTCTTGTCAAAAAGTTCATATATAAAAGATCCATCCATCCATCTATCCATCCAAACCTACCTCACATACACACATGCAGACAGGCAGACACAAACACACACACAACACACATCACAACACACCACAGACAGACACACACACACACACACACACACACACACACACACACACACATTGTATGGCCACACTTGCTATAAATCTGTAAATATTGTGTTGTCATGTGAAAACTGCATTTTGGTGGTATTTTTCAGGATCTGTTAAAACTGTCCCAAGAAGGAATGTCCAAGCTGTGGGCGGAAGTTAAAGCTCATTCGCCAGTTCGTCTTGGTTGGATCACGGACCTGGACACATTACTCAGAGGAATTGAAAACAAGAGGATGGAAATGGTTTACTTACTTTTATAATCTGTTATAGTATTAGTTTTAAAAGTGAGCTGGGAGCAGATGTGTGCTGTATGTGGGTAGATGTGTGTTTGTCATTGCCATGTGGACAGATGGATCAATGTGTGGGGCTTTTCAGCCATCTTTGACGTGTCGTTATATGGTATGGCATTGTCTGTTCATCCTTACATCCATCTATCCATAACTACCTCACCACAACTTACTTTTCTTTTCAACATCACCTGTCCTCATAACTAGTGTATATTCCCTACGATTAGTAGACTGGTTTGAACATCCCAACAGCCAATGGGATGGGTTAGATTCTTCCACTGTGTACTCCTTCCTGTTCTGGTCACGTGACTATAACTTCCTTCTTTTTCCTTCGCTTCTTGCGGTTCGGACGTTCTTTATTTTGCTCTGTTGTAATCTGAGCCATCTGTTTTGTTACTTTGGATTTATGTTTCGATTATTGTGGTGACACATTCTTTAATGTTGTTACTTGCTGTTATACCATTATTTGGTTGTAATCACTTTATTTTAAGTGTTATTTACACTTTATTTTTATTTTTTTGTCATGTGTGCCGGTTACCTTGTCGGGCGCCATTTTAAAATGGCGTCTAATTTGTTTACCGGATTTGTGCATTTTTATGTGTTTGCATCCTCATTACAGTATTGTTGAGAATGTCGGATACTAGCTCTTCTAGAGTTATGCGTTCCTGTACCAAATGCAGAAACTTTCTGGCGGGAGGAGACCCGCACGACGTCTGTCCCGGGTGTCCGTCACCCTGTGATGTCGAGTCACATTGTCTACTCTGTCTTCCTCTCGGACCGGCTGAATTGACAACTATTTGAAGGTCTTGGCTCAGCGGGCTAAGAAATCGGATTCTGTTTCGGCGGCTTCCCCTCCAGCTACGCCGACTTTGGAGTTTGTGGCTGAACTGCTCAAGTCACTATTACCAAGTATGGTTCAAGAAACTATCGCTTCACTACAAGCCACTACTACGGCTACCGTGACGGTACCGGTTACTACTCCAGTGTCTACTACGGTGTGCGCTACAGTGACCACGGCTACCGCACCAACGGATGCTACGGTGTCTCGACCGCCTAGGGATTCCACTGCGGATCATCGCCGATCTACTTCATCTGTTTTTGGGCATCGCAGCCGTGAACGGAGCTGTTTTCCACGATCTACGGATTATTCCAGTCGCCGTCATCGGTTGCGAAGTATACAGAATCATGTCTCACGGCCACCCTCCGGTTCCTGTTACGGCCGTTCATGGTCTCCACGACCTTCAAGTACTGCGGATCGGCATACTTGTGCTAGACTTTTACAGGACTTCCCTGAGAATGAACCACACGGTTCCGTCTTGGATGATACAGATACCGCGGATAATATGACTATGAAGGTCTGTTTATCTTTTGTTACGAGCTTCTACCATCCCTACCTCGGCCACCGGCGCCTACCCAGAAGGGACCGGTTCCCATGATTGCTACCGACGCAGCCCCAGAGGATGTTGTGATTAAATCTTCACGGCTTCCCACGGGCTCCATGGATTATCGTCCCCGATTTTTGGCTGAAGCAGCTTCCAGAGTTTCTGAGGGTTCCAGACGGGACCGTTTACTGTTTGGTTCGGTTCGGTTCAGCTGCGGCTTCCACTATTGACAATCACCTTGCCGGTGTGCACATTATGAGAGCAGATGCGTCTTCGACTGCTTCCATTATAGATACGGATTTGCGGACTACATGACGATGAGGGGTTGTCTGGCTGCGGTTTACGACATGTTCTGTCACGTCTACCTTTGCCGACGCATTCCAAGATGGGCCTGACACTGATGATTGCTTCGGATGTTCATTGACAGCCGGTACTTTGCAGGTCGGTGCTACCAACGATATTGCAGAAGACGTTTGTTTCCATGACTGCCACGGAAAGCGGTTTCAGTGACGTTCCAGCGACACCTGTTACTGGCCCTATCTAGACTTCACCTGTCTTGATGTTTCCGGATGCGTTCCATCCTGTGGCTTTACTTTGCTGTTTACGTCGCCTGTGGCTACTGTGGAAGGGACTTCAGCGGTTTCACCGGGTTAGTGTTCTTCATACTCTTCTCGTGACCAGTCTGAGTCGTCTCACCGGAGCCGTGCATGCAGTTGGTCTTTATGGCCTATCACGGGTCTCATGGACTGTTGTCACCGATCTTCGTCTGATGTTCGCTTCTAGGTTCCTCGGGGATTCCGACACGCCTTTTCATGGTCTCCGTCTCTAGCGACTGCCTTTCTGTCCGTTGGTCTGCTTATGCGCGTCTTATGACGAATTTCCACATGATGATCCAATCTCATCTGTGGTTGAGGATACAGTGTTCTTACTTCATATGACTATGTGTGTTTGCCTTGCTGCTGTTATGAAATATTAGTCGCATGGAACCTTCGACGATATGTCTCGCTCCGAGGTTGATACAGACATTCCGCCTGATGACAAACTGTTTTCCAGTTTCCTGTCGATTGTCGGTTTGCAGCTGTTGCTGTTGGGCCACACAGTCAGCTGTGCTACTGCATCGATTCGACGTTACATGCGTACCGGGTTGGTGTTGACGACAGAATGTGTCGGTCCGGTGGTTGTTCGATGATTTTACCGATATATTCGGCAGATCGATCGCTACATCCGGTGGTGTTGCCAGTCAGTCGCTACTTCCTCTGGCTCCGGAAGTTATCCAGTTGCCATCACGCGTTTTTGTGTTTTTTTCCGCAACTATTTTACTATGGTCCAGTGCGGTTTATCCTCACTGCGTTCACTGTTGTTTCGCCAGAGTTGTATCTCAGATTCGTACTGCAGGGAGTGCATTACGAGTGGATGGTTTGCCGTTTTGGCATTTCGGTAGTTCTTTGGCTGTTCACAAGAATAACAGCCTCAATGGCGCAGGTTTTTCATCAGCAGGGTACATCATTTTACCCACGCCTGGACAACTGTCTTTTGAAGTGCCAGAACAAGACGAAGTTAGCGGGCCAAGTCAGCTACGTACTTCAGTTCTTGAACTGTCTCGGATGGATTGTCGACCAGGAAAGGTCTCTACTGCTACCAACACAGAATCTTCAGTTTCTTGGGATTCACTTGCGTACTGATCTGGGACTCCTTCAGGTTCCTGCAGCCCGATGGACCAAGATTCAATCTGTGGTATCCAAAGTTCTGGCCGAATTTGTGACTTTGTGACCCTACTGGGTCTTTTGACCTCAACCCAAGTCTTGATTGGGGTACCTGTCATGAGGCGGCCATCGTTGGGCCTCGGGGAGAGCTTGTCGTCCACTAGCGGATAGTCTAACGATCTACCGGTCACGAACCTCGGCCAAACGCACATCCGTCCAGCTATGGGGTCGCCTGCAGTTAAAGCGTTTACAAGTCTTCCTCCTTCCGTACATCACGTTGAATAACCCCCGACTGATGATAACCCTTCTCGACAACCGTTGACCCTGTCTGCAATGATAGCTTATTTCGTCAAACGTCTTAGGCGGAGTCTCTTTGATGCCATTCCAAGCGACCGACCATCTGTTTGTGGACGCCTCACGAGAAGGTTGGGAAGTCATTTCAACAGTCAGACATCGGGGCTGTGGTCTGCCATCGAAGCCAGTTTCCACATCAACGTGTTGGAGCTTCTGGCAGTGTTCAGTGCGATACGTCATTGGCGTCGGCACTTGCTCCATGCAACTCTTATGGTAGCGACCGACAACATGACAGCGGCGGTCTACATCAATCGTCAGGGCGGAACTCATTCCAGCAGTCTGCTCGATCTCATCTATCATCTGTTCAAGCTGACAGATGCAATCCCGCTGTAACTCAGAGCATGTCACATACCAAGGGTGTCGAATGTTCTGGCAGACACGTTGTCAAGACCATCCACTCCACAAAGCACGGAGTGGATGCTCAACCCAGAAGCATTCCGGTGGGTGTGTCACAGGCTGTGGACACCAACTGGTGATCTTTCTGTGACATGCTTCATTCGTCAACTCCGATCGTACGTGTCACCGGTACTGGATTCCTACGCATTGGATCTCGACGCTTTGGCCATCAGTTGGGACAATCTGGATGCGTATGCGTTCCCGTCACCAGTGTTGCTACCGAGAGTCCTCCAGCAGTTTCAGGAGTTCCATTGTCGGATACTTCTCATCGCTCCGAAATGGCCAAGTGGAATTTAGTATCCAGACCTTCTACGTCTTGTGGCACCAGATCCTCTACCGCTACTGGATTGGAATCGCCTCTTGCTTCATCCCACGTCGAGACAGCACCATCCACATCCAAGCTTGTACCAACTACATGCGTGGACCTTATCTTCGACGGTTTAAGGAAGAAGGGGTTTTCTTTGACCACATCGGCGATTTTGAAAACTCCATGTTCAAGGGTTTCAAGCACAAGGATCAGATTCAACGGTTTCGGCCACCGAAATGGGACCTTAATCTAGTTCTGAGGGCCTTGTCTCAAGCACCTTACGAGCCTGCTGCGAAGGCCTCTTTAGAGTTTGGACAAGGAAGACGGTGTTCTTGATAGGGTTCACTACAGCGGCAAGAGTGTCAGAGATACATGCTTTGGATGTCGACATGGTGCGTTTTAATCACGACTACTCTTCATTTTTACTGGGTCTTTTGATGAACTTTGTTGCTAAAAATCAGTTTCTGGATCAATGTCCTCGCACCTATGATGTTAAAGCACTCTATTCCATTGTGGGTTCACATGATGTGGAAGATTTGTCGTTGTGTTCTGTTTGAACTCTTAAGCTGTACCTGGAGAGAACTGCCACCTTTTGCAAACATCGACAGAGAATTGTTTCTCTCTTGCAACCAGAGACATTTGAAAGACATTACTAAAAACACAGTGTCTACTTGGATACGATCCACGATTTTGTATGCCTACCAATCAGCAGGGTTACCTCCACCGTCGGCGTCTTAACCCACATGAACTGCATGCCTTAGCCGCTACTATGTCGCTGCATTGTAACACTCCGGGTTCCAGCATCGTATCCGGGGTGTTATTGGGCCACTGATTCCATCTTCGCGAACTACTATCTGCAAGATGTATCAACCGTAGATGTAGAGGGATTCCATCATCTGGGTCCGGTGGTTGCAGCTCAAACTCTGGTTAACTCTGGTCGTCCTCGTTGTCGTTGATGTCGGATTCAGGACTGTACCCCAAGATGTCCATTGAATCGACAAGTGAGGACTTAATTTGACAAATTGTTTTTGCACACCTTTCTGAAGTTTTGCACTGGTTGGTGTCGGAACTTTTTGTATGGATAACACTAGTTAGTTAGCGGTGGTGACGCTTACCCACCATTCAGAACTTCCTTGTTGGAGAACGAATTTCTGACCCTTTTTCGTAATTCACGACTTCGTTCATCCACACCACTGACGGATGCCACCTTTCCCACTGTCAATAATAACAGCATGGATATTGGTTGTTATGCATTGCTTGGAGGATGGGCTAATTTTGGTTGACTTTCTTTCTTCCACTGTCAGTTTCCTACCGGTCCATGGGGAGAAGACTTGTGCATCTCTGGAGTACGGAACCCGCCACCATCTGTTGAATGCTGCACTAGTTATGAGGACAGGTGATGTTGAAAAGAAATGGAGAAAACTTGAGGTGTTTTCTCTTTTATAGATATATCACCTGTCCTCATGGGATGATTCCCACCCTTCCTCCCCTCTTCCAGTTCTCCGTGCGATTCGCTCAGGGAAAAGAAGGAAGTTATAGTCACGTGACCGGAACAGGAAGGGGTACACAGTGGAAGAATCTAAGCCATCCCATTGGCTGTTGGGATATTCGAACCAGTCTACTAATCGTAGGGAATATGCACTAGTTATGAGGACAGGTGATGTATTTATAAAAGAGAAAACACCTCAATTCTCCCTTTTCCACATTACTGCACGTTAAAGGAAATCCTTCTCTGGGCCATATTTTCCTTATCAATTCATATAGGATCATCAAACGCTGCATGCGACCTACTTTCGACACATTATTACACATTAATTAATTCATTTGGCTATCTGTCTATATATCTGTTTTGGATATGTTATTAAGGTGGTATGAATATTTATCCTATAACTTACCCTTGATATCCATGTCGTAAACCCATGTGATAATTTAGTGTTTTAACCAGGTTAATAATGGTATGCAAATTTAAAGGTATATGCAAATTTGTAAGATCTCTAGTAGCTGTCAGTGGGTCATTTGTTTACAAACCAACAAGATCTGTATACCTGAGCATAACGTTTCCATAAGATTTAGTTAAAGTGTATGAGGTCAAACTAATTTGTGCTAATCGTGATGACATCATATTACCGACGGAGATGATTTTAGTACTGTGATTGACTAAATATTGAATGGAAATTGTTGTTTTAGAGTTGTTATAGGATAAACAGAATTCGTTACTCATGGTTTTTAATATGTAAAATATCAACATCGTTTATTTAATCGGTACCGATTAACATAGACTCAGTTGATATTTTCCACATTAAAAAAACACTCATAACAAATCCTCTATATATTCATGGAACTGATTTGTGAAAACCAGTATGGATTGTTGTACGATTCACTTAAACATTATCATCTTAATAATAGTTTTTCTCTCCGTTTACAGATTCAGAATGTTTTTTATACGTACTCTCAGAAGTTTGATAAGATTGCTTTTCTTATGCCTCCTGACCTGCAAAGATTCTTGGACAAAGAGGCCCAGGTAAGAATAGATTGTCTTCTCTTATGATCTGTTCATGTACATAACAGCCCACCTCAAGGTATGCTCCACCTTTAATGCAGCACTGGATGTATTTCCCCATCCCATTGTACCGTAATGGGTCATCTTGCCTGTGGAGGTCATATTCATTTCATTTATACTTATTGTTTTGCTTATATTCAATTAAGATTCAAGCACACTGTTCTGGGCACTCAGTTCAGCTATCTGGGCTGTCTGTCCAGGACAGCGGGTTAGTTGTTAGTGAGAGAGAAGTTTGGTGTGGTGGCCTTACATCTACTCACTGAGCTGTTAAACCCACTTTTTGTGGAAGCCAGTATAGGGATGTGAACCCAGTACCTACCAGACTTAAGTCTTATGGCTTGACCACTACACCACCGAGGCCAGTAATACTACACTGGCTACTTTTGTACATAATTATTACAGGTAATTTATTTTTGAAATTTAGAATTTACAAATTACATTTGTTGAATATTTTGTTGTATATCTTTATCACAATGTAATATTTTACTTGCATCAAAAGTGTTGAATTATAAGTCTTTTTATTGCATTTTCAATTGTCTGCAGCAAATAAACCAAACTATGCTGAGTAACCAGAGAGCGTATGCTGATCTGTACGTGAGACTGATGTCTGCTGACGTTGAGAGAGAGAAGAGCCAACACATGGTATGGAGGAAACGGCTTGAAGACTGGAAACATGGGAAATCGGACATGTTTGTCGTAAAATTCAGGTATTTCTCTTTCCTTCGCTCTGTGAATGTATTTATTGGCTTATAAGGAGGTATGTTGTTTAGCTCAGTTTGAGTACTTTGTGATTTATTTCAACAACTTTCATATCTATCTTGTATTAATGCACGGAAAGATGAACTGAATTTGGAAAATATGAATGCTGTACATGTAAATTATGACTAACAATGAACAGATTTGTAATCTGTATATTTCATACTTTATATCTAAATCTGCAAGTGTGAAAGTATTGTGTATACTTTATACTGAATTAGAAATGTTCACTTCATATATTTGTGTTCACTAATCTAAATAAAAAATTGTCAACACTAAAAAATAATTCAGATTTGTTAATGAATGTAGAATTTTATTGTTAAAATATTAGGTCTGTATTTTTAGGGTGTTAAAGCTCAAGTTATTTATAAATTGTTTAAAAGACAAACATTTATAAATATATGAATATAGTATACCAGAAAAGAATAAACCATACATCATGACTGGGATATCGAAGGCCATATGTCCTGTCTGTTAAAAAATGTATATTAGAAACTCTTTGCTGGTAATTGAAAACAGTATTCTACATAAAGCAGCGAGTCATTTTAGACTGTGTGTCACAATTACCATATGTTAAATTCCTATTAGCTTTTAATTAAACACTGTCTTAAGATGTTAATAAAATATTCCTTGAGATTAGATAAAAGTATCAGTTTGTGAATAATATCAATTGAAAATTAGATAATTGAAAAATGCACACAATGTCGTTATATTTTAATAATGTTTTTTAGAATGTACTTGTTTATAATAACTATTACTATCTTTAATGTTTAACAGTAGTGGAGACAACTAACCTTGAACACTGATCGAAATCAGTGAACTGAATATTATTATATGTTTGTGAACGTTCAATCTGGTCAAGAGCCATCGGTCTCAAGAAGCCATTTCACTAATCACCATAACCATCTAGTCAAGTGTAAATTGACTTTCATGTTATGTATGTGATGTTTCTAGTTGCTAGTCACATGGCTTATGATGTTTTTATTTATGTGATCACATTTTCACCATGTCCTTTTGCATGACACCTGTTTGTTCAGTTACAATTTCTCCAGAAACCAAAATGAAGAAGAATTTGAGCATGACCAGTGTTTGGGTAAGTTCCTTTTTAAAATAATATTCACATTTTGTATCTGATTTTTAATTTTGTTTCAATAGTATTATTATTAGTGATTTATAAATTAAATTGTCATAAATCTGTTGCTATTGTTTATGTTTTGTTTTTCTACTCTGTTGTTCCACTATAAAGCACTTTCCAAAACAAATGTTTTTAACATTTTTAATTAAAAATATCAATGTTTAATTAGATTTTTAACATTTGACCATTAATTGTTTTTTTTCAGTTCTATTAATGAAGAGGATGTTATGGAAAAGTGTCTTTAAGTTCTACAATTCGACAACACAATGATAAGACAGAAAATGAAGTTACCATGATACAAAATCGTTTAAAACAATTTCAACAGTATTAGAAAATTGTTTTGTATTGCTGTTCAACAGAATGCTGACTGACATTAATTAACCATTTTTAAAATATTCTTGTTCACTTGTACATTGTTTGTTTTCAAACTTTAGTGTATAGGTATATGACTAATGAATCAAATAACATTGTCAGACAGTTTGGAGAGCAACTGGAATAAATTGTTTGTCTTCAACAACTTTATTGTAGTTTATTTTATTTTTGTTTTAAAACAATCAGTTTTAAAACACTTGGCAAAAGTTAATTTTGATAATACATGTTTGAGGTGCGTGTATGTGTGTGCATGCTTGTTTGTGCGTGTGCATAGATACATGTACTGTTTACTTTTTTTTTACCTATCGGTCACAATCACCATACCTCAAATTTAGACCACAGGGCTTTCATGCAAAGAGAGAAAACATTGGATTCATCATTTCTATTATTGAAAATAAAAGTAAAAAAAAAATGCAAAAATCCTGGAATAAATTATAACGGTTTAAGCCATTAAAACAAAAACTTTAAACTAATGAACTGTGTGTAGAGATAAGATATTAACAACAGAACACTAATATTATTATAAGAAACTTTTCTTTCTTTTTTAAATGTCACCATGTTTTATTATGAATTTTGATGTTTTTGTGTGTGTTTTTTAGGGAATTCATGAAAAGTGATGATGTAGAAAATCCACCAGGAGTTCAACAAGTTCTTCAGTTTATGAATGCCGAACAGCAGATGCTCAACTCAAAACGAGTTGACCTGGTCGAGTCACTGAGGTTCGTTTGCATTTTACCCTTGTGGCCATTGTAATGGGGTTGTTGTTTTTAGAGCTTCTTCACTTACAGGCCAATTCAAAATAATAGGATTTTAATAAACTATTTTTGTAAGTCTGAATATAAACTTTTCTTAAGTATGTTTATATAATATTTGAAATAGAACTGTGTGTTCTAGTGTATGTGTGTGTTATGTATTGTGTATGTGTGTGTTGTGTATTGTGTATGTGTGTGTTGTGTATGTGTGTGTTGTGTATGTGTGTTGTGTATTGTGTGTGTTGTGTATTGTGTATGTGTGTGTTATGTATTGTGTATGTGTTGTGTATTGTGTATGTGTGTGTTGTGTATGTGTGTATTGTGTCTGTGTGTATTGTGTATGTGTGTATTGTGTAGGTGTGTGTTGTGTATTGTATATGTGTGTGGTGTGTGTTGTGTATTGTGTATGTGTGTGTTGTATATTGTGTGTGTTGTGTATTTGTGTATGTGTGTATTGTGTATGTGTGTTGTATTGTGTATGTGTGTTGTATTGTGTATGTGTGTGTTGTGTATTGTGTGTGTGTTGTGTATTGTATGTGTGTTGTGTATTGTGTGGTGTGTCTGTGTGTGTGTGTTATTATTAATTGTTGTTATTGATGTATGTTTGTTTTTATCTGCTGACACCAGTTTGTTTGGTAATATGCAATGAATTGAATTGAATTGTGTGTGTGTGTGTGTGTGTGTGTGTGTGTGTGTGTGTGTGAGTGTGTGCCTGCCTGTGTGTGTGTGTGTGGTTCTGTCAGTACTAAATTATTTTCTAACCATATGTTATATTTTAAGTTTACACACATCAAAAATAATGATCTTAGTAATTATATGAATTTTCATTGTATATTATAATAACATAACTATTCATCTTTAAGATGATTGTTTTATTTCTGTGTTTATTAATACATGTATGTATACAGATGAAAAAGAGACAGATATTTGAATGTGTGGTTTTTTTTAAAGGGAGATTAAGCCTCCACTTTCCACTAAGACTGCTATATATAAATGGAACCAACAGATGCTGGAAGTTACATCAGAGCTAGGTCAGTTTTTATTCAACGTGTCTGCATAATTAGAGCACATGCTCTGTCACATATTTCAATTGGTAAAAAGTATTATAACACTACAATATATGCAATATATAGAGGATATATAGAATGTCTTGTGATATCATAATTTATCAGCACGAGCATGCTTTTATCAACGAGTGCTGATAAATTATGGTATCATAAGACACGAGGGGTGTATTCTTTTTATCATCCATTATCATTCTTTTCATTTGCGATAATTGTAAACAATGTCAGTATTGTGAGCTGAATGTCACTATACTTGGCATCGGTAGACTCGTTAACTAGCAGAACGACAGTCACTAATGATAGGTTTAGCACTGAATCATACATAGTGATGTAACAAAAGAAGTGATATCTCCTTGGAGAATATTGCAGGAGATATTGCAAATTATAGTGCCAGCGATATCTCCTACAAAAGCCTTTAATGAATAATAAATGTTGTAATTTCTTTTTAATTTGGCCTGACCTCTGACCTCTGACCTATTGCACTTCCCCCCATCTAAGTGGACTGGTCTGAACATCCCAACAGCTGATTGGCTACAAATTGTAATGGAGACAAAAAGGAGTCTTGATTTTTACAATGTAATAGAAGATGTATAACAGAGCTATTATTTATCTCTAAGAGTTCTTGACTAATGCCATTTAATAAACACCTAGTGAGAATTAACCTTGCTCATTGTAAATAGTCATTTTTAATGGAATGCAAATTGTATTTTTGTGTAGCCTTACTCTCGCCATGAAACAAAGTGCATAACTAGGCACTGATGTTCTTTCTTTTTTTTAATAATGTTCTGATATGTTTTGACAATTTTGACAGGTACTTCCATTTTCTCTGATTAGTTTATTGATAAATTAAATATAAATACAATAACCACTGCAATTATAACGAAGCAGAGTTCTTAATAACTTATTTTGGTCACCTTCCTTCAATTTATGATAGTTATCTCCCCCTTTTTTTAGGTATTTGGGTGGGGGGGGGGGGTGTCTTCAAAAACTTAGCACATAAATTGCCACAAACTGAAATTCAATATTTCAGGTGTTTATAGTGTAAACTCATTAAAATTTAATTATTCAGAACAGTTAATAACTAATTTCATATATTTTACACAGCACAAACATACTCGTATAATTATCTCAATTTAAGTCATTGTTTGCTTGTAATTCCTACAGATGCTGTGAACCAGATGCACATGAGCAAGTTACATGAAGAGTATGAGAACGTTTGTAAAGACTGTCTAGATCATCTCGAAAGCATAAAGGTAGCTTTATTTTCTGTAGGTTTGTGTAAGAAATATATTTATACATAAATTGTAAAGATTAAAAATCTCTCCTGGTGAACATTTCATAATGGGTGAAATTGTTTTCTTACAACCGGTTGTACACAGTCTACATATTACAAGTTATAGCGTGTTTTCATGATATTATTTGCACCTTATAAATTTCTATCTTTTTTTTAGTACGTATCAATAATTTCATCATCTGCATACCGTTTTCTCACTTTGATGCATCGATCAGTCTTGATCTGGGAGTGAGTTAGATAGATTTGTAGATGGACTGAAACTACTTAAGGTTAAAAAGTTATTAGAAAGAAAAAATAGAAATAGATTAAGACAGTTCTCCTTTTGCTTTGGGTCACACCTTATTTTCTCATCCTTTAAACATTTGACCTTAGGAACAGTCATTATTGGATGTTAAATGAGCTTCCATTTTGTATCAGATTTATTTTCTGAGAGAAATCATTTTCATTTGTCTCAAGCTTCAGCAAAATAGGAATGAAAATTATTTGATGAGGAAATGAATCTGATGCAAAATGGTAGCCAGTGCAACATCCCTATTTATTATCCAATAATTATCTTTAAAACAATGTGGCCTAGTGAAATTACCATAAGCTTTGGTGAACTGTATCACGTTATAGTAAAACATATCTCTTTGATTTGAATTGAAGTAAATTTCAACTGTATGGATAAAAATCTGTTAATTATGAACTGTGTTGATAATGTGTGTTTTTTTAGTTGCATCCTATAGTATTATGATAATTTGCCTCTTTTTTTGTGATTTTCATAAATCTCATGATAATTTATACTACAATATTCTGAGCTTTTAAGCTAATGAATAGTGCTGGGAATCAGTTGGAATTCCATCATCGGTTACAATCAGTTTGCACCAACTGATCAACTGAATTACAAGCACCATGCACTTATTGTTATGTTCACCACAGTAGACCCTACAAATAGCTACTTTTACTTTCAGTAACTACTATAATTTTTCTTTACATATGCATGAAAACAAACTTATTTGCATCAATTCCATAATCTAAACTGGTGGTACAATTACAGTTAAGGGCATCTTCGTTCTCTGTCGCTAATAAAGCTGGGCTGACCCACAGCACTAACTAATGACTGCCAGTAGTAGAGGAGCATACTAGGTGATTGTAAGTGCCTCTTAACAATGCCAGATGGGATATGGCAGGTGTGTGGCATGGATACTCACAAAAGACAAGCACCTGTCACAGTTGGAGAGACAAGGACTGGGATGTGGAGGTGGACAGCGAAAGAAGTTGAAAGATAAGAGGAGCTGACAGATCGGGAATAAATGAGATGGAAGTCAAAGCAGAATGGAAAGGTGGCAGTGGGATAAAAAACCCAAAAAAAACAACAATAACAACAGCAAACAATTATAGCATTTTCCCATACAATGGATTATGCATTTTAAAAATTGATCATCGCATTGATAGAGCCAAACCAATCAATTTTCTTTAATTATAATCAATCACTGGAACATCACTACTATTAAAACATGCTGTACACTTTTATCCAGTGTAGCGTCTGTCTGTTTCAGGAAGAACTGATATCGGCAGGACTCTGTGACGAGAAGAAAGCTCAAGAGCTTGTTAACACTGAAATGCTGCCATTGGTTGGAGAAAGACAGGCTCTGTTCGAGAAGAGTCTGGAAGACATGGAAGTTAGTGTTTTGATGAAAATATCTAATTTCTAAATCAACACTAGACAAAGAAGTAATCTGGTGTTCCGATGCAAGGACAGACATATAAATCATAACAGTGTTGGCTGTTATAATAAAATATGTGGTTATTAACTCTCATAAGTTTGCTACCTAACATTCCTTTTGGTTTCGGGACCATTGCTTATAAAACTTTAGAGTCTAGACTCAAATTTCTAATGTCCTCATAAATATACAATTTGTATGGCATTGCTATGATGTTAAAGTCTCAGACTTTATTAAGAGTCTAGGTTGGGAAGTAGCCCAGTGGTAAAGCATTTGCTTGATGCATGGTCGGGTCTAGGATCAATCCCTGTTGGTGGGCCCATTGGGCTATTTCTCGTTACAACAACTGGTATATCAAAGCTGTGGTATGTGCTATCCTGTCTCTGGGATGGTGCATATAAAAGATCTGTTGCTGCTAATGGAAAAATGTAGCTGTCTAAGACTATATGTCAAGATTACCAAATGTTTGACATCCAGTAGCCGATGATTAGTAAATCAGTGTGCTCTAGTGTTGTTGTTAAACAAAATAAACTTTAAACAAACTTTTTATTAAGAGTCTTGAGTCCAGACTCTAAAAGTTTCATGAACACAGGGCCTAGTATAAATATTTAATTAATGTTATAAATAATGAATATAACTATATTTCCAATTATTTAAAAGAATAGTTAAAACTTTGATTTACTAGTTTAAAAATAGAGGAAAATGGTATTTTGTCCTTTGCTTGTACCAGTGTTAATTAAATAAAAAATAAATAGAGACTATTACATGGGTTTTTTCAAATACGATTTTTATGTCAACGAGTGATGTGTGAAAACCATATTTTCATGAATTGCGAAGCAGTGAGTGAAAATATGGTTTCACACATCACAAATTGACATAAAAATTGTATTCAGAAAAAAACACCATGCAATGGTCTATTTATTATATACATCTTTCCTAATTTTTGACAATATCTTTTGCTTTTTCGTAATATCTTTTGCTTATCCTATCGAAAACATGTAACACCATGATATATTTCTTCCTATGGAACTTTTCGAGAAAATTTACTGGACCATAGACTTTTATAAAGAAATTTGAATAAAACTGATCTTTATTAACATTTATTTAATAATACTGCTGTGCAAACATACCTGACAAAGCGATCCTCCAAAAACTCCCACAAAAACAAAAAGAATCAAACGCCGTTAAATTCTTACACTTACACTCAATGACACTATATTGTGTCATCTTTATTTAGTTTCGTATTCAATTCGTTTTAGATATTTTATCGTAATTGCACTTCATATCCCTTTTTTATAGGTACAGTTGTTTAAATTACATTTTTTTATTTTTCAAATACAATCAGATGCATTGGTAATCATCAAACATAAATACGAAGAAACAAGACAAAGGGAGATAATTTAATCATGCACTTTTACAAAAAAGTAAAATACGATTTCTATATTTTCACTGTAGCTAAAATACATTGAAAATATGACTTTTCACTGGATATCACTTTTATGGTTTCCGTAGATCTATATATTTCATTGCTATGTATATAATAATAAAAGATATTTCATGAACATGCATGTTTTTAGTAGTTACTATTTATATTGGATATAATTCATAAATAAGCTGGGGGTTTTCCTTTATCGTCTTAGAAAAATGTTGAGCTTCATCATTCCTTGATAACTGAAAAGATCGCGGCAATGTTTAAGTTTGCCCAGGGAGCAGCACACGTGTGGGACGTTCATGAAATTGGCTTGGCCAAACAGGAGCGCATACTCCAAGAAAAGCTGGAACATTCTCGTCACGAGCATGACAACTTTAACCAGGTCAGTGAACAAAAATAACATAGCACTTGTCACAAGTTAGTTATTCAACATGTGACAGTCATCTTCAGATAGTGATTTCACGCATGATGGCTGTCTTTAGTTTAGTGATTTCACACATGACTCATCCCAAGCTTAGTGATTTTGCATATTTCAGCTATTATCAGATTAATTCATGACACCATTATTTTCTAAAAGTAAATAAAAAGCCTTTGTTTCTAATTTTCCCTTGTAAAAACAGGGCTAGTTCTGCCACTCGTCAAATTCACCAATTGCGAATTTTAAGAACAGCTGGTGAATTTTATTTGACAAAATAAAATTGGTATAATAATTGTTGTTTTGTTTGGAAAATATCTATAGGTTTTGCATTTTTTGAGATAATGTGATGAAAATTTCTGATCACCAAGGGCAAGCTCTGAAAAATATCTCATCCCTGTTCTTCCTGGAGTTCTTCCTCTCCTTTGAGTTCTTTGACTAACTTTTACATTTTTTCATATCATCTTAATCTTTGTCTCTCTAACCTTTGTAGATGACTGTCTCTTGTGTTTATCCATATACTTCATACATACATACATACATACCTGCCATTTCCCAGTGTTTTATTTCTGACCATGGTTGTTTTTTAGGAACGTGAAGCAAACCTGGACATTGTAATGGATCGAATGCGACAAGATGCAAATGAGGTGGATTTGAAGGAAAATCTAAAAATAGCTCTTGACATGCTAGACAAAATCAGAATGAGGTATGTCCATGTACAATACCCCCTATCCATATTTTTTGGTATTTACACCAGTGGGTGCCAGTATGTTATGTAAAGTAGGATAAGTAATAAATATTTACTATTCAGTATATGTTAATTTGTATACTTGGGTTACCATTGAGTATGCGTAATAAGGATATCTAGTGAAACTTTGTGTTGAATTGTCATCTGACAGAGTATCACAGACTAGACTCTTAAGGCAGGTCTGATTCTTCTATATTATAGAAAACAGGTAGCTGTTTGATCAGGGTTAATGATAGTAGTATGTATTAGTGGGAAGACACTAATGGAAGTTGGTAGTTTATGTATTTTAAAATTAAAATAATGCCATGGAGTTTTAAAAAGTAATTATAGGATATTAAACAAGCTTCCATTTCGTATCATGTTTATATCCCGAATGAAATAATTTTCATTTGTCGCGAGCTTTAGTCAGTGACAGACAATGAAAATTATTTCATGAGGGACATAAACATAATACCAAATCATAGCGAGTTTAACATTCTATTTATTACCCATAATCAATCTTAATTTATATCACTGAACTTGTTTGGTTGACGTTCCTGTAAGGTTGTAGTGCGCCAATCGATGACGTTATCATATGATGTCGAAGTTTTACATCCCACTTGGCTTTTTAGTGGGACATATCACTTTAATATGTACCAAGATATTTTTAACGATATGGGTAATAATTTATGGTTAGTACCTGCCATTCGTATAAAACATTTGTCATTCCTCCTCATCTTATATTCGAGTTTTTTGTGGGGTTTTCTTTTGTTTTATTCTGTTATTTTGTTTTGTTGTTATTGTTGTTGTGATTCCATACTTTGTCTTCTTTACAGTATTTGATTTGTCCTTGTTTGTAGCTATGAAGTGTTCCACAAGAAGCAGACTGAGATTGTCAAGAGTTACCCGGTGATGGCGCGGTTCGAGCTTGAGGATTACGAACACACCGTCTGCAAGTTCTTCAAGGTTGACAGACACAAGCTCCCAGAGAAAACTACGGAGAGTGGGACCGAGCTGGATAAAACTGATTCAAATGTAGGTTCCAAGATTTTACTCTACACTGTATTTTCACGGAGCTTGTGTAATAACATCAAGCTTTTCTTTTCACACGAGTGTGCAGGAATTTATGCAAGGTGGGTGTCTAGGTTGTGGTGAGTGAAGTTTCTAGGGTGGGAGTCCAAGACATGCTACTCTGGAAAATATATTTAAACTATAGATATATATATATATATATATATATATATATTTACACACACACACACACACACACACACACACACACACACACCCGAACCCCATACACATGTGCCTGCTGTTTTCCATCTAATGGCACATGCATAGATGGCCTAAGTGTTTCTTGTATGCATTTCTACATAGTAATTATCTTTATAATCCTTTTTTGCAGACATTTTGGAGAGATAGATTTTCCAAGTCCACTACATACATGTGTATTTGAAGTTTATGTTATTTATTTTTCTATTCTTTTTAAATTTCCTATTTTGTACCTATTTTAAATATGTCTCCTCATTTCACACATTTTTATTGCTATAATTTAAATTATCCCCATATACATGTTTTAGACATAAAACCCCCCCATATTTTTACTGTCTTCATCAGGAAAGATGAGTGATCAATCCAGCTACCCTCCACTCATAACTGGAAAGTTTTAGGAGAGCTGCAAATAGATCGGCCAGGAATAAAAAAATAAAAAATAAAATTTACTTTCATTTGAAACATCATATGATTGGTAGCCTGACATCATTTAAGGAGAATCATGTTCATCTCACCTTGATGGCAAAGACTGTTTTTATATTCCATCTCTGTCTGATATTGCATATAAAAGATCCCTTGTTGCTAATTGAAAAGAGTAGCGTATGAAGTGGCAACAGCGCGTTTCCTGTCTCAATATCTGTGTGGTCCTTAACCATATATCTGACGCCATATAACCATAAACACAATGTGTTGAGTGCATCGTTAAATAAAACATTTTTTTCTGTCTGATATTATTTATATACATGTGACTGGATTGTAAGAACACGCTAATATTGTAGATTAGTGACGCCGATCAAGAAGATGCTAAAGAAAAAGAAGAACCAGAAACTGCTGCTACAGAAGAGGATGCTACAGAAAGCTCAGAAAAAGAGGATGCCTCAAAAGAAGAAGTTGCAGATGGCACACAAAAGGAGCCCACGAAAGAGGATGTTCCAGAAGTGGATGCTAGAAGTGAAGACGTTACTAAAGATGAAGCTGTGGTCAAACAAGGTGTGGATGAAAGCTTGGACAGTGACCTATCCATTGAGGACACAGAGTTTTTCACAGAAAAATACCAGTCGGATAAGGTAAGTCTTGATATTTTTTTTATGATTATAACATTTTTTTATTTTAATTCTGGTCTTGTACAGCAGAATCTCATTAATCCAGACTGTGATTTTGTTTTACAAAAAGCTTACTGGATAAACAAAATTCTGGACTGTTTGTTTCTAATATAATTTTATTTCATTTATACTTATTTTCGTGCTTATATTCAATTAAGCTTCTAGTACTCTGTCCTATGCTCACCCCCGAGCTATCTAGGCTGTGTGTTCAGAACAGTAGGTTAGTGGTTAGTGAGAGAGAAGTTGGTGCAGTGCTTTTAATATAAACTTTCTGGTGTTATATAGTTTACTGGATTTTGATATTGAGAGAGAAGTCTGTGCTGTGGTTTAATGCCTACCCATTGAATTGTTAAAACTCACTAAAGGTGGGAGTCAGTATTGGAATGCAAACCAATACCTACCGATTCCGATTTGAGCTAACAATGCGACAAGACATCTCTGACTGTACTCTCGCGTTACCTCCCACACATACTTGGGGGGCTTGCTTGCAAGCTACGGAAGATTGTTGGAGTACTGGGTCGCATACATCGGGTCTCGGGCTTCCGTGACTTTGGTGTATGGCAATCTGGTCCCTTTGAAGAGGACGAGGAGGAAGAGGAAACGTGCACCAGGAGTGGCACAGGGGGAACCAAACCTAGCGGTAGTTCCTTCCGCGATGCTACCCCCCACTTCTCCACCGAAGAGGAGACCACTACGGATGTTACCTACGGCGAGCTTGATACTGCAATGTATCAAACGCCGCCGTTGGTTCCCACCTCGACCCCCAACACGGCGACTCCGGGACAGTGGTCAACTTTACCGACCACCCCCGACGAGTCGCCCAGGAAGTCTGTTGTTGCTGCGGCGGCCAAGAGGAAGGCGACATCACTGACCAACCAGCCAGCCAAGGCAAAGCCACCTGCTCCACCAACCATCCCCCATGAGGAAGATGACTGGACAGTAGCAGTCAGTGGAATCCGGAAACAACTGCAGTCTTACATGAAGGGGGACACAGACGACCCAATGAAGCTCAAGAGCGGACATCTCAACGCAGACTGGAGACCACTGAGGGATGGCAGCCAGTTCGAGCTACATAACAAGGTGTTTATCGGCTTCCACTGAGTAGTTGTTAGTAAAGGGACCGGACCTACAGACAAGCCACCTTGTTCTCGAAGATCAACAACAAGTCTCTTCACAAGATGATCCAAGCGGTCTGCGGCCCCGACTACTCCACTGTATTCCGCAAAGTCAACATCTGCTGCCGACCCTCAGCAAGTGTCCAACATCACCGATGAAATAGCAACCTTACCTAAGACAGGTAACCTCCTTTTTGGAGCTTAGTTGGACTTTAAATTATTCGGCCACGGCTCAAAATTATTATGTTTATTTTTTTGTAAACAGTCCAACTCACTTTACTTTGGCACCCATTCAATTGCTCAAATCACCTTAAAACCAACAAACACATAACACTGAATAATAAAGTAGAATCTTTACGAAATAGGTTATTTCATTGTTTATAATTAAGTGTTCATCCTCCTGAATAAGGTATCACAGAAAAAACATAAGAAAAAAAAATCTAATACAAATTAATATATATATATAGTTATATATATATATATATATATATATATATATATATATATAGTTATTTCCCCTGGGGACCCCCTTTCTTTTAAAGTATGCTGATGTCATCCCATGTTGCATGTGGGTTTTAAATATCTCTTCTATACCAAAAACAATCATTTGATATATGTTTTTGTTTGTCAGGAATCAGACTGGATTAATATAGTTCTTACTGTGTTTTTTTCTGTTAAAAATTCTTTGTGCATCTTTTTTCCCAACATTATTCAATAAAATGTGTTGCATGAGATGCCTATGAATCATAGTCTTGTTCATCATATTTGTTATATTTTAACAGGTTTTGATAAGCTATGTCACCATTTCACTATACATGTATATTGCACAAAGTGCTTCCTAATTCATGAAATGATTTTTTTATTTTATTTGATGCATGAAATTCTCATCGACTAAAGTCTGACATGATATCAGGTGTATTTTGTTTGTTGTCATAAGTGTTTATATTCATCACTGCCATCTTGTAAACCTTTAAATGCATTTATGTTCAAAACTGTAAATAAAGTAAAACCTCTCGAAACCGGACCCACCGTAAACCGGAATTTCCTCAAAACCGGACCCACTGTAAACCAGAATTTCCTCAAAACTATACATTTTTCATTGTCCCGTTTTAAATATCAGTACAGAACAGAACTTCTTTAAACCAGACTTTTTGCTTGGTCTCAGTTTAGAGGTGTTTCACTATGTTATTATTTTGAAAAAACTAATTGTATGAGCCGCTGTGCATTGTTATTTATAATCTGACAACTCATTGTCTATTATTGTCTGGTGTCGTGTACGTGTGTATGCTTGTCAAGGTTCTTTTATCAAGGATTTCACACAAAACAAGCTTTCACCTGAAGTGTGATGGGTTGCAGGATCAATCGCCATCAGTGGACTCATTTCTACCACCACCCCTTCCCCCCATCCCAATCAGTGCCATACAACTAGTATGTGGGAAAGTACATATAACAGATCCCTTTCTACTTTTCAGAAGAAGCATTTGTGATGGCAGTGGGTTTCTTCTCTGTTTTTCTGTTGACCAAAATTTGAATTAACCTTAGATTAGATAAAAATAGCCATAGTTTAAAATGTGCTACGGTGTCATTAAACAAATATTTCATTCATTCACATAAAACATTTATACTATTGATGACAAACTTAACTCATGCAGTGACTATAGATAGGACACACTATATTGCATTCACCTTCATTCCTGTGGACATAGCATATTTTTAACAAAATTTGTTTTACTGAAAAGTGCTAATTTCTAAACAAGTTTGAAATTTGATCACCAACTACTGTTAAATTTGCATAGTAAATTGTGACGCCATACTGAACAAAAAGTAGGCTTTTGTGTGAGTTGGGTTAACAAAAGAAAATTCTCTATTTATAGATGTCCTTCAGTTTTAATTTTTTATTCATTAAGAGGCTAGACAAACTCTGAGCTTTGTGTTAAAACGTTTGAAAATTTTATAAACATTGCCATTGTGAAAAGTTATTTTATTGTTCAGTATTTTATAATATCATTTTGAAGAATGACAAACATGAATCTTCATAAAATGTTTGTAGGTAACAGTGCTGATAGTTCAGTCCGATATTCACTAATAATTTTATCTCACATTATTTCATAATTTATAATGCCTGCCCTGAGGTGCAAGATGTCATGGATGGATGCCCATCAATGGACTTATTTGAGTGAGGTTCTTTTTCCCATTTCAACCGCTGTCATGACAAATAATTATTGTTATATCAAAGGCTGTAGTATACATGAGTTGTCTTCTCTGTGAGAAAGTGCAACTGTAAGAGTCCTTGCTGGTAACTAAAAGAAAGAAAGAAATGTTTTATTTAACGACACTCAACTCATTTTATTTACGGTTATATAGTATCAGACATGGTTAAGGACCACACAGATATTGAGAGAGGAAACCAGCTGTCGTCATTTCATAGGCTACTCTTTTTTTCGATTAGTAGCAAGGGATTTTTTCTATGCACCATCCCACAGACAGGGTAGTACAGGGTGTATACTACCAAATCAAATTCCATAGACGACAATAGTAACATATGTGGCCAAAACTCCTACCTGCAGCGTATCAATCGACATATATGCCACGGATATAAATACTACCACCTCTCACACTCTCACACTCTCAAACTCTCACACTTAAAGTGAATCAGAAAAAAATTGGAGGTCAAGCTGCTCGTTTCTGAGATAACGGGTAGCATCTATGACTACCCTAGCTCTGCACAAAATTTGAGTACTTTTTTTCACAGGTACCCCATACATGTTTCAAGCACAAGGCTGCTTGACACATTGGTACTAGATGAAATAAAATTGCTTCTGTTTTTTTACCCAGATGAAACTGTTATTTTTTACAACCAACACACTCACATTTATAACCAATCACAGGACTTGTGGTGTTCACTTCTCTATCAAAAGTTGGGTGCACCTCGAACTTTGACCCAGCCAGAAGTTATTTGGTTTAGTACTACCTACATAACATGGCCTTTGATATACCAGTTGTGGCTCACTGGCTGGAACTAGGAATAGCCCAATGGGCCCACTGACGGGGATCGATCCCACACCGACCATGCATCGAGCGATCGCCTTACCACTGGGCTACGTCTCGCCCCCTTGCTGGTAACTGAAAAAGATTAGATGACTAATAGTTGGTGGATATGACTTCTTCATTTTTTTCTCTTATGATACAGATGTTGTATGATACAGATGTTGTATTTATTGAGTTATATTTATATAGACATAGTCAGGCATTTAAGTTAGTCTGAGTTTGGACAATATTAGTTTCTAACAGACAAAAAGAAAGAAAGAAATGTTTTATTTAACGACGCACTCAACACATTTTATTTACGGTTATGGCGTCAGACATATGGTTAAGGACCACACAGATTTTGAGAGGAAACCCGCTGTCGCCACTACATGGGCTACTCTTCCAATTAGCAGCAAGGGATCTTTTATTTGCGCTTCCCACAGGCACGATAGCACAAACCATGGCCTTTGTTGAACCAGTTATGGATCACTTGTCGGTGCAAGTGGTTTACACCTACCCATTGAGCCTTGCGGAGAACTCACTCAGGGTTTGGAGTCGGTATTTGGATTTAAAATCCCATGCCACGACTGGGATCCGAACCCAGTACCTACCAGCCTGTAGACCGATTGCCAACCACGATGCCACCGAGGCCGGTCTAACAGACAAAAGTGCATACTCTGTGAAAAGTAATACTTGTTAAAATAAAAAGTAGTAAGCATACTAAATAAAAAAGTAAAAAGTTATCGCTTTAAACCTTCACAGTAGATGAAGAATATGGAGGGAGGTGTGTCTTCTTTCTTTCTTTCTTTTTAACATGGTGGCAGATACTTAACCAGCCCTCAATACTGCATACACTGACGGGTTTTTTTTTTCTTTTTTTGAGGGGGGGGGGGGGGGGGGTGTGTGGAGAGACTAAAACATTTCACACAGGTGGTCCCTAGCTATAAAACCAAAGTTGATATAAACAGATCAATGTTTGTCTTGTCAATCATTTCTCCACTCTGGTCAAACTTTCATAGTTTGTTTTACAAAATATTACTTTCACTTTGACACTAACTTTCATTTCGCCATATATAAAATGTTACTTAGTTATCAGCAAATGCACTGGAACTTCGGTTTCGATTGGTTATATCTACATTAGCCATATTTGTACCTAGAATGTGAAATGTCATACCAGTATTTACTATCATTATTTTTTATTATATATTTTATTCAGTTAGATGTACATTCTCAATTACTTTTTTTTTTTTAAACAAAGGTAATTATAGATGAATATTAAAAATATTAGCATGTTTGTTTTATATAAAGATGCAATCCCTCTAATCCCTCTGAAACGTATATACATATAGGTAGGTACACATAACCATGACAGGATATCTGCGAGTAACATCCCAGTCCCAGTATATTAATTACCTTGCCAAGTTACTCTCATATAAAAACTCGCAGTCGCAGTGACATAGTGGCATAATTTAGTCATCATGTTGTTGAAAATTGTCATGATCAATTTTCTGGTCGCCATGGTATTTGTCGTAGCTCATAATACAAGTTACACAATACATCAAAGATATATACAAGGACAGAGTATACACATTACCTTTGTTTAAATCTGCCAGTTGTGGAGAGGCTGAAACTGAAAATAACTAATTAGGTCAGTGGGTAAAGATTGCATTGCTGTGCATCTCAGACGTCTTCTTCTATTGATATATAGTTTTCAAAATTATGTATACTACTCAAAAGAATTTAAGGGTCAAAAATTTATAACCAAATAAGTTTCAGAGTGTATTAGATTGATGATGTAAACTACACCAAATTTTTTATTTATTTTTCCATATTTACAAAAACCCACAAATAAACGTCACTGTATACAAGAAAGTCACATGACATGCTGTCAAAGTTGAAGGTTGTCAAACATGGATTTTACACATTAGAACATTCGTTTAATAGTGTGTGAATCCACCCCTGGTGCGAATACACTCGACACATTGTTGCCTCATGCTGTTGATTAGACGTCTGAAGAACTCTTGGAGAATGTACTGCCACTCTGCCATAAGAAGTTGACCCAGATCATGAAGGTTGGCTGGAGGAGCATGGTTATCCCGAACTCTCCTGCCTAATTCGTCCCAGGCATGCTCTATTGAGGCCAAGTCAGGCGAATATGCTGGCCAATCCATCCTGGCGATACCTTGTTGTCTGAGAAAGTCCGTTACCACCCTGGCGCGGTGGGGTCTGGCATTGTCATCCTGCAGAACTGCCCCGCCACCAATCTGCTGAAGGTCTGGGAGAACCAACAGCCGGATAATCTCATTCAGATAGTGGATTCCATTCAGATTGCTATCCACCACATAGAGGGGGGTCCTGTGGTGGGTAGAGATGCCGTCCCACACCATGACGCTGCCACCACCGAACCGGTGACGTTGTCTAATGTTAACGTCAGCGAAGCGCTCCCCAGGACATCTGTAGACACGAACCCGACCGTTGTTGAACTGGAGACTAAACCTGGACTCGTCAGTGAACATCACTCGACCCCACTGAACACGTTGCCACCGCAGATGAAGCGTGCACCAGTGACGTCTGGCCGTTCTGTGACGTGGTAGGAGTGGTGGTCGAACAGCCTGGCGACGGCAGCGTAGATTATTGGCTCTCAGACGATTGCGTATGGTTTGATCAGACACTCGAGTTCCAGTCGCAGTCCGCAGATTGTCACGTAATCGGCGTGCAGTGGTTGTGCATTGACGTAGAGCCATATTGGTGATGTAGCGGTCCTCTCTATTTGTAGTGCTTCAGGGTCTTCCCGAACGTGGACGATTTCGAACAGAATTCGTTGCTTGGTACCGTTGCCACAGTCGGCCAACGACACTCTGACTGACACCAAGTCTCAGAGCAACATTTCTTTGCGTATTGCCATCCTGAAGCCAAGCAATAGCCCTTCCTCGATCTTCGATAGTCAGTTGACGTCGTACCATTGTCGAATTTGGAGTGTGCACTGTACACGAACGCAAGCTCCAATTATACGGAAATTCAGCATTGGGAACATGGAATACACATGCAAAGCGTGCAAATGAAGCGCTTTGTGAAAAAGCAAGTTATGGGCACTTAGCAGACCTTTCGCTTTCGCCCTAATTTACGTGCAAATGTAAGCATGTTTTCGCCATTAGAACTAGTCGACAGTGTCAATGACAGTGGATTTTAATTCATTTATGGGTTGCTTAGACCCACTTTCGTCAAAATGGAACAATACCATGCGTGACATTATGGTCTAGCTAATATAATTGACATTCAGAAAATAATGTCGAAAATATCGTCTGACCCTTAAATTCTTTTGAGTAGTATACTATAAACTGTATCAAAGTTTTCCATGCTGGGGTTGGGGGATTTTTTGGTGAGATTTTTTTTTTTTTTTTTTTGTTGGTGGGGGTTTTGGTGGGTTTTTACTTAATTTAAAAATGTAAAAGATCATTACAAAAAGCAATAAAGATCAATTTTCATATTTGCTCTCCATTTTGGTGGTAATAGTATGACTGCTGTACCAGTGAAATTAGATTTCTGTTAACGCCTTCAGTCAAAAATGACATTTGCGGAATCAAATAGACAATAACACCTGCAAATCTAAAAACTCCATATGGTTATCTCCTAAGAAACCATCACAAATTTATAGCACCAATTATTTTAATAAAAAAAATTCAGTAATAATATTATTAAAAAGATATGGTGTCCACAATTTAATTTATATATTTATAAAATATTGTTAAATATATCTGTAAAAGTTTATAGTTGTGTGGTCTGTCTGTTTTATTTAGTTTAGCTAAAGTCTACATCATGTGTCATCCCAGTGTGTTTATTTAAGACTCATGAATTGTTAAAACATAATCAGCTGCTGAGGGTTTCGTTCACTTACGTCCTATACACAGTCATGTATATTTAATGATCTCACCTTAATCTGTGTGGGCCGAGCTACAGAACCTGTCTGTGACTCTAATTTTCAAGAGGTGGTTCAAGTTATTAATGTCTGCATAGTTGTTGAGGTGGGATACGAGATATTTATCAGTGGTAGCTCAACGGGAACTGATCTTCCATTCTAATTTATATCTATAGTGTAGGTTGAGACTGTCACGCCCACTCGGATCTCTAGAGATTCGATAAGGTGGGGTACAGAAATGCTCTGTCTACAAATAAATTACACTTTTATTTTTATGAAAATGCATTAATTTATTTACTTTAAGTGTGTGTGTGTCTGTGTTGGGGGGGGGGGGGGGGGGGGGTAACAGGGGCAGTAGTATGATTGTTTAAGAGAAGAGGTTCAGTCTTTTCAGAGAAGTAGTGGAGTGTTTAAAAAGGGTGCCTACAATATTCCAGGAAGGGGTGCAACAATTAAAAGGGCAAACCCTAACCCAGACCATGGCATTCTTCCCCAGAAACACCAAGTGGACCAAAATATTACATGTCCCCTACTAAAAACCAAATCCACTGTATATATTTGCTAACTTCTGTACTTTTCCGGGTACTTTGAAATTCCAGGAGATGGGTGCACACCCCCAGCACTTCTCTTGAATCAGTGTCTGGTTAAATCCTTGCTTGTACAAAAATGTTTCAGTATTTGTTAAAATTAAATATATACTTAACTAAGCTGTTGATGAGGCATTTTCATAAAATAAGAAAATACATGATTATCTTTAATATATATTGATATATAATATCTCCACAGAGTACATGTAGTTGATATTTTCAAAAGCTACATGTAAGATACTTAATTTTGGATTTAATATGTTTAATCGCTGTCACTGTCCACTGAACATGGTCGGAAAGTGACGGTTCACTAAACTGTGAAATACACAGATCTAGTGCCTACCTCTGATCAGTGAAGCATGAATTTTAAATCTGGTGCAAAATACTCTAGTGGCTATTGAAGTAGCATTGAAAGAATCTTCTAGAAAGAGAAAACACTTAAGAATATTGTTTAATAATCACTGTTTTAATTTTTGATGGGGATTTGATTGTAACTTTTAATATATAGTGGAACTGTAGTCGACATTCAGTATGAAGGTCCATGAATTAGGTTTATTTAAGTCACACGTAATAACTAGGACTGATCGAGAGATATCTCATTGTTACTCATTATCTTCTTATCAGGACCATCGGAAAATGGCTCGGGGCTGGTTCTGTAAAGACTAGGTCATTGACTTAATAAAAAGGCTGGTTAATTTATAATATTAATTAATATTGTCTAACTGATGCTTGTAGGGTGTATACTACCAAATCAGATCCCATAGACGACAATAGTAACATATGTGGCTAAAACTCCTACCTGCAGCGTATCAATCGACATAAATGACATGGATATAAATACTACCACCCCTCACACTTAAAGTGAATTAGAAAAAATTGGGTGTCAAGCTGCTTGTTTCTGAGATAACGGGTAGCGTCTATGACTACCCTAGTTCCGCACCAAATTCGAGTACTTTTTTTTTACAGGTACCCCATACATGTTTCAAGCACAAGGCTACTTGACACATTGGTACTAGGTGAAATAAAATTGCATTTTTGTTTTACCCAGATGAAACCGTTATTTTTTACAACCAACACACTCACAGGACTTGTGGTGTTCACTTCTCTATCAAAAGTTGGGTGCACCTCGAACTTTGACCCAGCCGGACGTTATTTGGTTTAGTGCTACCTGTATGTTTTTTCCTACATAGTTTTGTCATTAAAGTCGCGGACCCTAGTTTTAACCCATGGAGATGGACACTTAAGTTACAAATCTGTAACACATCTCGATAAAGTTACAATAGTGTGAAACAAAGTCTGTGACATTGAAATGGGAAAATACCTTTAAATATAGATTAGAGTTTGTCTCCATAACCATTACTTCTCAGAGGTATGTTAATTTTTTTTAAATATAAAAAATGCAATTTGTTGTATTAGAAACACCAGCCTCGAGTTCAGCCAGGGAACATTTTGCAAACTATTTGATTGGTTCCAGAAGTGGCCATTTGGTTTATCGTGAAGTGCATAAATAATGCTGGTGGATGTTTTTCTACTCTTGTTTGGCTGAACTTGGCCCAGGATGACCATAAACACTTAAGATGTAAGGACATGGATAATCTAAACAAGTAAAGTTTGTTTTATTTAACGACGTCACTAGAGCACATTGATTTTTTATCTTATCATCGGCTATTGGACGTCAAACATATGGTCATTCTGACACTGTTTTTTAGAGAAAAAACGCTGTTGTAACATAGGCTACTCTTTTGTGACAGGCAGCAAGGGATCTTTTATTTGTGCTTCCCACAGACAGGATAGCACAAACCATGGCCTTTGTTGAACCAGTTATGGATCAATGGTTGGTGCAAGTGGTTTACACCTATCCATTGAGCCTTGCAGAGCATTCACTCAGGGTTTGGAGTCGGTATCTGGATTAAAAATCCCATGTCTTGACTGGGATCCGAACCCAGTACCTACCAGCCTGTAGACCAATGGCCTAACCACGACGCCACCGAGGCTGGTAGGATAATCTAAACAATAAAATCTAAGTAACTTCTGATTTTAGTTACCAAAAACGGCTCTATAGTGAAAAATATGTCGTAGTGTTTTAAAACTAGGGTCCATCATTTTAATTTGTGCCATTTACATACAGTCAAACCTGTTTTATCAGCCATTTTTCATCATCAATCACATGTTGTAAGCAGACACTTGTTTCTCACCCAAATAACCAGTCACCTGTCCTAACATAGTCAGTAGCCACCTAAAGTGGATCCCAAATTACTGAAACACCTGTGTTAAGTGGCCACAGTAAATGTTTACTGTTTTATGACAGAGTTATTTTAAACAACAGGGACAAGGTGCAGCAAATAAGCAACTTCACACCTACACAGAATGCATATACACGTAATTGCCTCTGGGGAAGCTAAGCTTGACATTTATAGATTCATCAACTATGACAGTATATTGTGTTAAGATGTAATTAAATGAAAAGAGATAATAAACTTTTGATGGAATCAATTCCAAACTGTGAAATTAAGTTTCATTTGCATTTCATTATTTCAGAAAAAAGCAACATATCAGAAGTTGATTTATAGTACAGACAATAAATAAAAAAAAAAAATAAAAAAAAAATAAAAAAAAATACTTCAAACATTTTAAAGACTAAAAGTTGCAACCTGTAGTTAGTGACCACCTGTCTTAAGCAGTCACTTTTGACTATTTCCATGCATGGCCTCTTAAAATAGGTTGGACTGTATGTAGTTTTATATTTAACTTCAGTCAACCAAACTTCATATACTCACAGTGACTTTATTATTTTAACACTTTGAAATATCTTTGAGAATATTTCAATCCCTGCAACAGAAAATTGTGATATTACATACTATCTTGTCTACAATACCTATATCTGTGCAGAAAAGATGACTTGTTAAATATTTGTGTAACCCATTGTGGGTGTTTAGTACACACTCACATGTTTACTCAGGAGAGGAAGGGTGTTTTCCTTAATTCACAAAGTACATGTAATTGCTTTCAAGTAATGGACCCCACCCATAATTTAAAGTCTTATATATGACTATATTAAAACAGGTTATATATTGGGACAACATTCACATCACTGGTATTAATGTTAAGATTTCTTGATATTGAGATCTAAAGCAGCTATTGGTAACAATGAAGACATATTAAGTAGTGGTGAATAGAAAGGAAAGGAAATTAAAACCCCCACAAAAACAACAGCAAACATTGGAGAAGAAACCCACTGCTACCACATATGTTATCCTTGGGTTACAGCAAAGAATTATATTAATGTACTTCTTTAACGGACAGGATAGCACTTTTGAAACATTAATTAGTCATCAAAGGTGATTATCATATTTTAACAATTAGTGTAGCTAAGGTTTCACTACACAGATCACTTCCTGGTGAGAATTCATTCATCACGATCCACTATAGTTCCTAATTGGGACACATGTTATGATTCACATATTCACTTCTAGGAAATTAAAACAATATGTATGTTTAATGGTAAGCCTTCTGGCTGTATTTTTCCCATGTTATTTTGTAATATTGTGCATCGACCTTTTGGGACATGGGTGTACAGCGCAAGAGACAACCGGAGTGACTCAGTTAATAAACCACCTGTTCGAACCGGTACTACAGCCAGATGCGGTCATATAGCAAAAAACTGAGACAGAAATGTTCTCAATTTTGGAGTGAAAATAAATGCTCGCAATAATGTATGTTCGCAATGGTGTATGTTGTTAGTGCCATTGAGAACCCGTTCTATTGGCAATCTTCGTTTGAAGTTGGGCAATTTAACATGGGTTTCAATGGCAGATGACATCTGTGTAGTGAGACCGAATGAATGTTCTAGCACACTATCCCGGACAGCTAGGATAGATGTTTGTAAACAAATAATAATTAAAAAAACACTTGACAAAACACAAGCTATTTCTTTCAGATGGGACTTTTTTTATGCACTTTACCAGAGACATGATATGATATATTATTTAGATTTTTAATAGACAAGTCATAAAATAATAGAAAAAACAAACAAATGCATATACTTAAGGAATCATTCAATATTTTAGTAGACATCATTTCAGTGAAGTAATAGCTGATGCACCAAAGTGCATGTGCACTGCATTGAGTTGGGGTTTTTTTAAAAATGTTTTACATTGACCAAGAAATAATTTACTTTCAAAATAGTCACACCCACTGAAATGCAAGCTGCACCCCAACAATAAGAACTGTTTTACCTGCATCAATGATGTTTGGAAGCAACTGCACTCTCTAGGTCTGGGCCCCATGCTTATAAACCTTAAAGTAGTCCAGACTTTAACGTCATGGCAACGCCATTCAAATAGCATTATGTTAAAGTCTGGACTTAAAAGTCTAGACTTTAAGTTTTATAAGCATGGGGCCCAGATCTTGCCATTTAAGGGGAGCTATCACTCTCGCTCCCCATTACTCCCCTAAGACTCGTTGAAGGAGAATATTTTTTTAGCTCCCCTTAGCATGTGAATTCATATGATATCAATATGGTAATATCTATAATCTAAGTTGGAGGAGCAAATAATCACTCCCCTCTGGGAAGTGGGTGGGCTTTGTTGTTTTTCACATCACCATATGTTGTACTGTTTTGGTGATTTGTTTAAAACAGTATTTTCCAACTTGCTTAATTCTTTATAGGAGAAACCTACTGCAAGGGATATTTTATATGCATTTTTTGACAGACAGGATATCACATGGGACAGCCTTTAAATGCTGATGTAGAGCAGTAGGTTGAACAGGGAAAGAGAAGAAAATATACCTGCAATTTCAAACTTGTCACATGATTTGAAATATGTAAAATCTTTGATTAGTCATTTGCTCAGTATTAACACTAAACAAGTAGGCTCCCGTAGTAATATCCATCTATAACTGGACCTTGATCTAAAACATTTCTGGATGTGTTTAGAAACACTTAGGGTGCCATTCTGTATCATCAATGACATTCAATACATTTAATTACCTACATGTACTGTTATGGTTATGTGGACATGAACATGTGGTTTTATTAGTTTATGTGTAGGAATGTATTTATGCAACAGACACAATTACACCAATAGCAGACATAGTAAACACATCTGACTAATGTGGTTTCACAATAAATATTAAAATAGCCTTATAATTTGGTTTCATTTGTATATCATAGTTTTATTTTATCACTAAAAACAAATTGGTTCAAACAAAAGGCAAGTGCAACATTGATACCTTTTTGCTAATTTTGGAAGTGTATTTCTGTACCTTGTCATAGGTAAGCCTTCTTACCCATATGGTTAACAATAATAACTGTTATGTCTTATATCATAAAGCATATTTGTGCCCTGTAGTTTCTATGGGCCATTTTCACTAGTATACTAACTGTACATTTGGGGAAGGGGATGGGAGGTGCTTATTGCTAACATCTACTTTCAACAACAACAAAAAAAGAAATAAACAATACATTTTGCTAAATCAACTTCTTGATATACACTTTTAAGAAGGAGTAGCAAAAAGATTACCGTTAATTTGTACATTTGTGAAAATGTGGATAATCATGAACAGCCCGTTAATTACAAAACACTAATAGATAAAAACACAGTTTACTAGATGGGCACTTTTCCTGTTTGATAAAATGTTCAATTACTAAAACAAATCTCAACACTTATCAACATTCAGTTTGATTTTATTAAATATCATACAAAAAATTATTTCATACTCCTAAAATAACAGTACGATTTCAAAGTGTATGTCATTTCTTGTCGTTTACAACACTGCAGAATATACACAGCTGGATCTAACTTGGGCACAGCTAAAATTGTTTTGGCCTACAAGGCTTTAGATCTCACTAATTTGGGCACAACAGATGTTTTGAGCACATAAAGGTCTTTTTAGTGCAGTAATGTTAATAATAGCTGGTAAAGAGTTGTACATATACAGAAATGCATTTCAAAATATGTTAATCTAAATATAGCTTTATATTTCATTGGTTTTGAGGTTAAATGTTTTGAGGTTAGCATTTTAGTACTTAATTTGTATTTGCTTATTTTGAGCATAAACTAGTTTGTGAACACTTTTTATTGCCTCAACTTTGGTGAAATCTAAAACCCTGGCCTATGTCTTTTAGAGTACTGATACTTAGTTCATCACAAACTTAAAATAATTTAAGATTGCTATAAATAATCTAAAACATTAAGCTCAAGAAAAAAACCCAAGATTACTTAATGCTAAAAAAAACTGCATTTGGATTACCATCTGTTTTCAAACAGAATGGGTGTGCCTTTCAGTAGTTGAAATAGGTGTGTAATATTCAATTTTTATAATCATTTTAGTATGAAACAAATGTCTTTAATAGATTTCACTTTTCACATTGATCTAAAGTAAGGTACCCTGGTATATATTTTCTGTATAAAATATGCATTGCAGTACATGAAACAGTTTCAAATAATGTTCTATTGCGGTGCATTTAATAATCATATGTGAATATTCTTTCAGCATATTATTAATATAATTGTTCAACATCTAATATGTATAATGTGGTTATAAGTTACTTTGTGTGTTACTAACTGAAACATTTGTTTCCATTCATCAACATATATCCTTTAGTCAATATCATTCTTATACAATGGCAATGTTATACTATTGGTTTCATTAATCCAATATACTAATGAGTCTACATCAAAACTAGCCTCATAATCTTGTATTTTCCATAATCTCCACTGATTCTGTTGATGTGTATTTCCGTTGTCCCACAGTTGTGATGAAGGATTCCTTTCGAAAGAGTGGATTTTTCACAACAGAATAATCCGGTCGTAGTTCGGGAACCCCAGCATTCCACTCATCATGAGCGTCATGGTCATTATTGTTCCGAAGGTGCACTACACCGTCATCTTCGTCATACATAATTCCCTTGCTTCGAACTGTCCACTGGCTGTTAATCTTGTGTCCTCTCTCCTTGGAATCGGGGAATTCCAGACCCGCTGGCAGGGCTCCTATGATCAGCGGTGCCTGCAGGATTATCTCAGTACCGCCAGTGAGCTCGACGCGGAACTGGAATGTGTAAGTGAGATCTATGATGTCACAGAATTCGAGCTTCGATTCCGGAATGTAGGGCGGGACGGCAAGCCGCACACACGACCAGCGTCTGGCCTCGTTGTACCCGACATCCACCTCATCGCGCTTCTTGTTGACAATCTGTCGGAACGACGTTGACTGGTTGCTGGCGTGGTATTTGCTGTCCATCACGATGGCACCTTGTATTGCAGTTATCGTCCGGCGGGTCTTGTTTTTGATTTCCGCATGAATGAAGAGATCCTCCCCCGGGATGCCGCCCTGCTTGTTGACGGACACTTTAACCGATATCTTTCCAAACGAACACAGTGACACCAGTCGCTTTTCGTTCTCCATCGTCAGCACCTTTTCAACACTGCTTGGCAGCACACTCCGTCGGAGAACCAGAAACGGTTCACTCGTTATTGCATGATCACTCGTCCGATTGCCATGAGTTGTTGCCTTCAGGAGGTACGTGATACTTCCAAATTTGCCGATGTAAGATGATGGCAGGTTTTCGGGGAGCTGGTACTCAAAGGGAAACTCGTGTCTTCCTTTGATTATGCTGAGAGGTTTTGTGTCCTTGGTGTCGACAATGACTTTGGAGACATTGACGTAGGTCTCCTCGGCAGTGAATGCTTGCTGAGTGGTCTCATCCTCCCACCCGACCGATCCCTCGCCAATTATCGTGATGTAGATGGATTTAATGAATGCTGGACGCACAGTTGTCAGGTGGATGTGTCCTCGAACAATCTCTCCTGGTTGATACTGGTACTGTTCATCAATATCATGCTCCAGGGTAATGGACAGATGTTCAAACGAGGACATTTTGGCAGCACCTTCACCTCAGTTTTGACACCTGCCCATAATTAAGACCTGGCTAATATGAAACGAGATTAAAATTTTCAGTCTGTCTTGCGTGAACACATCATTAGATCAGCAGATAAGTTTCCTGAAGAAGAGAAGAAGAAGAAAAAATCAATGAAAACATCTTGAATTATCAATGATGTTATATATACTCCGGCTTGGAATTAATTGCCAGTTTTAAAGTCCACTTTCCTCATGGAAAAGTTTAGTATATCTAGGATGATTACTTACTTTTTTGAGGTTTCTTTTACAACATACAGAAATAGGGAAGTTTACTGCATAGTTTTCCATTATAGGAACGGTTTGTGTACTCAGTGTGCATACATTGAGATGTATATATATGTATACAATTTCCAGTCATACATTATTTTGTGAAACCCGGTTTACAGCCATTGATTATTTTGGATACCCAGTTAACAGAAATGAGTTTTAGTACACAATTTGCAGACAAATAATCTTAGTAGAGTTCTCAGTGTCGTGTCCCTACTAGCACCCACCAACCCATGTGTCGTGTAATATTTTGTTTAGAATATCAATTATTATTTATTTGTATCACTTGCCCCTACTACCAGTACTTCCCATGGGCTTGCAGTACCCAACATGAAAACAAAAAATTTAATATCAAATTTATAAATATAATGATTTTTTATTATCTTTTTGCAGACATTTAATACCCTGTTTACACATACATGTATGTGGACCTTAAATAGTCCTAGCAGTTGGAAGTTTGAATAATACTAAGCTGCATGACTTTATATGTTTCAAACTCATGTTAGCTTATAGCATGAATCATGTTTCTATAGTGTTATAACATTTGTATGATGTGTAGAGAAGTAATCAATAGATTTTCATTATAAGTACCAGGTATGTTTGGCCAGCTCACTAATTATTGGCTACTTTTATCATATGGTCATTGCTGGTGCAGCATATATTTGCTGGTGGCAACATGAAATTAATATATTATTAATTAATATAGTACTAAACATTTCATTGCTAACAAAAAGAGTATCATGGGGGTGGGGGTTCCACAACATTTCATGCTTAGTCTAAACAAATAGATTAAACAAAATTATTAAACAAAACCACAATATTAAAGACTCAATGGTCACCTGACATAATTTCATAAATTACTAATGTCAACGATAAGACATTGGGACATCGTCTTGGCTTCGTACATAATAAATATCATATTTCAAAATGATTCAGAAAAATATCCACCTGCCCACCACCAAACTGTGTTGATACAGAGAGAGAACCTCACCCTAACCATAACCCTAATCACCATTGTATTAATATACCGTAAATATTGAGGGACCTTAACCATAACGGTAAAGTTTAAACTAAGTGGGGGAGGCATTTTAAAGTGGTGTTAAATATAAAGTATTAGTCAATGTGAAAACAGTACTTTAATCAACTTACATAATGTCAGGTAATACTCAATTGGTTGAATTAACATAATAACATGTACATCAGGTGAGGTGGGGAAAGACAATTTTAAGGCTACAAACTCTTATGGTACTTACGTGGAAGAATGGTGTCCTAAAAAGAAGGGTGTGGTATCACCAGTTCACCCGTTTGTGTTTGTGCTATATTTGCCTTCACCACAAGAAGTGTATTGAGACTGACATGGGTGACCGACTCCGGTTTAACTCCTGGACATGTACTTGGTTTAGCCGCTATTACTTGGACAAATCCTGTAGTCGTTGTACCATACACTGTTTAACAGCCAGCAACAAACTGCAGTGGTTCCCTTCATATGCAAATTGGTTTGTGTATGATCAACACACAGAGAGAAGGGAAAAAAAAAAGGCTGTTAATATTGCCAACCAGAATCCATTCAGTCCAATACACTAGCTTACCAGTCTCTAATTGTATTATATCCAGCATATGGGTTATTTTAGGAATGCATAAACCTGTTTTGCCTGTCTACTTTCTTCCAGGTATACTGGGTGACGGTGTTCTTTGTTAGAAATGTTTCACAATAATAATAGTCCGTATATGACAAGTCAGCCAATAAGACTCGCACATTTGCTTTATATGTTGAACCTGCTTGATCCTGGCTGGCACATACATTCAGTCTTTCAGGGGTGGGTGCTGGGTGAGACTCTGCAGTCCGGTCACCTCTGAGTAGTTTATATTGTTGCTAGGTGAGCACCTCTCACTAGCATTATGTCCAGGTATCGACCAGCCTGATGGCTTCAAGAAAAATTAATAATCTTCTTTTTAAGACACAATATAAGTTACAGCTGGGATTACGGAGTCCTGTCTGATTGTTGAATCATGCTGCTGAGTGGTACAGAGTAATAGACACAACTTTAATCAGAAAAATTCCTCCAAGCCAGCTTACATTCAGTGGCCTGCTAAAGCCAGTGAGGGTGTATTCATATGTTAAATACCTGAGCACATGTTCAGCTGAAGTCCTTTGTCTATTGAACTCGTCACACTAAGTCATGTGGACACACACAAACATGATTTTAGGTCTCATTGCATTGTTAAAAATCACTGACTGTTGGGCTTTCAACAAAAACGTAATGCAACAGACATGACTGATGTATCTGTGGTTGTTAGCTAAAGGTTAAAGTTAGTTTTCTTTAACAAAATTACCAGAGCACATTGATTTATTAATCATTGGCTTTGGGGTGTCAAACATTTGATAATTTTGACATATAGTCTTAGAGAGGAAACTTGCTACAGTTTTCTTTTAGTAGCAAGGGATCTTTTATATGCATCATCCCACAGACAGGATAGCACATACCACGGCCTTTGATATACCAGTTGTGGTGCACTGGCTAAAATAAGAAATAGCCCAAAGGGCCCATTGACGGATCAATCCTAGATCAACTGCACATCAGCCAGGCACTTTACCTCTGGGCTGTGTCCCGCCCCCAGAAATAGAAATAAATGATAGGAAAGGACTATTTGCTTAACATCACTTCAGTACATTTAACATACAGCTATTTGGTGTCTAGCGTATGGTTATTTTGACACATGCCACCACATAGGCTACCCTGACTAACAAATAAGCAATGGATCTTTTGTAAGCATTTTCCATAGGCTGAATAATACATATCATGGCCTTTTATATACCAGTTGTGGGATACTATAGTCCTTCCCTCAGGAAACGCCTTTCTTTTTTTTCATACTATGGAATTTACTACAAGTTATTTATTTCTAAGCCGACTGTTTTCTAAATTGCACACAAACATAGTATTTTTATTTATTTTTTCAAAACACTTACTTTTCTTCTTATGTCAAACCAAATTGAAATTATTCACCAGAAACATTTTTTGTAGGAGGATGGGATGGACTATAGTTAGAATGGGAAAAACAGCATAGATAGTAACTGATGACCCATAATATGTTTTTGCTACATCCTACCCAAAGTAAATTATAAATTTACTCAAAGGAGACTCAGTCTTCTTAATCTATTTGTTTAACCATTTTGTTTCTGTGCTTGAATGGCATGGATTAGCCTTTTCATGATGTAATTAAACTGTGTGCGCCACATGCGCTGTCACACTACATAGGGGTGAAATATCAGTACACTCTTTCACAATAGTGTCAACACTCGCAATAGTAAACTTTGCAATATTTTTTCTTCTTTTTTGTTTTCTTTCTATTTTTTTCTTATTTTTTTTTTACAAGTTTGAAGGGACTATTGTTTCAGTTTGTATTGGGAAACCAACATTTATTTATTGACATTTCAACACATTGTTAAGTGAGCCAGGGTTAAAGACAGTTGCTAACTGTGACAGTTAGTTTAGATATTGAGAGAAGAAACTTGAAGCTTTCAAATATATTAACAGAAAAGGATCTTTATGCATGTCCTCTTAGTATTGGTTACAATAGGATAAAATGTCATGGATTCACCAGTTGGGATGGTGCCTGATGTGGTCATAAGAAAAAACTGGAGAGGTAATAGAATCGCCAACCCAACAACCACTATCCCTCATATGTACAATATATGTAATAAATTTTTTAGTGCCAAGGTGATAAAACGGTTCATTTATTAGTCCCCTACTAGTCCAAATGGATCGGACTATGGGTTTTATCTTCTTCTGTCTGTTCATCTGTCTGTCCCACATAGTTTTCCAGATTGGTTTTTTTCAGAATGCCTTGATATATTTAGCTGACATTTTGTGTATAGTTTTATCATGTATTGTTACAGATCAAGTTAGACTTAAATGCAATTTACCCATTTTTGACTGAGTTATGGCCCTTGAATTTAGGAGATATAAAAATTTGTTTTCCTGATTTTTGTTATAGCAATTCCTCAAAATATCGAGATGAAATTTTGTATACATATTTATCATATACTATTACAGTTCTAGTTTAACTTTCATGGCGATTCATCCATTTTTCACAGAGTTATGGCCCTTGAACTTAATAGATACAAAACACTTGTTGGGCTTCTTTTTTTTTGTTGCAATACCTGAAGATGTTGAGATGAAGTTTTGTAAACAGCTTTATCATGTACTGTTACAGATCTAGTTTAACTTTTATGGAATTTACCCGCTTTTCACAGAGTTATGGCCCTTGAATTTAGGAGATATGAAAAATTGTTGGGTCCAGTTGGAGACATGTATTGCTTTAGCAGTACTCTCAGAATGCTTATTGTCTCACTTTCTAGGTCATCTTGTTTGCTGCTTTGACACTACATGTATCTTGATTAAAATTCACATTTAAAACACTGACATAATATTCAGCTAAAAACAATTGGTTATTGTCTTTTTGTCAAAGGTCATATGTTGTTGTTTTTTAATATTAATTTCAGTTTGATAAGTATTGTTCAAGTGGTTGGCTGAATTATGGTCAAATAATATTGCTGGGTCAAGGTCATCTGGTCAAAGATCAAGGTCTGAAAAGGTATCACAAATTGTTTGACCTCTCGTTTGTTTATTTGTAGAAGCCTTCAAGTCCATTACCATCTGCTGTCAATGAAATCCTGTTAACAGAGAAAGGAACAACATTCTATGTGCTGTCAGAGGCAGGTTTGGAGGTAATCCCAGTGGACAGCCTGTTTCCAGCAGTAGGTCAGGAGGAGATGCCCCCCTACATCGTTAGTGTGGATCTGTCCACTGAGTTTCTTCTCAGTGTTAAAGACAGGTGAGAAGGAAAAACACAGTATACATCTGTTAATATATTTACTCACTTTTTTTCCTAAATTAGTTTTCATTAAAATATCTTATTAATTTTTATTATGTATATAAATCATCTGGGCCTAACCTAAATAATGGTAAAAAATATTTTTTTTAAAATGTTTTTAAATAGTGAGTGAAAGATGTTTTTATTAATTTGCAGAACTTTAAGATAATCATTTTAAAACTAGCCCTTTTACTTTTTTTAACATTATTTGTTTAAATATTTCACTAACCTATAGTTATTCTAACCGTGCTTTGAACAACTGGTCCCTTATGCAGACCTTGCCATTTGGGGAGTTATCACGCTCACTCCCTATCACTCCCTAAGACTAGTTCAAAGATAGCAATTTTTAATTACCTTAGCATATGAATTAATATGGTATTGATCAATATGGTAATACATGTATCTTAAAGTACTCCCAATAATCTAAGGGGGCGGGACACAGCCCTATGGTAAAGTGCCCACTTGATGCACGGTCAGTGTGGGATCGATCCTCGTCAGTGGACCAATTGGGCTATTTCTCGTTCCAGTCAGTGCACTACGACTGGTATATCAAAGGCCGTGGTATGTACTATCCTGCCTGTGGGAAAGTGCATATAAAAGATCCCTTGCTGCATTAGGAAAGATGTAGCGGGTTTCCTCTGATGACTATGAGTCAGAATTAACAAATGTTTGTCATTCAATAGCCGATGATTGATTAATCAATGTGCTCTAGTGGTGTTGTTAAACAAAACAAACTTCAATAATCTCAATTAGGGGAGCAATCAATCACTTCTCTTCATTTGATTTCCACTTTGAGGTCTGCTTCTGTATACTGTTCATTTGTCATAGATGCTGAATATATACTGCAAGTTTGATTCTTTTTAAAACAGAAATTATGGAAAACATATTTTTAAAGTTGTATTTTTTTGGTATAGGAATAATAATTACATTGTGTTTTATTTATGTAATTCCTAAGAACGAAAGTGTTGATTATTTCCAGAATGAGGTTAAACTTCTTGAACCATCTGGAAGAGTGGAAAGAAGAAGCGATGGAGCGTGCTCACAGTGTTGTAGTGGCCAAGGTAATTCGTTATACTTATAAACACAGTGCTGTTAAGTTTTAACTTCTGACATCACATTACAGTCATGTACATCTGTTATTAATATTTCTTAAAAATTAAACAATAATATTAAAAGCAATGATAATATAATTATATTAGGATTTTTTTTCTTCTGTATGTGAATACTGTATTGCCTGATGAAGATACAGTGTAAAAGTCTATGGTTAATATTTATAATTAATAATAATATTATAAGCAGGGTGAAATGAGACATACAGGGATAAAAAATGCATTGTTAGCAGGTGGCCAGGATATAACCCAGTGATAAAGCACTTGCTTCATGTGTGATCAGTCTAGGATCAATCCCCCATCGGTGGATCCATCAGGCTATTTTTCATTCCAGCAAGTGCATTATGACTTGTATATCAAAGGTTGTGGATGGTGCATATAAAATATCCCTTGCTGCTAATGGGAAAATGTAGTTTGTTTTCTCTCTAAGACAATGTCAAAATTATCAAATGTTTGACATCCAATAGCCAATGATAAATAAGTCAATGTGCTCTAGTGGTGTTGTTAAACAAAACAAACTTTAACTTTAACTTTTGTTAACAGGTGGTTCAATTTGCTTTCTTTTCCTTTCACAAAACAAACAAATCATCAAGGACAGCATACATGAATCGTAATTGGATACAATCCCAGAAATTATATTAAATTAATTAATTAATCAAAAAGGGTTTAACCCTTCAGACCACGTGTCATTTAACACCTAATGAGTACTGATGAAACAGTGCATTAAACAGACATTCCTTTCCTTTCCAGTGTGAAGAACTGAACAGTGAGTTAGACTTGAGGCTTCACCTGCACCAGCCGAGACCACGGAGGGCCGAGTTTGATGTGCATAACGTCAGGGCAGGTCAGTATTCTTCATCTCGTCACAGTGCTGATGGGAGACAGATAATTGTCAGTATTAAGTCATCCGATACGGCTCAATATAGATATCTTTGTCTGCTCTTGAGTCATGTCTCATGCACACTTCCTTGTATTTTCCATTCAAGGTCGTAACATACATGTAGGCTTTAACCTGTCCATCAATAAAAAAAACCACCATAAAAAGACAGAATAAATATTGTTCAAAGCAAACTGCATATAATTTGTATGTTTTATTGAAACTGGGTTACGGTTCACATACATTTACAAGCAGTAATAATATATGAGCTCGTGTCATAGACAGATTTTTTAAATAAATAATAATATGTTGAATTAAAACACAGACATATAAATGAATGGATGGATGGATAGGTGGGTGGGTGGGTTTTGGATGAATGGATGGATAGATGTATGGGAAGATGAATTAGTGGGTTGGTGTGGTGGAAGGATGTATGGGAAGATGAATCAGTGGGTTGGTTTGGTGGATGGATGCATGGGGAGATGAATCAGTGGGTTGGTGTGGTGGATGGATGTATGGGGAGATGAATCAGTGGGTTGGTGTGGTGGAAGGATGTATGGGAAGATGAATCAGTGGGTTGGTGTGGTGGATGGATGTATGGGGAGATGAATCAGTGGGTTGGTGTGGTGGATGGATGTATGGGGAGATGAATCAGTGGGTTGGTGTGGTGGATGGATGTATGGGAAGATGAATCAGTGGGTTGGTGTGGTGGATGGATGGATGGGAAGATGAATCAGTGGGTTGGTGTGGTGGAAGGATGTATGGGAAGATGAATCAGTGGGTTGGTGTGGTGGATGGATGTATGGGAAGATGAATCAGTGGGTTGGTGTGGTGGATGGATGTATGGGAAGATGAATCAGTGGGTTGGTGTGGTGGATGGATGTATGAGAAGATGAATCAGTGGGTTGGTGTGGTGGATGTATGTATGGGGAGATGAATCAGTGGGTTGGTGTGGTTGATGTTTGGGAAGATGAATTGGTGTGGTGGATGGATGGATGTATGTATGGGAAGATGAATCAGTAGGGTGTGGTGGATGGGTGTATGGGAAGATGAATCAGTGGGTTGGTGTGGTGGATGGATGTATGGGGAGATGAATCAGTGGGTTGGTGTGGTGGATTGATGGATGGGAAGATGAATTGGTGTGGTGGATGGATGTATGGGAAGATGAATCAGTGGGTTGGTGTGGAGGATTGATGTATGGGAAGATGAATTGGTGTGGTGGATGGATGTATGTATGGGAAGATGAATCAGTGGGTTGGTGTGGTGGATGGATGTATGGGAAGATGAATCAGTGGGTTGGTGTGGTGGATTGATAGATGGGAAGATGAATCAGTGGGTTGGTGTGGTGGATTGATGTATGGGAAGATGAATCAGTGGGTTGGTGTGGTGGATGGATGTATGGGAAGATGAATCAGTGGGTTGGTGTGGTGGATGGATGTATGAGAAGATGAATCAGTGGGTTGGTGTGGTGGATGTATGTATGGGGAGATGAATCAGTGGGTTGGTGTGGTGGATTGATGTTTGGGAAGATGAATTGGTGTGGTGGATGGATGGATGTATGTATGGGAAGATGAATCAGTAGGTTGGTGTGGTGGATGGGTGTATGGGAAGATGAATCAGTGGGTTGGTGTGGTGGATGGATGTATGGGGAGATGAATCAGTGGGTTGGTGTGGTGGATTGATGGATGGGAAGATGAATTGGTGTGGTGGATGGATGTATGGGAAGATGAATCAGTGGGTTGGTGTGGAGGATTGATGTATGGGAAGATGAATTGGTGTGGTGGATGGATGTATGTATGGGAAGATGAATCAGTGGGTTGGTGTGGTGGATGGATGTATGGGAAGATGAATCAGTGGGTTGGTGTGGTGGATTGATAGATGGGAAGATGAATCAGTGGGTTGGTGTGGTGGATTGATGTATGGGAAGATGAATCAGTGGGTTGGTGTGGTGGATTGATGGATGGGAAGATGAATGGATGGATGGGTGGATTGATGGATGAATGGATGGATGGGTGGATTGATCGATGAATGAATAGATGAATGGGTGGATTGATGGATGAATGAATAGATGAATGGGTGGATTGATGGATGAATGAATAGATGAATGGGTGGATTGGTGGATGAATGAATAAATGAATGGGTGGATTGGTGGATGAATGAATAGATGAATGGGTGGATTGGTGGATGAATGAATAGATGAATGAGTGGATTGGTGGATGAATGAATAGATGATTTGATGGATGGATGGATGGGAAGATGAATGGGTGGGAGGGTGGATGAATGGATGGATGGAAGGTGGTTGGATGGATGAGAAGACGAATGGGTGGATGGATGGAAAGATAAATGTGTGGGTGGATGGATGGGTTCGCAGCTGAATGGGTGAGTGGATGGGTTGACTGCTGATTGGGTGGTGGTTGAGAAGATGGGTGGATCGGTGGGTTGGTAGATGGATTTTGGATGGATGGATGGGAAGTTGAATGGGTGGGTGGGTGTATTTTGTATGGATGGATGGGAAGATGGATTTTTGGACGGATGGGTGGGTTTAGTTTTTGGGTGAATGGATGGATGGTTGGGTGGGACTGGATGGATTGATGGATGGATGGGACGATCAATGGGTGGGAGGAAGGATAGATGGATGGACACATGAGTTGGTAAGCAAACAAATGAACATACATGCTGAATCTTCATTAACAGTATGGTAGGAACCCATGCACAAGTTGCTCCCAGCTCCACTTTGAGATTCTGTTTGCACTAATACATGTTACTATATTTTAAAATATTCATTGACCTCTGGACAGTTTCTGGATGTTCCTCATGTTACTGTTTCAGCTGAGCTGGTGATGCACTCGGAGCGTGTTGTGCGACACTGTAAGGGAATCAACCAGGCTCTCTTCGAGCTGAAGGACGAGTTCAAGAAGATGAGTGACGAACACGACAAGCTCACCAAGAAGTTCAAGGAGGACATTGAAGCCCTGGAGACGATATTCATAAATGCTACCAAATCCTCCAGGTATACCTCACGTGATGTGTATCTTTGTCTGTCAGGTCAGTTATGTTGTCTCTTTAATGCTTGCCACACAACTACCGATTAAAGCTGACCTAATAGTAGTGTCAGCGTTAATCAATAGGTGTGTGCAGGGCAGAAGTGGTAGTTGCATCTAATCTGCAGCTTTACCAGATTAGACGGTTGCATCGAATGATGTGTGCAGGAGCACACTTTCAGACTACTGCAGACTCGACAGTCAAGTCGGCATTAATTGGTAGGTGTACACCAAGCATTATACTGTACAACTATACACAACTATGACATCATGCATCTACAAACTGTTAAATCATGGTTGTGACATGTGTTTTTTGGAGGTAGAATTAATAAAGCCTGTTTTCCTTGAGCACAGGTGTTTACGCATTGTACGAATACGTAGTTACACATGTGTTTACGCATTGTACGAATACGTAGTTACACAGGTGTTTACGCATTGTACGAATACGTAGTTACACAGGTGTTTAAGCATTGTACGAATACGTAGTTACACATGTGTTTACGCATTGTACGAATACGTAGTTACACAGGTGGCATCCTGTCTAGACTAAATATTCAAATAGCATTTGTTAGATACCTCGGGGCAGGACGTAGCCCAGTAGTAAAATGTTCACTTGATGTGCAATTGCTCTAGGATCGATCCCCGTTGGTGGATCCATTGGGCTATTTCTCGTTCCAACCAGTGCTCCACAATTGGTGTAACAAAGTCCATGGTATGTACTATCCTGTCTGTGGAATGGCACGTATAAAAGATCCCTCGTTGCTCAATGAAAAGAGTAGTCCATGCAGTGGCGACAGCAGGTTTCCTCTCTCAATACCTGTGTGGTCCTTAACCATATGTCTGACACCATATAACCATAAATAAAATGTGTTGAGTGCATCGTTAAATAAAACATTCCCTCCCCTTCCCCCTTGTTAGATACCTAATATCCATAGTTTAAAATGTACCAAGGTGTCTTTAAACAAATATTCCTCTATTTTTCATATTTTTGATAATAATTTTTATAATGAACAAGATTGTAAATAAACCTGTTTTGTAAATTCAGTACCGGTATATCACTATGCATATATGTAATACGCCCTGTGTATCATATATGTTTGGAAACTAGTATTAAAACAGATGTTTATTTTCACAGACTGGTTGCCCTGCAGAATCAGCTGAGCCAGGAACTAAACAAATTCATGTCAGTGATACGCATTTCACTACGTCAGTTCCGACAACACCTCGACGACACTCTTCAGATGCTCCGAGAATCCAACGCTCGCTTCATAAAATCATTCAAGTAAGTCTGTCGTAACAAGCTGTTCTCACACTGACTGGATCTTCAGAACATTGTTAATATAAGTACAACTCTGTTTTTAATTCAATTATAGATAATTACAACTTTGCATCTCGTAGTGCAACGCAAAAAGACATACATTGATGAGGTGATGTTGTGCTTATGAGAGCCCAAGGTCAACAAGAGCTGAACTGTCTCCTCCAGCTGCTTGTTTTTATTCTTCTCCTACTTCTCCTATTTCACCCACACACATCCACCCTCTCTTCTTCTTTTCCTTCTTCTCATTTTTGTTGTCCTCCCCTTCCTTTTTCTTTATTTTTGATAGATCCAACCATTTCATCAAAGGACAGTTTGTCACTACCTAAACCATGATAATTAAGTTACAGAAGTAACAGTATCTAACATGAGCAAAATATTTTTAAAAACTGAGTTGCCATTCTGCTGTAGTTAAGGTACAAACTTTGTCATTTTGTTTTTGAAACAGATTTGTATGTAAATTTTAATGGAATTTTAATTTTTTTAAAGTTGTTTTGTGTGTTTTTTGGGCTTTTTTTTACTTATTATGGTCAGTTTTCGGTGTGGGTTAAATTTATCTCAATGTCTGGTTTCAAAGTTCTAAATCAGGTTTGGTTGATGGCACATTTTATCTTGCCAAAATGTTTATTTATGTTTATCTTCTCATTTTTTTCTGTCAGGGTGTTTTCAGATGGTGGAAACTTCTGTCCTGTTGAAATAGAAGATTACAGAAAACGTCTTGAAAAAATGTCTAACAAGATAGATGAGAATGAGGGCTCCATCATGTCTGATTTGGAAGGCATGGAATCTAAACGCCTTGATCAGGCAACAAAGGTTGCTATGGAGTTTGAAGACAGGTACTATAGTAAATAGGCACTGACTGTTCAGGACTGTAAGAATAGGGGATATGCTGGCAGGTCTGCCCTACCCACCCCAACACTCTTTGTTACTAGAAAATGTACACTCATACTTGTTTGTTAAAATATGTACATTTAAACAGATAACTTTAAAATAGCCAAAATTGTACTTCTAAAATATTACTTATTAGTAGTCTAGCTGCTAGGAAATTATGTCCAAAGATCAAAAGCTTGGGCCCCTCTTTGTTAGTAAATTTGGAACATGTTATAATTATTATGTTTTATTTTTATTGCTTGTAAAATATTCCTATTGTAAAATGTTAGGAGAGGCCTTAATATAGGCAAACGCCTGTTGGCCAGTCCCCATACCACTACTGTTTTTGAATGGCAATAAATATTGTTTAAATCAAAAGCTTGGGCCACCCTTATTTAAAAAATCCTAAGTGTAAAAAACAATGGTATATATGTTTTATGATACACAATCTCATTTTGGTCACCATCAACTGCTGTCAAGTGCAGCCTACTCAAGTGGCACACAGATTAAACAGCCATTTGTGTTAAGAGGTTATTTTTTATTCTGTTCTTTTAATAAGGTATAATAAATAATTGGCTGTGACTTAGCCAGTCAGGTTTGGTACGGTAGTTTAAAAAAAAAAAATGTATGGTTGTTTGAAGAAGACTCTGTCATTTACAACTTATGTTGATCATAAGGACTCAGTCTTTTCATGACTTATGTTGATCATAAAGACGCAGTTTTTTGTCACAACTTATGTTGATCATAAGGACTCAGTCTTTTCAGCATTATTTAGGTTTTCTTTAAGGGATTCAGTTTTCTAAGAAGACGCACACTATATTTTGTACACTTGTTGATATATAAACATTTGTTGTTGAATTTCTGAATGTTTATTTTACATTCTCATGGTTGCCATTGAGCAGTGTTACTATCATATATGGTATTATTTAGCATGTAACTATACTTCCTGTGACCCAGTAGCACCTGTCTGATACTTCAAAGTTTTATCACATCACTGCCTAATGACAGTTACATTTGCAAATTGGTGAAAGTAATCATTTCTGTAAAGATAAGCACAAAAATAAGTTGTATCATCATTTTATATTGAGTTGTAGTTGACGTTTTAATATGACTTGCAGATTCAAGAATCACATGTTTGACCTGATCTTCATGGAGAAGATTGCGCGATGGTTCACCAACACTCAGGTGAAGATCAAATCGGAGGTTGCCGATAGCAACACACAGGCTCAGAAGCTGGCTCAGTATCTGGTCGATCTAGAAAGGCGCATTGATGCCTGTGAAAAACCCAACCTTGACAAAGAGGTAGCTATTTCCTGAGGCACCAGAACAAACAGATTTTCCCACAAATGTTTTTTGTTTTTTTTAATACTTCACGACACAGCAGATGGTTCATACATTTATAGCAGTTAATTTGAGGGCAAATCTAGGATTTCACTGTGGGTGATTAGCATTTTAAAAGTGATCACTTGAACCCGTGAGGACCAGCGGGTCTGTGGAAAGCTATATCACCATGATAAAGTAAAGCATCTTGGTGTTTACTCAAGAAACTCTGTGTTTAAATGAAAAGAGGGTCAGGACATAGCCCAGTGGTAAAGCATTCGTTTGATGCGCAGTCGGTCTAGAATCAATCCCTGTTAGTGGGCCCATTGGGCTATTTCTCACTCCAGCTAGCGCACGACGACTGGTACATCAAAGGCCGTGGTATGTGCTATCCTATCTATGGGATTGGTGCATATAAAAGATCCCTTACTACTAATGGAAAAATATAGCGGGTTTTCTCTCTAAGACTATATGTCAAATTGCCAAATGTTTGACAGCCAATAGCTGATGATTAATAAAGCAATGTGCTCTAGTGGTGTCATTAAACAAAAAAAAACTTTAGCTTTAACTTTATCTCCACACACATCTTTCTGACTGTCTCTGCATGTTTCTCTCCTCTTTTTTTTGTCACTGTCTCTCTCCACTGTAAACATGTTTGTATACATGTAAGTTTGAGTCAGGTTCAATGTGTCCATTTGGTCTTTGATTCTTTTAATGAAATTATGGCTTTTAAATTGTTATAAATTTGGTAATTATTATTGCACATAAAAAAATATAGATTTGCCTTGCTTTAGGACATATCATAAATGGAACACTTGGAAACGAAAACTTTACATTTAAATGCAGTCGAAAATGTATAAGTTACCGTATATTTTTGCCTATAAGTCAGTGGGGGGGGGGGGGGGGGCAGTCGACTTTTAAGAGGGCTAGAAAATTTCACAGAAAAAATCTTACTGTTTTTTTGGGATGATTTTGCAAGTTTTATTGCTGAATGTAATTTGTGTGGTCAAGAGTTTAGTAGTGGTATAATTTTTCAAATTAAAATTAAAAGGCTGGTTATTAGTGTTCACATTCCTTACCTTTGGTTTGTAGCAAATTACGCCACTGCTTGTGACTTTGAAATGTTTGTGATATTTGGAGTAAACTGAATTTATTTCAAGAGAATAAAATGGCCATGTTACAACTTGCAGCAAATCACGTCTACACAGCTTAACGAGAGTCTAAAGTCACTGATGGAAGCGTTCCATGCTAGAAGTCTGTATCTTAACTGTGGTGTCAAGACGAAGACCGTTCTGACATCTGATTCAAGCAACACACTGAACCCAGGTGAGACAGACATTACGAGGTTCTGCTTTTAACATGATTAGGTTTTTCATTCCAATCAGTGCACCACAACTGCTATTGTGGAAAAATGTAGGTGTTTGCTCTGATGACTATGAATCCTAAATACCAAATGTCTGACATCCAGTAGCCGATAATTAATTTATCATTGTGCTCTAATAGTGGTGTTAAACAAAACAAACTGTTTTATTGGGTTTTATAAATAACCTGTTGGGGTCAGCTTTGGCTAAAATGTTGTCAGACATTCAATCTGGCAGCTGAATGTAAAAGAAATAACAAACAATCCGTATAATTAAATTTAAAGCAAAATTACTAATATTAATGCTAAAAGTTCATATTTTATTTTGAATAATTTGTTTGGTCCATAAACAATAATGCTCAATAAGACCAATATAAAGTGATGTCATCAGATATGATGTTCCCTAATGACGTAATTTTTACGTTCATCGAGAAATGAACGGACACGTGTTGCTATGGCTGGACAAGTAGGATGACATTATATTGTAATTAATTATATACATAGCAATGAAATATATAAATCGACAGAAACCATAAAAGTGATATCCGGTGAAAAGTCGTATTTTCACTGTATTTTAGCTACAGTCAAAATAGAAATTGTATTCACTTTTTTGTCAAAGTTCATGATTAGATTGTCTCCCTTTGTCTGGTTTATTCGTATTTAAGAGCAATTACAATAAAATATCTAAAACAAATTGAATACGAAGCTAAGTAATGATGACACAATGTCTTGTCATTGAGTGTAAGTTAAAATTTAACGGCGTTCGATTCATTTTGTTTTTGTGGGTTTTTAGGAGGATCACTTTGTCACATATGTTTGCACAGCAGTATTATTAAATAAATGTTAATTTCATAATTAAATAAAGATTTCTTTTAAAAAGTCTATGGTCAAGTAAATTTTCTGGAAAAGTTTCATCGGAAGAAATATATCATGGCGTTACATGTTTTCGATAGGATAAGCAAATGATATTAACAAAAAGCGAAACATATTGTCAAAAATATGGTTTTCACACATCACTCATTGACATTAAAATCATATTAGAAGAAACCCCAATAACTGATTTATAAGTTCACTAAAGCCAACCAAACAATTTTAAGACATTAATGAATTGCTGAAACACCAGTGACACACACCTTTATTCAAGGATCTGGGCCCAGTTACACAATACATTGTAAGCCTAGTTTTGCATGTAAAAGTAAATGTATAACTAAACCACAATTAACAATTATACTATTAGCACTACGACAAATCTGGTTTGAAGTACACATATTTCATATTCTTTTCTGCTTAAAATGCTCCATCTCCCATATTGATGTCATTTTCTACATGAAGTAGATGCCAAACACATGTAAATGTATGACTGGTATAACTGCTAGTCGCAGATGTAAACTTACAATGTTTTGTCAAATTGGCTCCTGTACGTTTTTCAGCATCAGCACGTGTTGGTTTTGCTCAAGAGGTGCCTCCCATGAAGTCAGGCAAAATGATGTCAGAGGATCCATCTGTGGGACTCATCAAAAGTATCATCAAGTAAGTCATTTCTCTTTCTTTCATTTTCATCCATTTCCCCCTTTCGTTTGTCTCATTTACATCTCAATTTTTCCAATATAGCAGCTCCTCTTTAACTTTTAACTTCTTTTGCTGTCCATCCCCCTCCTTCACTGCTACTAATATACAGCTTCCATTTAATTAGTTGCAGACCCCTCCTGGAAAATATCCTCTCCTCTCTCTCTTTCTTTATCACGGTCACAAAATGGTCATAGTTTAAAATGTGGTACGGTGTCATCAAAAAAACAAATGTCTGTTTCTAACCATTAACAACTACCTGGACATTATTACCCATATGATTTAAAATATTTTGAAACATATCAGTGTTACATCCCACTAGAACGTCAAGTGAGAAATAACACCTCGTCATTTGATGACGTTATACCACTGGTGCACTACGATCGTACCTGAACCTTAATCAAACGAGTTCAGTCATATAAATTGAAATCGATTATGGGTAGGTAATAAATAGCATATCAAACTCGCTACCTTTTTGTATCATGTTTATGTCTCTCATGAAATAAGTTTAATTGTCACTCTAAAACTCATAACAATTGAAAATGATTTCACTCTGGACATAAACATGATACGAAATGGAAGCTCATTTAATATCCTATAATGATCACTGTAATATAACAAGTTTGTTTTCTAGAACTAACAAAACGAAACAGCGGTTCAAACCTCATGAAATAATTAGTTGTAGCTTTTTTAATATCCTATAATTATCACTGTAATATTATAAGTTTGTTGTCTAGGACTAACAAAACCTGATAGTGGTTTAGACCTCGTGAAATAATTACTTGTAGCTTGTTTAATATCCTATAATGATTACAGTAATATAAAATGTTTGCTTTCTAGGACTAATAAAAGCAAACAGCGGTTTGGACAGGACGGAGATCTCGATGGTGACACTCAGCCATCAGTGACGCCGGGTTCCAGCAACCTGCCAGCGCTGTCGGCGAGCTCCAATAAAAGTCCAAAGTCCGGCCGTAGAGGAACTCTCTCCGTGATCTACTCGGAGACCCCGAGTAACAAGAGGATCTCGTCTGGGTGAGGTTCACACCTGATGACTCTGACACGCACAGTGAACTCTGTCTTACCAACTCAAGAGTGTTTTTAGAAAATATGTTGCTCTTAAAATTGGGGGAAAAGGAGATGGTGACATAAATTGCTTGTTGGATACTCTGTGCACACACAGCAAACCATGTGTTACCAACTCAAGAGTGTTTTTAGAAAATTTATTACGCTTAAAATTGGGGGGGAAAGGAGATGGTGACATAAATTTGTTTGATAGATACTCTGTACATGGTTACATGCACAGTGGATATTCAAAAAATTTATTAAATCTCTTTATGTGGTTAATATAAACCAGTAGTATGTACAGTGAAATCCCTCTAAACTGGACCCTCTGTAAACTGGAATTCCCTCAAAACCGGATGTTTTTTAAGGTCACTTTTTAAATATCATTACAGAACATAACCGCTTTAAACTGAATACCCCTTAAAACCATGAGTGTCTGGTTTAAAGGGGTTTCAGTGTACATGAAGTTATAATTGTTTGAAACATAAAATATACATTTTTCGCAAATTGACATCTGGACTTTTGCAATTTTGAAAAAAAGAAAAAGTTTTCAATTGTCCAATAGATTTTTCAGTGATGTAGTCCTTTAGAAGGTAGATAGGTACTGAATGCATATTGCTGTACCAGCTCCATTTGAGAAAGAGTTCACTGTATTCATAACCATCCCCTTTATGTTATGCAATGCAGATATACCTTTTTTTTTAAGATCTTGTTTTAATTGTACTCCCTCCTAAAAACTTAATTTTTTTTTTTTTTTTATTGATTTCTTTGGCAATAATAGAATATTTCATGTGTTTACTTCACTGCAGTCATTTTCGAAACCGGATTTTCAAGATTGATAAGAAGTTCTACGTGTTTGGCGAGAAGCCTGAGGAACAAGAGGACACCCATCTGATTGGAATTGTTCGCAAAATTCTACGAGAGGCCAACGACGGACTTCTGTCACATGCTGAGGTATTCCAAATGTATTTTTAGTGATACATGGTACTACTGGTATGCCCTGAGATAAAAATGCACTGTATGCTATGGGAATTCCACATTTTAAATTCAAAAGTTAATGTAATTAAAGTCCAGAGACTTTAAGAGCAGGACATAGCCCAGTGGTAAAGCACTTACCTGATGTACAGTCGCTTTAGGATCGATCCCTGTTGGTGGGCCCATTGGGCTATTTCACATTATTTCTGTCTGTGGGATGGGAAAATATAGCAGGTTTGGTCAACACTTATATAAAACGTTATCAAATGTTCAACAACTATTAACCAATGATGAATAAATCAATGTGCTCTAGTGGTGTCATTACACAAAATAAACTTTTAACTTTTAGCTAAAGTAGTGAGTGTAGATAAGCGTGGGTCCTGGCTCTGTCATTTTGATAGTCTAACCTATAAAAATACCATGTTGTTGAAGTCTAGGGACTTTGCTTCAGTCTTGAGTCCTCACTTGAAGCTTCATAAGCATAGGTCCTGATTTTAATGAGACTATTTTAATTGTGTACTTCAGTTGTACTACCGTCAGAAAGGTAACCGCTCAGTGACGAGGCCCCAGTCTCTGCCAGAAAACTTTGATGGGTGTGCTGACGTTGCTGTCCAGAAACTGCTGTCGTACATGAAACAAACCACCGACTACCATAACCAGTGTCTGCAGGGTTTGTACTGTCTTGCTAAATATAATCCAGTTAAACTAATTTATTTATCTCTTATCTATCTTCCAATCTATTTAATTTTGCTCTTTTTTTATGTCTATTTATTTATTTGTTTATTTGTTTACTTATTTATTTATTGTTTACTTGTCTGTTTATTTATTTATTTGTTTGTTTACTTATCTATTTAGTTACCTATTTATTTCTTTAAAGTGTTAGTTCATTTAGTTAGCTAGCTAGTCGGGGTTTTATTTTGTATATATGTATTTGATGTGTGTGTATATATATATATATATACTGAAACAAAAAAGAAACTTCCGATTTGTACATATAGTATTTGTTGTGTTAAAGAATTCATTGTGTAATGAAATTATATAGGTAGTATTAGCCTTGAGCTGTATTATCAGGATTCATGAATTTTATCAATTATTTTTGCACTGTTAATCGTCGACAACGTGAAATTCAATTTGCACATGCATGCATGGTTCGACATGTCCCGTGTAGTATTCGGTCAAATTTTTTTACTTGTCTTACTGACATTGTTGTCAAGTGAACAAAAACGCTTCAAAATTTGTAAAAAAATTAACCTTTTTTACATTGTAGCATTTTTAGTATGCCAAGAATACCCAATAATTTACGCGAACGTGCGATTGGCATGCTTGGTGCTGGCATGTCGACAGAAGACGTTGCAAGGCATGTTGGGAGTTCTAGTCGAGCGATACGAAATCTTCGCGTAAGATTTCGAACGACAGGAAGCACCAACGACTTGCCACCTCGTGGATGTCCGCGTGTTACAACACGTGGTCAAGGCCGCTATATCATGAACACGCATTTGCGCAATCGATTCCAAACTGCCACTGCTACTGCTGCTAACACACCTGGGCTTCATAATAACCGAATCATTGGGCAAACTGTTCGTAATTGTCTGCGGGAGAACGGTTTACATGCACGACGTCCTTACGTCGGATGCGTTTTAACGCAACATCATCGTCTAAATCGTCTTAATTGGGCACGTGTACACACTCATTAGATACGGCGACGCTGGAATACCGTTATTTTTTCGGATGAATCCCGATTTTCTTTACAACGTGGTGATGGCAGGGTGCGCGTCTACCGTTGGAGAAATGAACGCTATGCTGACTGTTGTGTTCTTGAACGAGATCGTTTCGGGGGTGGGGGTTCTGTCATGGTCTGGGCAGCCATTTAAATGCTCAATGTTACCGCGATGACATTCTCGCTCATCACGTCATTCCTCTGTTCCATAACAACGCCAACATCTCGATTTTTCAGCATGATAATGCCACCTCTCATACAGCTAGACACTGTAAATTTTCTTGGGACAAATAACATTGATTTCATTGATGACTGGCCCACTAAAAGTCCTGATCTCAACCCCATCGAGCATGCCTGGGATAGTCTGGACAGACGATTGAGGCGTCGTCCCAACCCACCCGCTAACGTCAACGAACTTTGTCAAGCGCTCATTCAGGAATGGAACAATATTCCACAGGCAGAAATCAACACTTTAGTCAATTCTATGCGCCTGCGATGCACTGCAGTGGTCAATTCAAGAGGTGGTCATACCAGTTATTAAGTGGGTGTTTTTACTTTTAACCCCTACCACACTTGGTCAAAATTTCTCCCAGTTACTCTTAACCTATGGCCATGATTTTTGCACCAAACGATGCATCATGGAACACTCTTTAAACGCATATATAACAATTATTCCCCCGGTTTGTTTTCATCAAGTTATGTTCAAGCAAAGTTAGCGGAAGTTTCTTATTTTGTTCAGTATATATATGTATATCTGTGTGTTGTGGGGCTTTTAATAAAAAAATACTATTCATTTGGAATTAATATCAGCATTAAATTAATGTAGGTATATCTTTCTTTGTATATCATAAGAGTTTATAATTGCATTTGAATTTATTAACTCAATGACATCACACATTTTAAATATTAATTAAAATATTGTTTATCACGTTCATCCCTGGCACATTGTAAACCTAAATAAATATAAATTGGTGATACTAAAACAGATGAAATATGAGTTAATTTTTTAATTGAATTACTTACAATTCGAACTGAGAATTAAAAACTGGTTAAAATGACACATTTATTATAAATATGAAGATTTTTCTGATGGATTTCAAAGTTCTGATGTTAGCTGATTGATTTAAAATGTGTGACACACAAGTCAAATTATGATAAATATTTATGCTGTGTTTGTGTGTTTTCAGAGTTCCGTAACCAGCTGATTGACCTGGAGAAGATGATCTCGCATGTTCCGGCCCTGGTGATCCACGAGATCGTCTCGGAGGAGATCGACAATGCCAATTCGGCTCAGAGTCAGCTGGAAAGTCTCTTCACACAGACACTGAGCGGGCTCAAAATGAGACAGGTTTTTAAATCTTTGTAAAGTTACATACATATACATATACATATACATATACATATACATATACATATACATATACATATACACATATATATATTACACAAACACAAACACACACACACACACTAGCACACACACATAACACATTCGTACACAAATACACAGTCACACACACACACTAAAGAAAAATAATTAAAATACCACATCTAGTTATGGATGGGAGTCCACCATTTATTTAAATTATTATGTTGAATATATCAACTTCACATTCATTATGCCTGGTCTCAGCATGTCTGGATGCAATTGATTGTTTGTTTATTCCACTTATACTGTTAACAAAACTAGAGCCTGTGTTTTTAAAGTACTTGGCTTGGTGCTTATAAAACTTTTAGAGTCTAGACTCAAGACTAATAAAGTCTGAGACAGTAATGTCATGACAACACCTTACAAATTGTATGCGTGTGACATCATTAAAGATTGAGTCTGCACTCTTAAAAGTTTTATAAGCATGGGTCCTGTACTTGTTTCTCTTTTATTAGCAAGAACACAAGAACCTGTTGCGACCACCACTTGGTCATCCACATCAGCAGGAAGCTCTGAACAGGCTGTGTGAGAAAGAGGCAGTCCGGCACACAGACTTCCTGGAAGCAGTGGAACAAGAAATGAAGAGTCGCCAGGTAAACAAAAACATTCTCAGTATTAACCTTTCTTGGTACCAGTAGATGACCATGCGTCCAGTGGAAAATATATAGAGAATAATAAACAAGTTACCAGTTATTAACAAATTTATGTCCCGAGTGAAATAATTTTCACTTTTCACGAGCTTTAGCGAGTGACAAGTGAAAATTATTTCACGAGGGACATAAATTTGATAATAACTGGTACCGAGTTTGTTATTTTATTTATTATCCCAGCTATTTGGTGGGTTTTTTTTAAAGCCTTTATTTTCAATATATAGCCTATATCGGCTACACGTCCGTGTATGTTGAAACAACGTAAACTACTTTACTGTTCTGGGTATTGCCTTAACTTTGTATTTTATTCATGGTTCACAGATAATTTTGAAAACCCAAAGTTCTATATATATTCTGTAAAACAAAAATCTATAATGAATTGCATTAAACTACCATTTTATTACAAGTCTTAACACTGAAACCAGAAAGATGTAAACACAAACGTTTTAAACTATGTGACGTCATTGTGTGTGCTTTGCCAAATCGTGATGACGTCATATTTAGTACCGACAAGGTGATTGGTTTGTTGGCGTCAAATCGTCCAATAGTAGTGTACGTTAAACCATTGCATGAGAAATTATTATTTTTATTTTCCCCGTTATGAGTGCCTGCTGTGGTAATAAATGAAATTACTTACCTGAACGTCATTGTGTGTTCAGATATAGATAATAATGGTGTTCAGCAAGACTTTAAATTCATCTTGTGTAGTGGGAAGCAATCATTGTTTCTCAAAGTTCAATTTGGAAGCAAAAGTTAGAAATTGAGAAGCAGTTATAGAAAATAGTTTGGAAGTTAGATAATTGTTTAGACTTATTGTATGATTTTTCTTAATAGAAGTGCAGAAAACTTAGACAAACGCAGATAAAATTTATGATTTGGTGTGCATTTTGAGCGGCATTTGCTTCTTGCATCCTGTAAATTTTTAGCCTTGTTCAGTCGCCACAAAGATTTCAGTCAGTCATTGTACATTGAGGTCATCATGTTCACCAAACAACGAAAAAAGGAAATCAGTAGCATTCATTTCTCAGAATGTTTTTTAACATGGTAAGTCCTGTCTTTGACAAAATAAATGTGTACGTTAGGTAAAAACTAAAGGTCAAAACCTTTTTGAGGGAAACATAAAATGTTCTTCTTAAATTACAGAAGGGGAAGAAACTCTTTCAAGAATGATTTAGGCACTTTCTTAATTGTGTATGCAATATTAATATTGAGCAAAGTACTCGAGATTTGACAAAGTGCTAAGTAGAAAGGTGTCTCCTTGATATCAAATGAAAATATTTATCCACACAAAATATATTATTTGCCAAGTGTGTTGGTGTTTTTTTTAATATTGTTTAAGGAGATTTTGTGGTTTTTGTTTTAGGAATGTGCTGTCCGGAATGCCAAAGAATTTCTGGGTCGACTGGTTAACATGTCAGAAAGTCAACTATTGCTGTATGATAATCTCCTGGTGGTTGATGACATTGACAAAGGAAGTAAGGAAACTGCCTGTCTTCATCGTTAATGGCAGAGAAATCTTGTTGCAGGCTCCCACAGTGATGCAAAACATCATTGACAGAGGCATAGCTTGAAGGCCTGGATGTTTTCAGACCATCCTCCTTGTTAAGCAAAAACTATTTTTACAGTCCAATATTAGGCGATTCATATAGGTGTACAGGGAAAATGTAAACAAAAGGGTCCATTAGATTTTTATTTGAACACACCCCACCCCCCAGGTCCAGACTATACATACTGAGATGGGATGATTTAAGCTTGCTAACAAAATAAATTGCAAAGTATAATTTGAGAATTCAAAATGCTTTAAAATGAAATGATGATACTAAACAATTTATGAAAGTAATGGCCAAGATTTTTTTCTTGAGAGATGCAGAAATCATAATATGGATAAGAAACACATTAAATAATAAAAAGAAGCTTTTTATGCATTGTCAGCGATTTAAAAAAACCCACCAATAATCCAAACACTGTTCTCGTCCTTTTTCATGGATGGAAATTTTATACTACGGTATTCCTTTTTTTTCAAGACCCTGTAAAGTTTTCCACATTCTTTCTGCAAGATTCTTTTCATCTCTAATTATGTAGTTGATGCAAGTTTTAGCAACATTTTATTGTATTCCAGAGGTTGAAGTAAAGCGGTTTTCCACAAGTGAACTTATCAGAAGGCAGAATGCTGGTGAGCCCTTGTTTGAAGAGGAGGACACTCACATAATAAAGAGAGGAAAGGGAAATTGGAAAGGTACAGCTGTGTTAAATAATGAGTATTGTGTGTTGTTCATTATGTTCATTAGTAGAGGTTAACAGAATATATGTAGGTTTCACTTTTCGAATTGTATCAACACTTCTGTACATATTACATAGTGGACTCTGTCCAAACTGGCACCTGTGTAATCTGAATTGCTGTGTAAACCAGCACAATCTGTTTGTTTTCAACTTAAACTGACTTAAATGACCTGACCAGAACAGGAAGCAGAGTACTCATTGGAAGATTTTAAGACACCCCATTGGTTGTTGGGATGTTTGGAAAATGCCATTAGTTTGAGGTTAAATTAAGTATCAATGAAAAGAGAAAACAATCCTAATTTTTTATAACAAATACTGTCCAATAACAGCTCTGTTTTATTATGTGTTATAATCTGTCTACATAATATAGTGTTAACTTCTTTTCTGATCTGATGTGAAATCTTTTCTGAAGTTTTTGAAATATACTAAAAAACTGAACATGTATATTGTAATTGCATTTAGGAATTCCAAACAATGAATTTGTTGTCGATCCAAAGCCCTCCAAGACTGTACTGACTCCATCTGTGACAACAACATCAACAACACTAGGACACAGATCTACTATCAATGCTCGGGACTCTGCGTACATGGTAAGGCAACAGCAGAAACTTTTGTTTTTAAGGTAGCAGTATACAGTTAGCCCCCTTGTGTACCCTTGTGTAATAGACTTAGCTTGTGGTTTTTGCATAGGTCCATGTTTGAAGGCTAATTATTTGGAATATGAAGTACATTCTTAAGCTTAGTGATAGCCAAGTAGTTCTTTTTAAAAATTACATTTGGCTTTTCACCAGGAGTGCAAATTGTATGACTGTAATGAGGCTTGGTATTCATGCACCAGGTTTCATGGTGATCATAGAGCTTTGTGCATGTACAGACATTTCCTTTTGGTTTCCACGCTAATGCTGATGCATATCTTGTGTACTCTGACTTCAGTGGACTTGGTTTGAGTTTGGAGAGTTTCCTTACTAGGATTCTGAGCCTCTCCAGCCCAGTTTTGGTTTTGGAGTTTGCTTCTCCTAGACAGTTGTCTTTCTTGACTCGCGTCCTCTGTCTGTCCGGTCCATATTAGTCTAGTCTCTACTCTTTGATCAGTCCAGCTTGGGTGACCCTACCAGGAGCTGATGCTTCAGCTGGCATAGCTCTACGTTTCATTAAGACATGCAAGCTACCTCACCACGTCAAGGAATGGACCATGAGATAGACCAGGTTTCAATTGTGACAATAGTGGGGCATGACCAGTTTGGGTAATATTCAAACCAGATGATTTTGTGAAAAATTTAATAGTTAAACCTTTAGTCAAATGAGGATTTTTTAAAAGATTTGATGAGCAAAGTTTCCATAAATATATGTCATATCTTCCATCTCCCACTTGGGTGTGGTTTGTATGGGTGTGAACATTGCAAAAGATTTACCAAATATGCAGTTTGGGGACACATTTTGGAAATTTGGGCATATTAAGATGCAAATAACACAAAAATTTACCTCACAATATTTAAAATAAGTCCTCTTTATAATTATGACCCTGTTTGTAATTCCCTGTATCTTTGTTTATATTTAAACCCTAGGTTGGCTTTTATGATGCCAGGATCTGGCATGCATAAATCTTAGCAAAGGATTCATAAATAACAGTGGTCTTCTACCTAAAACATTAAATGTCTTTTTTTCTAGTCTCTTTTGACATCCATTTTTGATCTAACACTGATAATGTCTTCTAATTATTCATCTTCTTTTAGCAATTAATTCCTAGAAAAAATATTTTGTTGTTTTATTTTATATTATATTTTTTTAATTAATTGTTATAGACAAGTATTTACCCTACTCTCAGAAATTATTAAATAATATTATATAATTATTTTAACAGGAATACAAGGCAAACTTTGAGCAGACGTTAGCCTCGATAGTGAAGGAAAAGGAACGACTGGAGCTAGCAGAACAGAGATGGACGGACAGTTGGAACATTTCCGTGAAAAAAGTCAAAGAGTTATACTGAAAACAGATTCATAACATTGTTTACATAACTGTGTATTTATATTGAACCCATAAGACATAAGAAGTATAAGACATTTTTGTATATAAAATAAGCAATAAACACCTTTATGTGTACATTTATGACTTACACTGATATCATGTAAGCAAGACAAGCAATTATGTCTTGGTAAAACGTTTATTTTCAGTGTTATGTTTATATGCTTGTTATGGTCAGTAAACAACCGTGTGCCTTCCTCATTTTGTACTCTCCTCATGTTGTGTACTGTCATCTCCCCAGTGATCTGTGATAGTTTAAAAATATTTGTTTGTGCTTCCTTCTTCCTATACAAAATGTCATTGTGATAATCTGCAGCTGAACTCTGTGTTTGTTTTATTTGGTTTTTAAATATTGTCAATGCCTAACTTTTAATTTTTTATGCAGCATTTACTCAAGAAAATGTATACGACTACCTGGCAGTGTCATCACTTAGCTCAGTTCACGAGAATGTTCTTATTTTAACAATTCACCTATATTTTGCATTCCGTTGATTACCTGAAACCAGCTAACTCAGCAATGATACTTTGACAGGCCTGTAGGAATCGTATCTGAAGTGGAATTGGCACGAGCCAGATATTTATCTTTATTTGTATAGAGCTGGGAAAAAAAAAAATTGTCTTCAAGTGGGGGAATCTGTGGTCCCTAACACCCCCCTACCCCATCCCCCAGTTCCTATGTCCCTGCTTGAACCAACTTACTTTTTAGAACACCCGACAAAGCACTTGTATTAAGAATCAGCCTACTCCATGGTTTTACTTACTATCAGTTTTACAAAAGTATGAACTTACTTTACACCAATTGGTTGATTTACTGATATTACTGAAAATTGGTGGCTTCTTTCAGAGTTGCAAACTGACAGAATTGCCCTACTGAATTCATTTTACAGCAATGAACACTTGGCCACGCATATTCTGTATTCATCTTGCCCTAGAATATTGCAAATTGTGAATTATTTAATAGTGACCTTATTATATTTTTCTGTTGCCATTGGGACTTCTCTAACCATCATGGCCATTATACAATATATACAGAAATTGTTGCCAGTAAATTTTTCATTACACCTAACTTTTCAACTTGTTTTCTGTTTTAAATTTTATTTTTCTTAATTACTTTACCATTTATTTGTAAATTACTTTTATTTCTGGTTTTGCTTGCAAATATATATGTATTTCATTCAACAAGTCGAGGAGATTGCACAACAGGCAAAACTTCTAGAGTTTGTGCTCTTGTAAGTTGAAGTTTTTATCTATACAACAACAAGAATATTTATGAACTGTCCACATAAAGTATTTTTATTTGTTTAACTTATTAAACTTATACTTTGTACATTCCATTCATGTAGTTATAAATATACTATTGAGAGTGAAGTGTGTTCTTAAATTGTATATAAATTGTAATCCATGTATAATTAACTTGATTTTAAATTACAAGTGTGTGTGTGTATATATATATATATATATATATATATATATATATATATATATATATATATATATAGCAATAAAATGTATAATTTATTTGACATGGCTAAACTGACTTGTTTTGTGTTTGTTCTCAAAATGTTTAATGATGACAGATTGTAAAATATCTAATACGAGGATGAAAGTGAATCTGCTTCCAGCTGTAAATGAGTTCACTGGAATAAAGCTACCGTAAATCCATAAGCCAGGACCCTTATTTTCGAAGCGCTATGATATTGTAAAACTGTTGTAGGCTATGGCATCACTGTAACACTGGATGGGATTTAGCTCAGTCAGTTGAATGCTTGCTTGATGTGCTTGCATCATAGGATCGAACCACCTCTGTGGGTCCATTCAACTGATTGGTTTTTTTCTTGTTCCAACTAGAGCACCACACTAGGTCAAAGGAAATGTTTTATTTAATGACGCACTCAACACATTTGATTTACAGTTACATGGTGTCGGACATATGGTTAAGGACCACACAGATATTGAGAGAGGAAACCTGCTGTCACCACTTCATGGGCTACTCTTTTCAATTAGCAGCAAGGGATCTTTTATACACAGGATAATACATACCATGACCTTTGTTACACTAGTTGTGGCTAGAACGAGAAATAGCCCAATGGGCCAACCGACAGGAATCGATTCTAGATCGATCGTGCATCAGGTGAGTGCTGTACCACTGAGCTACATCCCCCCCCCCCACCACACAACTGGTCAAAGACCGTGGTATGTGCTTTTTCTATCTGTGGGAAAGTACATATAAAAGATCCCTTGCTACATTAGGAAAAATGTTGTGGGTTTACTCTGAAGACTACGTGTCAGAATTACCAAATGTTTGACGTCCAATAGCTGATGATTAATTAATTAATATGCTCTAGTGGTGTTGTTAAACAAACAAACAAAAACAAGTTACATTTGGGTTTTATTATCTATATAGTGTTGGTATAATATGTGACTAGTGAGAATGTCCCTATTATTTGAGTTGGTAGAGTTCTGGACCTATATTTTCGAAGCCATCTTAGCGCTATGAAATAGTAAAACCATCATAGGTTGTGAAGTCACTACAGCACATGCCATAGTGACATCATAGTTTACGATGTTTTTACGATTTCTTAGGCTAAGATTGCTTCGAAAATATGGGTCCTGGACTCTCACACTGAGGGTCTGTGGTTCGAATCCCCTCAGTGGTTTTCCTGTTGCATTTGCAGCCAATGTAAGGATTAGGTGTGTTCTTAATACAAGAAACCGGCCTCGTGGTATCATTGTTAAGCCATCAGACATAAAGCTGGTAGGTACTGGGTTCGCAGCCCAGTACCAGCTCCCATCCAGAGCAAGTTTTAACAACTCTGTTGGTAGATATAAGGCCACTACACCCTCTTCTCTCTCACTAACAACTAACCACTAACCCAGATAGCTGAGGTGTGTGTTTGAACCTTAATTGGATATAAGCACAAAAATAAGTTGAAATGAAATGAATACAATTGTAACCCAGTGAGGACCCGTAACAGTTCAACTGCGTGTTTTAGTTCAGTTGGTAGAGTGCTGGACTCTTTCACTGAGGGCCTTTGGTTTGAATCTCCTCAGTAGATGTTGATTTTTTGGGGTTACATATGCATGTTTTCTGGTTTTGTTAATAAAAGTTAATTCATACAATAATCTTAATTCTTATTCTTCGATAACACACGATCTTTAAACAAAAGTATTTGAGATATGTGTTCAACTTTGGTCTTCTTCTTTTTTTAAAGTATACTATAAAATTGTGCGTGAAAAATGTGGAAGCCTGCCTTGAACAGAAGTCTGTCTTCTTCTTTTTTTAAAGTATACTATAAAATTGTGCGTGAAAAATGTGGAAGCCTGCCTTGAACAGAAGTCTGCCATGAATAGAATCTGGGTCTTGGAGCACCATGAATTTTTTTTTTTTTAAAGTATGGGTGTTTTTTCAAGGATTTACGGTATACTTGTACATAATTTTTGCCAAATGGTGATTTTTGTGGATACATTTTTAGGATTACTTATAATTTCTTCATTGAATAATTGATTTCTGTATGTTTTAACCATCCTCAGTGATGTAGTGGTTAAGCCATTTACCATTTACCGTAAAGCTGGTAGGTACTGGGTTTGCATCCTAGTACCAGCTCCTAACAGAGTGGGGTTTAATGGAATATATATATATATATATATATACATAGACTGTTAGACTGAATGTTTCTAAATGGATGATTATCTTGCTACAGATTATTGTACATGTACCACATGGTCCTAAAAAATATATATAATTCTAAAATGAGACCCTCTTAAACAGTAGGGACCGGTTGTTCAAAGATTACTTAACTTAACCAGTGGTTAATTTACACAAAAAAAACAAAGTTGGAATCAATTCAAATAATAATTGAAAACATAATGTGGAAACTTGACTCAGAACAACCAAAGGTATCCATACATTTGCAAATCTAAAGGTTATTTTGTACTGGTGCAAAAATAACTGAAAAGAAAATATTAGACTAACCCAGGGTTAATTGAACTATGCTTTGATAAACTGGGCCGTGATCCTGTCTATATCAGATACATATTAGGTCCCTGGTTTAGACAGGTTTCACTGTATAACAATTATATGGTGCACTTTCAGCCTACAAGCTATACTGCAGGGTCAAGACATAGCCCAGTAGTAAAGCGTTCACTTGATGCACGGTAAGTCTAGGATCGATCCTGTCGGTGGTCCCATTGGGCTATTTCTCGTTCCAGTCAATGCTCCACCACTGGTCTAACAAAGGCCGTGGTATGTGCTATCCTGTCTGTGGGATGGTGCATATAAAAGATTCCTTGCTGTTGATCGGAAAGAATAGCCCATGAAATGGCGACAGCGGGTTTCCTCTCTCCGTATCTGTGTGGTCCTTAACCATATGTCTGACGCCATATAATCATAAATAAAATGTGTTGAGTGCATCGTTAAATAAAACATTTCCTTCCTTTCTTCCTTACAAGCTATACTGCTGACACACATGACCTCTTCTACAAATACACTTCTAAAATATACAGCATAAAGTTTTACTTAAATAGCTCTTGAGTTCTCCATTAACATTTGTCTTACCTGTTGGTCATCAATCAACACATTACAAGAAGAAACTCGGCTCATTACACTGCCATACACGTTTAGATTGGATTGCTTAGTTTTGGACAGCATGTTGATTGCTTGTAGGTGAGGGGTTTTTTTTGCCAGACATAACTCATCATTCCTTGCTAGTTTTAGGGGCATATGACCATGGTATAGTAGGATTTAAGATGGATGCCAAAATTAATAGCAGTTTAGCCTATTTGATAAGAAAATTTGTAGCCAAATTCAAGTAACATTTAGTAACATAACAGCTCTATAAATACCCAAATGGTATGTGGTTATTTATTTAGGTGTTTTTTTGCGAATTGATAATGACGTGTATTTGCCCAATTCAACTTCAAATCTTAGTAAATATTCCATTTGTACAATGTATGCCCAATGAGACATTAGGGATAGATGGCAGTTATATAAATAGGCAGTTAAAAATTGAAACAAGAAGGCATGTGTGTAGGAATTTGTGTAGGGGTGTAGACAGTGGCAAGCGAAATGTCTAGAGGACAAAAAATCACTTGAGCAGCAAGGTTTTGGGGAGGAGATTCGACCCCCGACACACACACACACACACACACACACACACACGGAGACACACCTGATAAGCGTAAAAATTAAATTGTTAAATTTTCAGACACAATCTATCAATTACCTTTATGTATTGAAAATATTTACATGTACAATCAAATATGTTTATAATAACTATACTTAAAGGGGTATCAGAACTATGTACGTAAACGTAGGCACATTAAAAAAAAAACGAAGAAGAAGAATCGGAACACAGTATTAATAGGGTATTCTCCAGTTAGGTAAAAAGGGGCTCTTCTAAACAAAAATAATTTTTGGTTCATATTTTTAGGGGTGGAGGGGTAACTGTTCCCACCCCAAGGCCCTCTAGTTACAGCGATGCATACCCGTAGCAACGATATCTGGAGGGGGGGGGGGGGGCACAATGTAAGTGAATAGGGCAAAGTCCCTAGTGAGGGTGGGGCCACAGGCCACTTTTTAAATCTATATTTATATATAATACGACCATAAAAAGGGGCTGGACGTAGCCCAATCGTAAAGCGCTTTATTGATGCGCAGTCTGTTTCAGATCGATCCCCGTTGGTGGATCAATTGGGCCGTTTCTCGTCCCAGTCAATGCTCCACAACTGGTATATCAAAGGCCGTAGTATGTGCCACCATGTCTGTGGGATGTTGCAAATAAAAGATCCCTTGCTACTAATGGAAAAATGTAGCGGGTTTCCTCTCTAAGACGATATGTCAACATTACCAATGTTTGACATCCAATAACCAATTATTAATAAATCAATGTGCTCTAGTGGTGTCGTTAAACAAAACAAAGTTTAGGACAAAAAACGTACATTTTTGTCCCATGGATTACAACAGATTTAAACAGATTTGACTACACAACATGTATGTTGTAGGACATAAAAAGGATCTACAAAAATATTAACTTTGTGAACATGTGATGTACTTAAATGATTATATTTTGGTGTATTTTATGTAGAGGAATATCGTCATAACTTTCTATTCCTCCATATAAAACATATTTGTGTGCATATACAATTATGATGTGTCCATTAAAAAGGTGGTTGTTATACAGGGTTCGGACTTCCTAATACAGCAGGTTCGACTGTGTTGTGTTAGTGGGGGATTTTTTTTTTCGGTGGGTGGGGGTGGGGAGTTATTTTGTAATATGTTTATATTTCATCATTTATTATTTTTTATTTTTTTTAATGATTTTGTCTCTGTCCAAATCCATGAAATCTAATGAACAGTTTTTGCCGTTGCTTTTATGTCGTTCAACTCAGTTAATTGGCAAACACGTATTACTGGAGAAATACAACGATATCCCATGTCACGCTAGAATTTTCCTTAAGAAAACAACACCGCAAATCGATTTTCTGTCACTTCCAAGGACCAAAGACAACTTGGTAATGAAAAATATAACGACCTTTTTTAGTTCTTCAACAAGAGTGACAGCTAGTCCTCTCGGGTTTCGCTCCGTTAATTAGAAAAGTAACGGTTTAACAATGCGTACATGTGTCGTTCTGCTGAGCTGATCGAAGGAGAGCCGACAAACCAGAGAGAAAGTAGCGGGGGTGGGGTTGGGGGGTATTAATTTTGTCAGTATGCTAAGAAAAACAAGGAATTCATCTATATGTGTGTGTGTGTGTGTGTGTGTGTGTTTGTTTGTGTGCATGTGTGCGTGTGTGTGTGTGTGTATATATATATATATATAATTCAATACTGAAGAAAACACAACCCTAAGAAAACACAATAATACACGCACATGCGCACGCACGCAATAGGCGTACGGGCTCCTATATTTACGTAGGAGGGCAAGCTGATATATTTTTTTTGCCCGAATTAAACTAAACTAAAATGCCTGAATCTGGAAAACAACATTTATTTATATTTATCATTATATTTATCTATATAGGGATACAAATGAATCACTACGCATTTCCCCATGGATTACAACATGAAATAAATAGGCCTACACATGGTCCAAAGGTATTAGCACATTTTGCCCCAATATCTCTATCGTTTTTGCTCCAGCACTGTCTCGTAGGCCTATGACGCATGCACGCACACGCATACATTTTTTAAACATTATTATTATTATTATTTTGTATTATTATTATTATTATTATTATTATTTAAGCTTTCGTTTGTCATACCAGCTATATATGCAACTTACCAGCAAGCTAAATGCATATAGTATGACCTCTAACAACATAACAAATGTTAAAGAACAATATTGTGACAAAAGTACAAAAAGAATGTCGTTTTTAATTGAACAATATGTATCAAAAACATACAATATAATTATTATGTACATACTTCAACAATACGTATCAAAAACATACATGTAGAATACCTTCTAAATACATAATTATGTAACTAATACTATATAATATATGTACATATTATACTATGATGCAATATCAATTTAATTCATAACTTGCCAGTGCTCCACAACTGGTGTAACAAAGGCCGTGGCATGTACTATCCTGTCTGTGGGATGGTGCATATAAAAGATCCCTTACTGCTAATCGAAAAGAGTAGCCCATGAAGTGGCGACAGCGGGTTTCCTCTCTCAATATCTGTATGGTCCTTAACCATATGTCTGACGCCATATAACCGTCAATAAAATGTGTTGAGCGCGTCATTAAATAAAACATTTCCTTCCTTCCTGCCTTAATTCATAACTTTTGCAACATTATATAAAAATTTGCTGATGAAAAGTAACAAATTTATGAAAACATTAACAAATAATGTTGTTTAACCCCCCCCCCCCCAAAAAAAAGAAGATAATATTTACTCATTAATTTAACAATTTTGCATTTACATTTTAATTATTTTATCACATGTATATACACATACATATTTTGTCTGTAAAACCGTTTTCTATTTGTCCTAGCTGTTATGTCAAAAAAGAGTAATATATGCCCTGTTCTGTTATAAAGTATTTAGTTAATACTATATCTTTGTTTTAGGCTAATGCTTTAACAGATACCTTAGATTACCTCTTTTTTTTAATATAGGATGTAACAATTAAAACTGTAGTAAATTGTTTGCCAAATCAAAAAAAAAAAAATTTTAATTCAGCAAATCTGTACAATAAATTAGCACCAATCTGATTAAATTTAGCTCTAGTAATTAACCAGTGGAGCTCATTTTTATTAGATTGAATTAGCACATTGCTAATACATTGTAACTAGCAAAAAGGGTAAATGTTTTAACCCTCACGTAGGGTAGGCCTACAGCCTCTCCCCTCCCGGTCACTACTGGTCTGCTCCTCGCCCAATTTTTATTTCCTTTTGCAATTCCGGTCCTTCAAGAAATACTGAAGTGTGTCTTCATAATGAAAGTCAAACATTTTAAGCAAATGAAACATTTTCTACGT